>NW_006408741.1:3715386-3746918 GCF_000296735.1 Chrysochloris asiatica
CCCATTTTAGGTATTCCAATCAGTTTATAGGCAGAAGACAGACTTACAAGTTTTCTATGGTGATACTTCTGGCTATTCCTTTCTCTCCCCGTCAAGTTTCTGTTTTATAATAGTATGCAAGGGAAATGAAGATTCAAAATATAGCCAAGCATCTTAACAGTATATTCCCCCCCTTCCCCATTCCAACCATGCCTCAATCCCTTATCCCAGAGCCCTGTTGTTCCAAGGTTGTGCATACATCATTATTTACCTCTGTCCCACTTCAGCTTCACATTCATCCTATTTTATTTCCTTTCATTGCAATGATTACAATCCCCTCCATGCATCATCAAATAACCAAAGGATACAGCCCACAGGCGTGCCCCCCCTCCCCCAACGGCTGTCAGCAAACAGCTCCTCTCCCTCCCTGAGTCTCATGTCCCCAGCCACTCCATCTGTCCACATCTCCATGCCTGGCTTCACTGCCTCTCTGGGTAGGGTCACGCTCTCCGCTCTTCTCACTTGATGGTCCCAGGGACCTCTGCTCCTGGGCTGTAAAATCAATCACTCCCCTCCTTTTGTCAAAAAAATCTACCTCTACATTTCCGACCCTCACAGTCAGTCCCGATGGCAGTTATTCACTATTGTACCATAAGAGTCTTATCCCCATTTCCTTTCGCCAGCCTGGTCCCAACAGATTGGAAATAATTCAGTGGAGGTTCTACCTACCCCTGCCCCATCTGGAACTAGGCTCCCTCTTGAAAGCTTGTAAGCCAGTCCCTTCTTGTCTGTATAGCGCCCACCCACCCCCATTTTGGGTCTGGGCAATTTCTAGCCCCTTTTAAGGTATTCCAATCAGTTATAAATGCCTTGGGTTTTTTTTTGGGAAAGATAGCAAATGAATGGGAAGATTTGGAAAGGATCAGGTTGGGTAGAAATTTAGAAAGAGCTCAGTTTGTATTATTTGTGTTTGCAATATTTATTAACTGCTTATAAGGAGATGTTGAGTAGGCACTGAATAAGAAATCTGGGGATAAGAGAGGTGACAGGTGGGGATGTAAATTGGGGGTTTGGGCATAGAGGCAGCATTTGGTGCCTGATCCTGCCCAAGCACTAAGCTTATGGTGGTGAACAGAGCAGGTCCGATGCCTATGGTCATACAACCTGTAGTACAATTATTTCCAAATAATACAGATGAGGAATCTGAAGCTTAGAGAGGTTAGGTGACTTGACCAAGGTCATTATCTAACCACCTGGGATCCTAACCATTGAGTTCTGTCTCCATCTTTGTCATCAGTAAGACAAGGTGGTGTCTTGAGCTACTTGGTGACCTCTGAGTTTGGAACCTACCAGTTGCCATTGAGTTGAATCAGACTCATGGCAACCCCACATGTGTTAGTGCAGAACTGTGCCCCAGGGAGCTGATTTTTCAGAAGTAGATCACAAGGCCTCTTTTCCAGCATGTTAATGTTTTGCACTGCCAGGGACTCCAAGATACCCCATAAACAGCTGTGGCTGCACATATTGCAGTAAGTCATAGAGCACTGGAGAGGAGTCCTTCTCTGCCCCTGCATGAACTTGGCTCACTTGGAGGGGCAAGAGAACTTCACACCAGGTTCCTGACTTTTCTTTCTTCCTTTCCTAGGAAAGGCAGCACTAGTTGCTGGCCAAGGAGCCTCCCTGAGAGAAAACTGGCAAAGACATCTATCTTCTGAAACAATCACCACATCCTAACTTGGCACTCAGAATCCAGGCACCCACTGTCCCTCCTGTCCTGTTAATAACTGGACATGATGCTAAAGTCCAGGGGCCTTTTGTGCAGACACCAAGCAAAAGCACTTGGTGAAGTACGTAGGATATGTGATCTCAGAAATCCACAGCTTATTGAATCTTCTTAATTGTTCTTCTTAGGCGATGCCAAAGGACATACATGAACAAGCCTCCGACATGACAAAACCATGTTTCCTTCCCCTGAAAAGAGCTAGCAATCCCAGATTTGCACTAATTGTGGAGTCCCCAAATGATATAAACAGTGGAGCTATAGGATAAGCACTGGACTGACTGCAAAGTGTTTGAACCTCAAGGTCGGAGGTTCAAACTCACCCGCTGCTCCTCAGAAGCCCTATACTGGGATGCTATGAGTCAGAACTGACTCAGTGGCACTTAACAACAACAACAACAGCTGCTAATTGACTGATGTGGCACTGTAGGCTAAGCACTGGGCTGAGAACCACAAGGTCAGCAGTTCAAACCTATCAGCTGCTCCACGGAAACCCTATACAGGGTTACTATGAGTCAAAATCAACTTGATGGCACTTAACAACTGCTAACTGAAAGGTTGAAGGTTTGAGTCCACCCAGAGGCACCTCAGAAGAAAGACCTGGTGATCTCCTTCTGAAAATCCAGCCTCTGAAAACTCTATGCAGCACAGTTCTACTCTGATATGTATGACTCAAAATCAACTGGATAGCAACTGGGTTGTCTTTTCCCTGCTTTTTGCAGGAAACTGGAGGGGGAGGGGGGGCAAAATCCCAATGCTGAATGTAATTACCAAGGGAAGTCTCCCCTCTCCACCCCACCCCCACTGCATTCCTCTGCTCTCTCTTTTTGTTTCCCTATTTTTCTTCTTCCCCATGTGTCCTCTTCCCTGTCCGTTTTCTCCTCCTTTTCATCTCTCGCTTGCCCCTTCTTTTCTCCTGCCCTCTCCCTGCATTCCTGCCCTCCTAGAACCCTGGGCTGATCACTGGAGGATGAACCAGCAGCTTCCCTTATTTCATCAGCGCTGACTTTTGTCTTGGCTGCCCCAGACCTGACACTTTCCTGATGATTTCAATTTTCTGCTCTTCGCTCTCCTGTTTTATGGCAGTCGTATTAAAAGCGGGAGCATATCACTTTGTTCTCTTTTGTATAAAAACTCCTCTCTCACTTGTGCATGCTCAGCGCTGCCATCCTCCTGATCGGAGGCTCATGATTTCATAGTAATAATGTTTTGTTTATACTTGCTATAAATGTCAAGTCCAAATAATATACTACAATCACAGTTTATCCTGCAACCCAGGGATTTATGTTCAGCTTTGAATGCCAAGTTAAAAGGCTTCCTAAGTGACCATTCTCCTGACCCCACCCAGAATGCACAGGTAAGAAACTGGATAGGTAAGTAAATAGGGATGACACTTTGCACAAAAATTGTACCACGGTTTTTCTGCCCCATTCTAGATTTCTGAATGCACTTCCCTATGGTCCATCTCCCAATAAAGCTGGGTTGTGGATACAGCCACGGATTGCTTACAGACCAGGCTTGTTTAGCCCTTGACCGGCGGAGTGAGCACTGCCTCTGAGATTTCTGCAGAAAGAAGCCTTTCTGGGACAATGGGACTTGATCCCCCTTCAGTGTGTAGCCTCTGAACCTTGGGTGGTGTCATGGCTCTTTGTAACTGCGCAGGCTCATCTCCAAGGTCTGTGTTTCAGCCAGGTCAGGAGCTGGGAGGCGTGTTTGATTATCACTCTGCTAGAAGTTCCCACCCAGCTATTTCCAGCTTGAACATCCAGCTCAGCTCTAAGATTAGCAGGCAGATGCTGCACCAGCTCTGCACATTGGCCAAATGAAAGTCATTCTTTAGACAGCAGGTCTGGACCTGGAAATCATGGAAGGCCCTTGGGATTTTCTCCCAGAGAAAATGCTCACTCTGGCATGTGGCCCTGTCTATGTTAACACCTGGGGTCACACTGCCCAGCCCCTAAAATTTTGGGGTTTCCCATGATGATGAGGCCTGCCAAGGCCAAAATGCTCAAGAGGGAAATCAGAATGGCACCTCTGAGCAAACCCTTCATACTGACAGCCCTGGGGGACTAGAGAGCAACTGCCAGGACTGTGGAAACAGCCCAGAAAAACCCCTGCCAGTTCGGGGCTTATGTAGGGCACACTGGCTGCAAATCAGAACTCACACCTGTAATAGTAGAAGCTCCCTCCTCTCCTGTGGGAGAAACTGGACCAGGAAGAACTCAGAGGGACAGACCCCTACTTCCACAAAGTCCTCCATCTTTCCCACAACATGTGTGTGTGTGTTGTATATACAAATATACATGCCCACACGCCCATACATGTTGTGAAATGCTGTTGAGTCAGTTCTGACTCATAGCGAGCCTATATAGTGTTTCTGAGGAATGACTGGTGGATTTGAACTGCCTACTAGTCCAGTGCTTATTCTACAATGCCATACCAGGACTCCACAAGAGTCCCCATATGTCACTGAAAATGAAGGTGACTTCAAGTTCTTACTGATGAAGGTCAAAGACCATATAGCCTTCAGTGTGAATTATATACTCAAAAGTCAGGAAATTGAAAGCCTTCCCAGTTGGACCAATAAACTGCATCATGAAAAAATGGAGGAAAAAATGGGATTGTCAATGATTTCATTCTATTTAGATCAACAATCAACACCCATGGACGTAGCAGCCAAGAAATGATGTGTTGCATTGAGCATATCTATTGCAAAACAAAACAAAACTCCTAGAAAGTTTTAAAGAGTGAAGTTCCCACTTTGGGTGATTAAGGTGTGCCTGACCCAGCCGTGGTCTTTTCATCACTTCAGATTGTGAAGCCTAGACAATGAAAAAGGAAGAAAGAAGAAGAAATGGTGCATTGCAGTTGTGGTGTTAGCAAAGAATACTGAATATACTGTGGACTGTTAGTAGAAAGAACAAATCTGTCTTAAGGGAAATGCAACTGTAATAAACCTTAGAAATTTTCGCTCATTTACTTTGAACAAGTTGTCATGAGGAACCAGTCCTTGGAGAAGGATAACAGGTTGGTAAAGTAGAGGGTCAGCTAAAATGAGGGAAACCCTCAAAGGTGCATTGACACAACTGTTGCAATAATGAGTTCAAACACACCAATAATTGTGAGAATGGTGCAGGACCAGGCAACATTTCATTGGACTTATCAGACAATGAAATATTTCCACAGATTTTTTGAACTCCCTCATATGAGGTGGTCATGAGTCAGAGCCAGTGCTACATCAACAAACAACATAAATGAACTCACAATTCCATAAGGACAGTTCATTAGAATGATAGAAGGCCTGGGAGGTAGATGTTGGCTCAGAATAAAGGGAAAACCCAGGGCTTTGAACCGGTTCATTCTGGTTTGATCCCCTGCTGAGAATTTGCATTTCTATGCCAGATATACTAAATCAGAACCTGCAATAGAAATCCCCAGGTAATTTCTATTGATCTTTCTATATACGTTACAGATTCTTTTTAAAATTTATTTATTTGTGGGGCTTTGTGCAAAAGGAAAATGTGGGGTCCTTTGTACAAAAAATATTAAAAATTACAGAAAGGTAGCAACAGAGGATTAAATCAAGAATGGGGCCCTTCCAAATGTGGGACCCCCTGACACTGTTCCAATAGTATGCCAATGAAATCAGTACTGATGTTTTTTATTTAAAGCTGATATAATAATTTTACTCATTTGATTCTTATAACTACTTACAAGGCAAAGTGGCTAATATCAGTCCTCTTCTTCTGTGACATTTACAGAATTTGATTTTCAAAGAATTCATATTATAACCTAACTGGTAAATGATGGAGTTGCAACATAATTGGTCTTCTAACTTGCAGTCTAATACACTTTCTGCATTACTTTTTTATGAAAAAAAAAAATCACAAAATGTAGTCTTTAATCCGCCATATGTCCATAGTATAAAATCTTAGAAATCAAAAGACATATACATAAAATAATGACCCATGAGAAATTTCTCTCATTAACTAAAACTGTTAATCACTTTTTTCTTTTTTTAAAGTTTTTATTGTAAATTGAGTGAAAGTTTTCAGGGCAGATCATCAGTTTTACATTCAACAAATTATACCTTATAGATTCTTATGCATAAGAATCACATGGGCATCTTGTTAAAGTGTAGCTCCTGATTCAGTATGTCGGGTAGAAATGCAAATTCTCAGCAGAGGGTTAAACCAAAATGAGTTGATTTGAAGCCCTAGTTCAAACATATAATGTAAGGCTGATGTAGACCTGGGCAACATTTCATTCTGCTTATATAGAAGGTCGCTATGAGTTGGAGCTGACTGGATGGCACCTAACAACAACTACAACAATTTGTAACATAAAAGACAATCTTTCAGGTCTCATCTAAATTTGCTGCTTTATGATTTTCACTCTGGGGAGGAGGGTTTGGATAATTCACGGGATGCTGAGGACCCAGGAAGGTCATGAGCTGGGAGACACTGAATGAAACAGCACCACCACCACTTCATGTGCACATTTCCTTAATGCTGGACCTAGCGTGCACCCACACCCTGTCCATGAGCAGGGGACAACAAGTGGGAGCCCACAGCTCTCTACGAGGCTGTGCCCAGGACTCTCTGTCCATGGGGAGAACAGGTGGAGCTTCTGAAGGGACCTCGGGTGTGACACTTGGATGGGTATCTCCTCACACCAAGTTAGACCCCAGTGCAAATGCAAGCTGAGCCTTCACCCATTCCCCTTCAAATAGAAGTTCCATCTGCATTCTTAGGGTTGGTTGGACAGATGCCCAGGGGCCTGGGAAAATACATGGCTTATTATGGTTTAGGAGTTCCTGGGTAGTCTCAGAGGAACACTGGTGGTACTCAACTACTAACTACAAGGTCAGCACTCTGAACTCACTAGTGGTGCTGTTGGAGAATGCTGTGGCAGTTGGCTTCTAGAAAGATTACAACCTTGGGAAGATTATGGGGCAACTCTACTTTGTGCTACGGGTAGGAATTGACTCAACAGCAGTGGGTTTTTTTTGGCGTGTTACAAGGTCGGTAGTTCAAACACACCAGCTACTCCTTGGAAACCCTATACAGGGCTAATATGAGTTGGAACCAACTTAATAGCACTTAACAACAACAACAGTTAATACAGTTGGTTGCTAAGCAAAAGGGTGGAGGTTTGAGCCCATGCAAGGCACCTCAAAAAAAAAAAAAAAAAAAATGCCTAGCACTCTATGGCCACAAACTTAACCACTGAAAACCCAATAGAGCATAGTTCTACTCTGACACACATGGGGTTGCCATGAGTTGGAACTGACTTGATAACAACCGGTATTTTACTTCTAAAATGATGCCTAGCAGCCTCTCCTTTGGTAGCGTAGTGGTTACAAATTGGTCTGTGAACCTCAGGGTCAGCAATCTGAACCAGCGGTTCCAAAGGAGAAAGATGAGACTTTCTGCTCCCATAAAGATTTACAGCCTTGGAAACCCTATGCAGGGTCGCTGTGAGTTGGAACCGACTCTACAACACCTAACCACCAGCAGCCTCTCTTTTGAGAATCAATATTGTAAGTACACCAGCCTGGATGTTGAGCTGAGGAGGTCACTTGGTAGCCCAGTGGGGCAAGGACTTAGCCCTGTGTTGCTCTTAAGTCATGACAACTTCTGGAGTCAGATGGAATGAGTTCAAATCCCACTGCACTACTTACTAGCTGTGAGACCTTGAGCAAGTTACTTCACTCCTGTGATCTCAAGTCACCTCATCAAAAAATGGAGCTAATGATAAACAAAGTAGGGACAAAGATATCGTACAATGTCTGGCACATACTGGCTGCTCATCTTTTCCTACTAAAGAACAATTCTATTCTAGTGTCCAGATGGTGCCCAGTACAAACAGTAGACACTTATCACCTGCTCAGTCCCTCAATGAATTGGCCTCTGTTATCCTCATGTTGTTATTGTTGGGACAGAGTACAACTGCCCTATACTGTTTTCTTGGCTGGAATCTTTATAGAGGTAGATCGCCAGATCTTTCTTCTGCAGGGCAGGTTCAAACCACTAACCTTTTGTTTATCAGCCAAGCACTTAACTGTTGCACCATCATGCTCATAAGGGTTGGAAAGGTTTTCCATGGACCATCTGATTCTCTCCAAGCAGAACTGTGTCCACCTCCACCCAGAGGAAGAGGTGCCGAGTAATGCATTGTGCAAACATGAATACTTTTGAGATGAAACAAGGCATTACTGACAATGACAGGGAACCAACAGATATGCTGGGACATTAGGTCACGCCAGATACCGGAAGTCCCATTAGGAATGTTACTGTCTCAGAAAAGGCTGCCCTGAGCCTGTAAGAATGTGGTTGTTTGGTTGTGGGTGGACACCTGGGGCTAAGCAGACTGCACATCACATATCAATGTCATGTGGGTCTCCCTGGAATGGAAGGTGACGGAGAAGTCAGGAGAGAAGGTGGGGTTCTTCCTAGATTCCCAGAAAGAGGCCAGAGGTGAATGTCAGGACTAATGTATTTAATACTCGCAGGCTATTCCCCTCACTGGATGCTCTGGGACAATGTACAAGTCTCCATTTTGCTGACTTTGGAGAAAAGGATGGCGTATAAATAAATGTAAAGTACACTGGTGATGGTGTGAAATGATGCTTCATCTAATTATCACTATTCCGTGGTGTCATTAACATGCACTTGAGGAGAATGGTAATGACTTTTCCTTTAGATCACAGCTCGGATTTGCCATCTTAAACCCATAGCACAGGGACGTGAGATTCCCTGGCACGGAAACTCCTGCAGACAAATGACAGGGTTACACAACTAGATAAGAAGGAATAGTTCATGGCTGCTGTACTGAGAACTGAATCCTAACATGCTGGAGTCCAATAAGCCCTGAGCCAGACCCGGAATCCTGGAAATGAGGAGTCAGGTCACTGGAGGGAGCAGGGGGGTTCTGAAAAACCTTTCTTCTAGACCCAGATCTCCTTTTCTGGCTAGTGAGTAGTGAATGTGGCTGGATTCTTCCCTGATGCTTAAGAGCTCTTGGCATCTGGAATCTAAGAAATGAGTGGGACTTGAACTGATGCTGGAATGTGCCTTGTGGTTGCTTTTTGTCCAGTTGTCTTAGTTACCTGGGGCTGCTGCTAACAGGATTTATTGTCTCACACTTTGGGAGGCTAGAAGTCCAAATTATGGTATGGATTCTAGGGCAGAGTCCTTCCTTGTGGGCAGCCGTAGGAGTCCCTCCTTGGAATGTTAAGAAGGAATGATGGTTCGCTGCTACTGTACAGAGAAGAACAGAGTTTCTGGTGTTCCTTAGTGTCTGCCTTCCCCCTGAGTGTGTGTTCTTTCCTGCTCTTTTAAAAAGGCACCTCTCAGAAGGGATGAGATTTAGTGTGGTCTCGTTAATGTACCAAAAGGAAAACACGATTTCCAAACAGGGTCATATTTATAGGCATAGAGGCTAGGGCTCCACCACATACTTTGGCAGAATACAGTTCAATCCATGGAGTCCTGGTGTTGCGCTGGACTGCAAAGTCAGTTTGAACCACAAGCTCACCATCTGCTTCTCGGAAGCCCTATACAGGGTCGTTATGAGTTAGAGCCTACTTGCCAGTACTTAACAACAACACAGTTCAATCCACAACACCAGGCTCCTCTTACTCTTTCTTTCTTCTCTCAAATTAGAATACAACTGAAAATAGTTTGGTGAAATGACAGGTCCACTTAATTGGGTCTTAGTCATTTGAGGTCTCCCACATTGCACACACTCTCTGTACTCTTTGCTGATGTTCTAGACCCTTCCATTGCTTGCTGCCTTCAGAGCCCCCCTGAGGGACAGCTGTGGGTGGCCAGGCTTCTTATCATGGCACTATCTCCCTGTCTGGACTAAGAACAGGTGGACCTCAGACTCACTGGTCATCAGGTTGGTCTGGTCAACAGCTGTTGTGAAAAATGAGGTTGGCCACAGATATTTTCTCCCTCAGGAAAGGGTTGGGGCAAGAGCATGAAAATGAAGGTGTCAGCAGTAGAGGATGGAAGGAGAAGTTGTTTGGGCTCAGGCTGGAGAAACTGGGCTGTAATCATGAGGTGGGAGATGAGATCAGAACCATGAAGAATCCCACTGAGGAAAGTTCTATGGAAGCAGGTACATGAGACTGAGAAGGGAGAGATGCTGAGTGAAAGAGTGACAGTGAAAAGATATAGAGCAGCCTTGCAAAGCAAAGGCAGGGATGCTATGAGACACAAGTGGCCTCAGAACACAGGTGGAGCAAGCTGCCTCCCTCAACCAGTCCCATACCAGAGCTGCCTCTGCCCCAGAGCCTGACCACCAGGAATGTCAGCCTACATTCACCCTACAGCCGTATTAAGGCTTGAATGTAATATAGGCAATATTATAGCAAAAAAGATGACCATGTCCTAAACCCGGGAAGCTGTAAAGGAAGGCACTTTATTTGGAAATAGGGCCTTTGCTGATGCAATTAAGGATCTGAAGAAGAGATAACCCTGGAATAAGGTGGGCCCTAATCCAATGTCAGGTGTCCTTATAAGAGAAAGCCAGAGGGAAGCATACTGAGAATAGAAGATCATGTGATGCTGTGAGCGTAGAGAGATGTGTCTAAAAGTCAAGGAGCCACCAGAAGCCGAGAGAGGCATGGACTGGATCCTCCCGCAAAGACTCCAGGTGGACCCAGTCCTGCCAGCACCCTGACTGTAGCCCATGATACTGATCTCAGACTTCTGGTCTCCAGAGCTGTGAGCCAACATGTTTCTGTTGTTTTAAATCATCCAGTTTGATGTCATTTGTGATGGCAGCCGTAGGGATCAAATGCAGGTGGTCTGAGCAACCCTTAGCTCTTTGTAAAATATAACTCTCTGAATTGTATGTAGAGTTGTCATTGTAGGTTGGTGTATGTTTTAATTGGTGTATGCTTTGCTCTGTATAGTTTAATACAGCAATTTAGTAAATAAAAGGCCCTGACCCAGGAGGTAGGTTTGTACCCAAAGACTGAGGAGACAGAACTTCAGATTGCCTCTCTATGGACCCAGACCACAACTCTGAGCAGGTATGTCTCCTCTCTGGAGCTCAGCTGATGACTTGGACAACAAGACGTGTACCTAGAAACCTCTTTCTGATTGGATAGTCTCACCTTTTTACAGAGTCCTTTGGAAAATGCAGAGCGGGAAGAGGCTGATGGTGTAGGGACAAAAGTTAAACTACTTCTTTAACCATTCATGGGTCTTAACTAACCTGCAATTGCCCCACCAAGGAGGACTAAAAGAGGATGGCTGGATATTGCCTGGCATAAACCACCAGCTCGGAATCTCTTTCAAATACTTAGCTCCAAGTTTGGGCTGAATTGAAGTATGGATCCAATTGTTTCCTTCCAAAAATATGTGTTGGAATCCTTAGGCTATACCTGTGGATATAACAGAATCTCATCTAATGACTCCTGGTGTGGCGCAGTTGGGTCAGCACTGGACTGCGAACCACAAGGTCGGCAGTTCAAACCCACTAGTTGCTCTTTGGAAACTCTACACAGGGTTGCTATGAGTTGGGACCCATTTGATGGCACTTCAAAACAACAATAACAACAACAACATCAACAATGTAATCGCTTTCCCTAATGCAATCTCATGTTATGTTAATGAAGTCATACCACTGTAGGGTGTGTCCTAAACCTAACCACTTCAGAGTTATAAAAAGAGCAGACTAAACACAGATATGGACACAGATTAGCGATCTGATAGATGCCACCTGAGGACCATCAAGGAACCAAGAGCTACCAGCAAGGAGGAATCAAAATGACTGAGGCCCTGATTTGGACTTTAAGATGTACAAGACGACAAATTCCTGTTCTTCAAGTCATCACCTGTAGTTTTTGTGTTACAGTAGCCCAAGAAGACAGACCGGCATCAATGCTGGTATCTCTCAGAGGCTGAGCCCAGGGCACGTTGTGGGGTAAGGTTGGGTGAGGGAAACATCTTGTCCTTCAGGCTGGAGCAGCTGTGAGCATGTCTAGACACAAGACTTTCAGCCATGTGGCTCGGCCCCACAGTAATCAATGGAATCTGGTTATAAAGAGCCCAGCCTTGAGAATGAGCACATGCCGGATGTACCACATGCTGCCTTCAGTTCTGGGAGGAGGGCAAAGCCAAACCAAACATCTCAGAGAATGGGGGTCCTGCAGGAGGGCACATGCCCATCGCAGAAGCTCACCCTCCATTTAACTACTTTAGGTTTTCAGAACAGTATTTGATGACAATTACAATTCCCAAGGGAGGAAAGCTTGTGGACCAAGGCCATCTTTTCACAGCAGCCCATGTCACATACACATCACCTGGTGATTTTAAATAATATGGAATAATACTATATTTTGAAAATGTTCTCTCAATTAAGCAAGCAAGCCCTTGGCTATTTACATTTTGCACAAAATCTCCAGCTTTTCTTGTTCTGATTTCCATGTCCTCCACACCGTCAAACGCTGTGTCTGTCATAGATCGTTAGAAGACAAGGACCCCAAAAGACAGGGTATGCCACACAAAGACTATTTTTACCAGCACTGTTTATAACAGCAGAATATGGGATGCGAACAGGAGGAAAGTTCTATTAGCTGTGATAGAGTCCCAAGTGGAATATTATACTGCTGTGAAAATGAGTGAACTATAGCTCTATTCCAACAACATCATGAAGAGTACCATGACATAACGCTGAGTGATAAAAGTAAATCTTGAAGACCCATGGAGAGCACAACATGTATGTGTGTGTGTGTTGAAATAAAGTTCCAAAGCAGACAAAAGTAAACAATGTTTTTATTATTTAGGGATGCACGTAAGTGATTGATCGATGAAGACTACTGACTATGGACTGCCAAATATAAGCAGAATGCACCAAAGATGGTGAGACTTTGTCTTGCTTCCTTTGGATGTGTCATTAAAAAAAGACCAATCATGCTTGGTAAAGCCAGTGAAACTGAGGTCAACCCTCCATGACATGGACTCACACAGACCATGGGTCATGAAGTTGATGCAGGTTCATTCTGCTAATAACTACGGTTGTTGTGGGTCAAAGCCAGCTCGACAGTAACTAACATCAACAAAATATTAGTGATACAACTGAAGCAACAGGCAAGGAAACAATATAAATGCTTGTCTCTGGGAGGGGTGGGGAAGGCACACGGCAGATGGAATTAATTGGTAACGGTCTAGTACTTGGCTTGGCTGGTAGGTCACAGGTATTAGCTTTTACAGTGTTTAAATAAACAAACACGGCAAAGTAAACAACAATGTTGTATCAAGATTATAATTAATCATATGACTTTAATGTTCCTTTGTTTTACAAACCAACACCTCAGTAGACAGGTGACTGAGACTCTAGTCCCACATGACTGCAGAGGAATGGACAACATGGGTCAGGCGGGGTCCTCTCTCTAGCTTCGGATGATAGGGCATAAATGATACTGTCACCAACCACCCCAATAATCCAGGAGAGCGGGAACACATGAAATTCACCATCATAAAAGGCAGTTCTCCCTTCATGAATGCCTAGCCACGGGACATTGGGAGTCTCCAAGTATCACTGTTTTATTTCATGATTGTGTGCCTACAACTTAATGCTGAAAGATATTACTTACAAAAAATGATTCCTGAAAGGAAAGTTTGGGGTTTTATTATACCTCTGGGCAAGATTGGGTGATCTTTGAAGAAATAAGGTTGTACCCTTTTCATTTTCTATCCACAGGACAATATTTTAGCCATGTGCAGGGTCAGCAAGAAGAAGCCCAAGGGCTGCAAGCGTGAAGCACAGTGGTAAAGCCAGTGCCCTCGGAGCGTGGGGGCACTCAGTCCGGGCCTTATGGGAGCAAGGAGATCAGAGTCTGATTGATGGTCCCAGGAAAAATGGGAAGATGCCTCTCCAAGGACAGATGGGGGCAGTGGACAATCAGGTGGTGGACAACTGGTCAAAAAAGCTAGAAGCTCCCAGGCTCTGAGGCTGAGACTGTTCTGTCTTCAGCTCACTGAGCTTCAAGTCAAGTCCCTCCAAAATCAGCTGGAGCCCTGGACAACTGTCTTCCATCCCTTCCCTTCTTCCCTAATCTCCCTGTATTTCCAGCATAACCAACCCGTTGCCATTATGTCAATTCTGACTCATGAGCTCCCCATGCATGCAGAGTAGAGCTGTGCTCCATAGGGTTTCAAAGACTGATTTTTTGCAAGGAGATTGCCAGACCTTTCTTCCGAGGTGCTCTGAATGGACTCAATCCTCCAATCGTTCAGTTATGAGCCAAGCACATGACCTGCTTGCACAGTGGTGGTTCAATGGTAGAATGCTCACACCTTCCATGGAGGAGACCCAGGTGTGATTCCTGGCCAATGCTTGTCATGGACAGCCATTGCCCATTTGTCAGTGGAAGCCTGCATGTTACTATGATGCTGAATAGGTTTCAGCAGAACATACAAACTAAAACAGATTAGGAAAGAAAGGTACGACAATCTACTCCCAAAAGTCAGTCAACGTAAGCCCTATGGATCACAATGGTCTGGTTTACAACTGTTACTGGGGATGCTGCAGGACCAGGCATTTCAAGCATAAGAGTCAAATTACTTGTTCCCTAAAGTGACTTCCAGCCCCATCTTCCAGCATTCTAAGTGTTGAAGGAGTTTGGGGAATGGGAAGCATACTTCAAGGAGCCACCTTGGACATGCTGCTTGATAACGGTGACTCATTTCTTCCTTCCCAGACCGCAGTCCCCAGCTCCACTCACCTTGGCACAGAATTCACCACATCACATTCAGATTTAATTTCTATGCAGGTAACACTGGCCAAAAATCAAACCCAGGTCTCTCTGCTGCATGGAACTCTACCACTAAACCACCATTGCCCCAATGTAACCTATGGGCTTTCGTTAATAATGTATCTATATTGGTTCATCACTTGTAACAACAAATGCACTCCAGGAATACAAGATGGCAATCATAGTAGAAAGAGTATATGGGAACTGGCTGCACTCGCTACACATTTTTTCTATCAACTTAAAACTGATTTAAAAAATAAAGTCTTCTTAAAAAAAAACAACAGCTTCTAGAACTGAGCAAGCCCTCCATCAGTGAGGGACTTACCTGTCATATCAACTCATGGCTGCTGCTATCTGCTCTTGAGCATGGCTGAGTACAGAGGATGAAGAAGCAGCCTGGGCCCTGCAAGCCTCCAGCTCCCATTCCCATGCATTCTCCAGGAGACCAGGGAAGACCTTCTGGAATTTAATTCTGCTCCCACCTGCAGGGTGGATACTACATCTCATCGATTGATTGCCAAGTGTATCCAGACCAAGACAGTCATAATTTGAAGTTCTGTGAGAGACCACTACGCTCCAGCCAAACTGCTGGGCCAGGCTGTGTGAAGATAACAATGTTATGACACAGAACGCACACAGACATGGTGGCTGCGGCAGGAGCCCAGGCTGGCTGGGATGGTACCACTTCCTGGCTGGGCAAATGGTAGCTATGTGTTTTGCATGCTATTTGCAGGGGAGTCAGTGCCAAATGGGGTGAGAACTGAATTCAAAGGGAGAAATGGACCTCCACAGGAAAGCTTTGCCTACTCTCCATTACCCCAAACAATCTGTGACCTACTTTGTTTGCTTCTAGGTATGGTAGCAGCTGAGTGCTTAACCACTGCATCACCAGGGCTCCTTCTAAGTATTTTCATGTGATTGGACGTGATGGCAGCTGGACCCTACCTCTTGGGGGGCTGTCCTCTTCTGCTCTGCATGCATGGGCTGGTCACCTGTTCCCATGGGTGGGAAGAGAGAGGTAACGTTGCTTCCCTGTCTCGTGTTCCCTCACCTCAGCCTCCCGTACCCCAGACACTCCTCTGCATACATAGTTCCTGTATTCTTTGGAGATACTTCTCCTTCCCATTCCAAGCCACAGGGAACTGAGGGTCCTGCAGAGGCGAAAGGCCAGTCTCTGGATACCCAGTGACCATTGTCAGGATCTCATATATTGGCCCAGAGCCCTATAAGACAGATCCTACTTCTGAAACCTTTTAGGGCCAAGGAGGTAGTGTCCTGAGAGATCATACTGCCAAGGGTGAGTCTTGGCTTGACCTGAGAAGATGGGCTTCCAAAGTGACAGGCAGCCAGACAAAATGGCCAATTGCCCAGGCCACTCCCTTCCATGTCTTTCTCATGGCCATGAGTTTGTAGACTGTGTATTGGATTACTATAGCATGAACTTCTTGGAGCAAAGACTGTGTCCCGTTCCCCTCTAAAGTACTGGGACTATGGCAGGGAGTGATGCAGAATGCTCTCTGAGGACAGGTTTGATTGAGACCATACATGGATGGGGAGTAAGTGTATGGATGGACAAACTAATGGATGGATTGATGGGTAGGTAGGTGAATGGTGGGTAGGTGACAGGACCAACAGACAGAAGGATGTGTAGGCAGGTGTATGTGTGGCTGAGTGGGTAGATAGATGGATGGATGAAAAATGATGGGTGTGTGAATGATGGATGGATGTGTGGATAGAAGAATAGATGGATAAACAGACAGACAATAGCTTCCCCAGGAAGAAAGCAACCATCCAGAAAAGGGCTGCTTCCTGGACCCTCACCACAGAGAGCACTGCTGTCAGGGGTCCTGTTCCACACTGTTCCTATGGGGTAGGGGGGCCGTCTAGCTGGATGAAGTACTTCCCATATACCTTTACAGTGATCGTAGCATATGGGGCAAGTAGGAAAGTAGGGAGGATCAAGCTTCCCTCCAAACTCACCTTCTTCAGGGAGTCTTTCTAGAGAAGGGAAAGCAACAGGCTAGAGCAGAGACTGCAAAAGTATGGTCTGCCACCTGATTGGGTAAATAAAGTTTTATTAGAACATAGCCACACCCATTGGTTTGCATATTGTCTATGGCAGATTTGAATCATTGTAACACACCACATAGTTACAAAGGCTAAATATTTAGTTTGGTTCTCTACAGGAGAAGTTTGCCAACTTCTTGGGTAGAGTATTCTTTGGGGCCTCATCACTGACTGTAGGACCTTGGGCCAGGCCCCAAGTACCCGATTTTCACTCTCTTTTTCTTTCTACTGGGAAAAAAGACAGAAAATCAGGGCACCTAAAACAGAACAAGATGAGATGATTGATACATGAAAGTGCTTTGAGAAGAGAACAAAAAAGTCTCAGAATGGGTAGTGTGGGTGAGCTTTGGGGTAGGCAGACCTGGGCTTGAATCTTGGACCTGCCACTTTGGGTAAGTTCTTTTTCCCAAGTTTTCAACAAGTCGACTCATCGGGACTCCATGTATGTCAAGGTAGGACTGTACATCACAGGGTTTTCAGCAGATGGGTTCACGCAAGTAGATTACTTTTTCCCTGAGGCGCTTGTTGTCATTGTTAAGTGCTGTCGAGTTAGTTCTGACTCATGGCAACCCTGAGTTTAAAGCAAAGGCTTTAAATCTTTGTGTGAGCAGAAAGCCTTATCTTTCTCCTGTGGAGTGGTTGGTGGGCTTTAATTACCAAACTGTGGTTTGCAGTCTAGTGCTTATCCTATGGAGCTACCATGCTCCCAAGGTACCTCTATATAGGCCTCAAACTTCCAATAATTCAGTTAGGAGTCAGATACGCTCACAATTTTTACCACCCGGGGACACCTTGGGCAAATGATCCAACCTCTTTCTCATTTGAAAAATGTCAACCAAATGTCACCTCTTCCTGACCATGGTACGTGCAGGAGTCCACCTTCACCCAACTCCATCACTTTATTTTATGTCTTCTTTTTATGGTATTTATATTTACCTAGTGTGGCACTGTAGAATAAAGCACTAGACCACAAGGTTGGTTTGAACAGCAAGTTTGGCAGTTCAAACTCACCAGCTGCTCCTCAGAAACCCTATTCAGGGTTTGCTATGGGTCAGAACCAACTTGATGCCAATTAACAACAAATTAACAAGAAACACCTTAATGGAAGTAGATCATCAGGACTTTCAGTTAATGGTGGGGGTGGTTATGTGCCGTGGAGTCAGTTCCGACTCACAGCGACCCTGCACAGGGTTTCTGAGGCTGTAAATCTTTACAGGAGAAGAAAGTCTCATCTTTCTCCCACGGAACAGCTGCTAGTTTCGAACTGTTGACATGAGATTAGCAGCCCGACTCATAACCACTATGTTCCCAGAGCTCCTTTTCAGTAAGTAGTCAAGTGCAAACCATTTACTCCACCTAGGGATCTTCAGGGACATGGTAGGTGCTCTACAAGTATCTAAATGAATGAATGAATGAATGAATGAGTGAGTGAGTGCAGTAATTCCATTACTGTGTGCATGAGGCAGTTTACTTCAAGGCTGAGCAATGTGCCGAGCACAGCCTGAGTTCAGGTAAAGGCAGCCAGCTCCACTCTGCTGGAATTGGACTTATCCTTGATGCAGCAGCCCCTGGCCCTGAGAGCAGCCTTCAGCTGTCTCTGTTGCTGCAGTTATTAGTGCTGTCTTGTTGATTCTAACTCATTGCAACCCCATGTGACACAGTAGAGCTGCCCTAGGCTATGGTACTGTGGGATAAACACTGCATTGTAAGGTCAGTTTGAATTGTAAAGTTGGCAGTTCAAATTCACCAGCTGCTTCTCAGGAACCCTATATAGATCGCTGTGAATTGGAACTGACTCGAAGGCACTTAACAACAACAGTCTTTATAAAAGCAGATCACAAAATCCTTCTCTTGAGTAGCTGCTGGGTAGGTTTGAATCACCAACCTTTTTGTTAGTAGCCAAGCGCTGAACCAGTGCTCCACCAGAGGCTCCTTTTACCCCTCTCTTCCTGGTGGCATAGTGGGTTAAGCATTGGACACACACACAAGGTCAGCAGATTGAATCCACCAGTTAGCTCCATGGGAGAAAGATGAGGCTTTCTGCTCCTGTAAAGATTTATAGCCTCAGAAACCCTACACAGGGTTGCTATGAGTTGAAACTGACTCCACGGTACATAACCACCACCACTACCTGGGACATGAACAGGAAACACAATAAAAAAACAAGACCATGCACCTGGCTCCTGGCCATGCTGAGCTCAAAGCTCAGAGTCTCCCTGCCTTTCATCTTCCAACAGATTTTCATAAACCTCTTCAATATTCCCAAGTACTTTACGGACAGAGCCTGTGCCTGTTTCTTTCTGCTAGTTACCCTTATCCCCAGACACACACACCCTCTCCTGAAAGGCAGCGATGATGATGAAACTCAGGCTCTGCACCCTGTGGTATCCCAGTATACGATGGCCCAAGCGCAGCTACTACTGCTGCAAATGCTTCTTCTCACCCACTGTCAGTGACCTTTTCTGAGTTCACCTGTCATTATCAAAGGCTGATTCACCCAAATCTTGGCCAAAGCCCCTCCAATGCAACTCTGAATTACTCAGGTCTCAAGTCAATTTCAGTCTTTACAAACAGGCAGGTCTGTATTTTACACAAGGAGTCCTGGTAGTGCAGAGAGTTAAGTGCTTGACTGCTAACTGAAAGGTTGTGGTTCAAACCCACTGAGCAGCTCCACAGTTGATCTGCTCCCATTAAAACTGGTGGTTGTAGTGTGCTGTCGAGTTGTTTCCAACTCATAGTGACCCTATATAGGGTTTCTGAGGCAGTAAATCTTTATGGGAAGCCTGAAGCTTTATCTTTCTCCCACAGAGCAGCTGGTAGATTCAAACTGTTGACCTATGGTTAGCAGCCCAATGGGTAACCACTACCTTTAAGACTGTTTTTGTTTAGTGCCTTCAAGTCAGTTCCAACTTATAGTGACCGTGTATTGGGTTTCTGAGGAGCAGCTGGTGGGTTTGAACCCCGGGCCTTGTGACTCAAATGGACCTTGTGGTCTAGTGCTATCCCACAGTGCCATGCCAGGACTCCCATTAAGATTATAGCCTAGAAAACCCTCTGGTCTGCTCCTTAACATTGCATAAAAAAAAAAAAAATCAACTTAATAGTATCTAAAAACTATAGTCCAGGCTCCGCCCATGAGCTTTTCCCAATGTGGAGCCCCACTGAGGACAAATGGGGTGACTCCCTCTCTAAATCAGAAACACCCTTGTATTTCAGCTTCCTGAAGTAGGGCAGGCAGGCAACCACTAGGCACATGGTGGGAAGGGTCTCCAGGCAGCCTGTCCTGGACTTTGTTTTCTTGTGCTCCCATGGCCAGTTAATGGAAAAGCAAACCACAGGTGCTCAGCACAGCCAACTCCTTGGGCAGGGAAGTCCAGTTATTGGAGTGGTTACGCTTTAATTAGTCTGATAAATAATTATGCCTTGGAGACACCCAATCTGCCTCGGAGGCTGTCTTCCCCACCACAAATAGATTAATCTTATTTAACCACATTTTACTTATTACACAACTTGAGCTCTGTGCTTAAAACACCAAGGTTGCAGAGGTCTCCTTTTCAACATTATCTATAAACATATCTACTTCCGCCGGCTGGCAAGATTTCTGCACTGTAAATCAGTCTGGCAAGTTTCACCCAGGAGGACACACATGTGGGGGTATTTATACGCCTGCTCTGAATCCAAATCCTGGCCCTGCTCTGATCTCTGTGAATGCTGGCCTTTGGTTCTCTGAAAACAATGAAGCTGACTCTTAGGTTGTCATGGATTGAATAGTGTCCCCCCCAAATAATGTGTCAACTTGCCTAGGTAATGATTCTTAGTATTATGTAATTGTCTTCCATTTTGTCATCTGATGTCATTACCTATGTGTTGTAAGTCCCCACCTCTCTGATGTTAATGAGGCAGGATTAAAGGCAGTTATGTTCATGAGACAGGATACAATCTACAGAATTTGGTTGTATCTGGAGTCAATCTCTGTTGAGATATAACAGATTAAATAAGGGAACAGAGATCTGATGACTACTAAGAAAGAAGAACTGGGAGTTGGAGCATGTCCTTTGGACCCAGGGTCCCTGTGCTGAGAACCTTCTAGACCCAGGGGAAGAAAGGTTGATGCCTAGACACAGGGAGATCTCTAAGGACTACTAAGTTCACAGATGTTGAAAAGAGACAAAGACATTCCCCTAGAGCCAACAAAGAGCCTTCTCTTTCAGCTGATGCCCTGAATTCGAACTTTTAGACTCCTAAAATGTGAAAAAATAAATGTCTGTCTGTGAAAGCCACACACTGGTGGTATTTCTGTTACAGCTGTACTAGAGAACCGAGACACAGCTGCAGGGTCATCTTTGTAGCCAAAGTGTCAGGAAGCCTCCAGCTGGAGCTGGAGCTCTAGGGCAACAGCAGAGGCATCCGGCGCCTTGCAGAGCTGAAAGCACTCAGCTGTTCTGATAGGTGTCCCTGGGCCTGTGGACGCCCCATGTACTAACAGGGGGCTGCTGGCTTAACTGTCATTTAACCGATATGTTTACTTTGATAAATGTGCCAATAGGAATTTGCTGCCTATAAATTTCAGTCTTGGGGAAAAGAAAAAAGTCCTTCTGTTCCCAGATAATTGGTTCCACTCATCTTTGTAGGGCAAACTGGGGCCACATTGTCCTTGTTAGCTTCTGACCCATAATGATCCCATGTGACAGAGTAGAACTGCCCCATAGGGTTTCTTAGCTGCCATCTTCCTAGGAGCAGATCACCAGGTATTTCTCCCATGGGACCACTAGGTTGGTTCTAACCACCAGTAAGCAGCTAAGAACTTAAATTATTTCATGATCAGTCTCCAGGACTACACTGAGAGTTTGGTCTCTAATTTAATTATCATCCAGTGGAGCTGTAGGATTAGTTCTTGATGGCAAGGTTGGTCTGAACTGCAAGGTTCGTGGTTCAAACTCACCAGCCCCTTCTCGGGAACAATATACAGGGTCGCTGTAAGTTGGAACAACCATCTGAATATGATCAGAAAAAACAAAACAAAACCCAGCAGGATGGCCTTGAGGTCAGACTTGCACAAGTCAGATGCGGTAGGAGTCCAGTGATCCTTCTCCATCACTGCCTGTGTTCTTAGCTACCACTGAGTCAGAATTGCTCCAGAGAACTTTCTTGGCTGAGATCATTAGGGAAGCAAGTTGCCAGGCCTTTCTTCAGCAGCACTGCTGGATGAGTTTGAACCACAGTGGTACATCTGCAGAAAGCACTGAAATTGTGCCCCTGTCCAAACATCTGACACCCACTTTTTAGATCACTTTTCCACCATATCAGCTCAAAAATACAAGTCAAGCACGCTCATCTTTTACCTAACACATGATGGCACTACATGAAATTTACAACTGCAACTGCCTTGCTTTCACTGATAAAAATTGGTTTGTGATATGCTCAAAGTTATATTTTTCATTTTCTTCTCTTTCTACACTTAGAGCAAGATCACACAGTCTGCCTTGACCCACAGAGGCTCTCAAAAGTGAAAGTATTAGTTTTAACTTGCTGAATGATCTCTCACAGCTGGTGATGGAAACTGCGATGGTTCATAGAAACTGCTCAGTGGTGCACACCTTCAAGTGGTATTGGGGGCACACACTGTACCTGCCATCCCTTACTTATACCTCTGTTGAACCGCCTACCATTCACTTAGCAGCTGATCACAAACTCCTTTGTGCACCGGTCTATCCAAATCATGGCAGGCCTGTCTCAGAGCATGGATTCAACTTAAAAGATGGTTTGTCCTAAAGGGAGCTGTACTAGCTCCAGCGAGCAGATCCATCAGTCTAAATTGTCTGCAGAGTGAGGAGCCGGAGCTCCCTCCTAAGTCATGCGATGACATGTTCTAGTTAGGAAGTGCGCTTTCCCGGCACTCCAGATGCCAGGTGATAAGAATTACTGATGCATTGCTTTCAGAGCAGTTGGTTTTATGGCTTGGCGGGGCTGGCTTGGAGATTCTGCCGGGTTTCATTAGCATATCGAATGACAGCAATGGAAAGGCCACCCGAAGGCCTCCACCACGGTCAGCCTCTTCCATCTCGACTGCCAGCGACAGGTCATTTTAAACTAACATCTGGTGAGTGTATTTTTAAACTGCATCTGGAGCTTTAATTAGGGATCTCATGGGGACTGTCAGGGGAGGAAAAAGAGAGACATCCCTAGGGGAAGATGCAAACAATGGCAGCTCCATTGATGCACAGACCTGGACTCTGCCTTGGCCCGTTCTTTATTATCCTGTGTGATCCACCGTGATTTGGGAGCCCATTTTGCATGAGAAGATCTTCATGTTAGCTACACGTGGAGATAAACAGAAATGCTGTTTCCTGAAAGAACCGATAGCCTCTAGAAAGTGGCTTCAGTGCACCGAGATACAAGGGGGTTTTCCATCAATCAACCACAGAAACCAAAAACTGTTCTTAAAATGCCCCCAAGGGGCTGTGATCACCTGAGAACTCTCCTGCCAAACACATTTGTGATCAAGAACCCGCCCATAGGTTTCTCTACACTGCCAAGAATGTCGATCCCCTCCTCTAACCACCCCTGCCCGCTGTCTTTCTTTTCCTTAAGGATAATTCTTAAAATGGTACCTCATTAAATAAAACAGATTTTTACTTTCGGCATAGAACAATGAGATTTGATGTTCTTTTTGCACATGTTCATTTCTCGCTGCGATGTTTTAGGCCTAAAGGACTATTTTAACATTCTGTAAGCTCTCAGGGATATACATTTAAAGTCTGAATAAAAGCGGCCTCCCCTCTCCTTTGTACTTGCCCAGCTAAATGGCAGACTTTGCTTACATCAGGTCTATCTTCCAGTGCCACACCAGAATTCCTCACAAGGCCTCCGCCCCACTGATTAACAGAGAATCCCTCACCTAAAGAGAAGCAGCCATCCCATTTGGCTATTTTCATCTCTACCTCTGTTCCTGATAAATGTATGTCATAATAATAATAATAATATAAATCCCTCTATTCCATTGGAATGTCCATTAAAATGTAAACACAGGGAGAGGATTTTGAGTAGGCTACAAAAATGCTTTATTCAAGAGACTGCAAAAAGCCAAGGAAATCTAAAGTTGATTTTTAAACCTGGGATATGGTATATAAATACACCGAGCTTCACGTTACTAAAAGGTACACAAAAAGTTTATGTATATACTGGAAACCCTGAAAGGTGGGATCAGGGTGCCACCAAGGACCACAGCTTGGCCTTGTATGTTACCAGCTGATCCCCTGGACAAGAGGCAGAGCAGCACGTAGCAGGAGCCCCAAGACACATCTCACAACAATATGGGACCTCTGCCTGGAATTCACACGATGAAAGGGAATTTTAGAGCAGAAAGAATGGCATATCCTATTTGTATTTACTCATGATGCTTTTGCCCATATGACCTTGTATGAAGGGGCATGTATGGGATTGTTGCTTCTCAAGTTGGTGTCTGGTGTTGGAGCTACGGGTCTTCTCCTCATTGACAATAGGATGTCAATTCAACTCACGCCCATTTCCTCCATCAGTAGTAGCTACTGAGAATTCCGGTTCAAAAATCACATCACCACCCTTGGAGATTCAAGAGAAGGACCAGCAGCAGGGCCAGCATCTGCCATCGCTGTCCCAAAAATGCAGAGCAAGACACCATTATCCAGATTTCTATTCTTCTACTCCTGAATGCTAATGAGCTTCCAGTGCCCTATTGCTAGAATTAAGGAGCCTCCTGTTGAGAAAACCATTTCTAACAGGTGCAGGAAGAAGTGGTTGAAAAAAAAAAGGGAGTAGAGAAAAGATAACACCACTCTTTATCCTCTTCATGGAGGGCCCCTTCCTTGTTCCATACAACTCTTCTTAAGCTTGAAGTTCTTTAAAGGGGTGGTCAGGGAGTCCATCGGGAACTTAGAAAACCCAGCATCAGCTATCCCTATCCATCACAGCGCGGTAAGCTGATGCTTCATGCAACCAAGAGGGTTACAAACCGACTAATAGGTGTTATGTTCATGTGTATGTATGGATGTGTGCCTATTTATATAATCTGTGAGTATATTCTTTATTTTTACTGCCTGCTTTGCTCAGACTGCAGACAGCACTAAGATCATCAGCAGCCTCCTAAATTATAGATCAGCTCACCAAGTACACTGTGTCACTCATTAGCCACATCAGCTCGCTGTTCTGCACAACAATAAATTAAGTAACACAATCGCTGCAGGAAAATTAGGTGAATAATTCTCACATTAAACGAAAAAGTTTTGGATGACTCCGGTTTCTTCCGGGCGGCTGCAGAGACAATGCAGTGTCGTGAGGAGACAACAGACAGGACTGGAAATTTCAAGGGTACAATTCTTCAGAGCAAGTTAGGTGTGGTTTACATTAAAAATAGAACAGGCTCCTGCAAACAGACTTGTATTTATATAGAATGTTGCGACAACTGTCATTTTACATTAGTCAGAGAAATCCCACAGGATCGGTGTAAGTATTAAATGTGGCAATTTTTTTTGTTTACCGACAAAACATAATAAAAAGAACACAGCCTCCTGGATGTCATTCTGGGTGATTTTTTTTCCCCCTTTCCCTGAAGTCATTCATAAAATAAACATGTGTTCCCAGTCCTGGAAGCCCTCCTTTATGAGAGTCTTCTGACAGTGAACTAGGAATGATGGGTAGAGCAGGCCCCAAGAGATCCCAAATCCATAGCTCCCACTCTAGACCCAGTTGCCTTCTTGCTGTATTTCCATTTGTTGCCTAAACAGCAACATCCCAGAGTCTGTCTTGAACAATGTCATAAGAATGGACTTGCAGGGTTTAAGTAGGAACATTTGTATTGTAGCGTGTGATGATGAATTTTGTGTCAACTTGACTGGGTTATGGTGCCCATTTGTTTGATCAAACACTAGTTTAAACACTGCTACAGATTAATGCACTGGGCTGCAGAGCTGGTTTGACCCATGAGGTTGGCAGTTCAGGCTCATCAGTTGATCCTTAGAAACTCTATATAGGGTCACTATGGGTTGGAACTGACTTGATGGCACTTAACAACAACAACAACGATGTGTTTGGAGTCCTGGTATGGTGCTGTAAGATAAGCATTAGACTTTTAACTGTAAGATCATTCAAATCCACCAGTTGCTCCTCGGAAACCCTATACAGGGTCACAGTGAGTTGAAACTGAAAGAATAGCACTTAACAACAAAATTATATATTTACATATACTTAGTGTCCTTGTGTGGTGCTGTAGGATATAGACTGCAAGGTCATTTTGAACCACAAGGTTGGCAGTTCAAACCCACTAGCAGCTCCTTGGAAACCATGTACAGGGTAGCTATGGATTGGAACCAACTGGATGGCACTTAACAACAAAATTATTTATTTACATGTAGTTAGCATTTGGTCTAGTTGTCCTTCAGTAAACTAAACTTGTCTGTCAGTTTGTCCTACTGTGGTGGCTTGTGTGTTGTTGTGATTCTGGAAGCTATGCCACCGTATTTTAAATACCAGCACGGTCACACATGGTGGACAGGTTTCAGATGTGCTTCCAGACTAAGACAGATTAGGAAGAAGGAGAGAGGGACTATTTCCGAATATTTAGTCACTGAAAACCTTATGAATAGTACTGGAACATTTTCAGCACCAGAATATTGAATATTGAAACATTCATATTTTCAGATCACAATGGCAGGACAATAGCAATGGGCTCAAGCATGGCAATGATTATGAGGATGGCACAGGACCAGGCAGTGTTTTGTTCTGTTGTGCATAGTGTCGTTCTTGTGTATAGGTACTGACTCGATGGCACCTAACAACAAAAATAACAACAACTAAAACAGAGTCTGATGTCGTGATGTGATTCAGGGGTAGAATTCTCACCTTCTATGAGGGAGACCAGGGTTTGATTCCCAATCATGGTAGCTCATGCACAGCCAGTACCATCTGTCAGTGTGTTGCTAGGATGCTGAACAGGTTTCAATGGAATTTCTAGACTAAGTCTCACTACAAAGAAAGACCTGACTATCTACTTCTGAACCTCAGCCAAGGAAAACCCTGTGGATCACAAGGGTCCAATCTGCAAGCCATCATGGGGATATCACAAGACCAGGGAGCTATTATACATGGACCACCATGAATCCCAGGCCAATTCATGGCAGGACAGCAAACAACAACAAAGTAGATTAGCCTTCCTAATGTGATTGGGCCTTATCCAATTAGGTAAAGGGGCTTAGAACAAAATTCCTTTCCTGAGAGAGGATTCTGCCTATGTGCTTCTCCCAAAGCAAAATTTGGAGACCTCAAAAGAGTCCCACGGCAGAAGGAGAAAGAGAACTGGGAACTTGTAGCTGACTCAGATAGTCATTGGTGGCTGTCCCTGTCCAGGTTTTCTAGAGAAGCAAAACCAGTGGAATATATATATGTGTATATATATATAAGGAGCTCTGGTAGCGTAGTGGTTACGAATCGGGCTGCGAACCTTAAGGTCAGCGGTTCGAAACTACCAGCCGCTCCGCGGGAGAAAGATGAGGCTTTCTACTCCCGTAAAGATTTACACCCTCGGAAACCCTGTACAGGGTCGCTATGGGTCGGACCCGACTCAATGGCACTTAACAACAACAACAACATATATATATGGAGCTCTGGTAGCGTAGTGGTTACGAATCGGGCTGCGAACCTTAAGGTCAGCGGTTCAAAACTACCAGCCGCTCCGCGGGAGAAAGATGAGGCTTTCTACTCCCGTAAAGATTTACAGCCTTGGAAACCCTATACAGGGTCGCTGTGGGTCGGAACCGACTCGATGGCACTTAACAACAACAACAACACACACACACACACACACACATATATATATTCTGACCTTGTGGTTCAAACTGACTTTGCAGTCCAGTGCACTAACCTGCATTAATTCTGGTGTGGTGTGGCCGGTTAATGTGCTAGGTGCGCTGGAGTGGCCAGTTTAAGCTGCCAGGTCAGCAGTTCAAGATCACCAGCTGCTCCTTGCAAACCCTGTACACAGTAGCTATGAGTCAGAGCTGACTCGACAGCACTTAACAACAACAATACATATATATTGTTAGGTGCCATTGAGTTGGTACTGACTCATAGCGAACCTATGCACAACAGAACTAAAAACTGCTTGGTCCTGGGCCAACCTCACAATTGTTGCCACGCTTGAGCCCATTGTTGCTGCCACTTATATATATATATATATACATACATGAAGAGAAGTTTATTATCAAAGAAACAGCTTTCAATTGTAGAGTCCCAGGTCCCCAGTGGAAGAGAGACTGAGAGCCTTTCCCACATGTCCATGATATTGGGAGCAGGCCACACCTCCAAGGAAGAATTATTTCAATTGGTTGACTGATCATAGGCAATCATCATAGAGTTAGCTATCAAAAGCCAAACAACTGGGAATCCTGGCCCAATCAAGTTGACACAGAGCCTTAACTATCACAGTGGTCTAATGTTCTTCTAATCCCAACCCAATCCATTGATGGTGAGAGGGCTAAAGAGAAAGTGCTAACAACAGAGTGAGGTAAGCTCTGACTTCAGTGGGCACATGGTTCCAGTGAGCACTCCCTTTAGCACACTCTCCAAGGAAAGGTCAAGGGCAGGTGATTCAAAACTATCATCACACTCATACTAGGCATCGCCTACCTTGAGTACACAGCAGTGTTTCTAGAGAACATGCTAATGTTCTCACTCTGTTGGCTGAAGGGATACGCTAATTTCCCAGTTTCAACCTCAAATACATTAAGTCTTGGTAGCTATGACCCAGATAATCTAGAGCTCTTTGAGATTCCCATTAATTTCTAACAGTTTAAAGGGGTACTGAGATGAAAATATCTGCCTTAGGGAGCGCTGGCGGAGCAGATGATGCCCTGTCTACTCAAGGCCCTCCCAAACTCTGGTGTAGGGGAACTCACCAATGTTAAACTCTAACTTCTTAAGTCAAATATGACCCCAAACTCCCAAACCCCTATAAGGCATTCTTAGCCTGACTTTGGTGGGCACTGATTGGCATGACAAAGGTAATCCCTGGTTCTTCTTCCCAACAGCTGGCTGATGGGATAAACACAGCTCTTGCTTGACCAGCTTCTGTCTGTTGCAGTCCCTATGTTTAAGAGAGAGAATAAACAATGGGAAACATCTTGGCATTTAATATTTTTCTCTTCTCTTATAGCTTAATAATTATTACAAATAAATATGATTGAATAATTGCTTTATATTTTCTGCTATGCATTCATTTGTCCTAGATGCAAATTAATACATCTTTATTTAGAATCTAAATATGTGAAACTGGGAACATTTTAAATTGACATTGGGTTATCTGATGAGGTCAACATCTTGTTGCGGTCACTTGTTCCTTGACATCTGGTCTCAACTCACATTTAGGTCCAGAGGGATTCCCAGAAGAAAGTGTGCTAGTCATCTTTCAGCCAAGGCCCAGAGGAAGATGCTAAGGGAGCTTCTTCTAAGTAGGGAGGTACAAAAAGCCTTGTTTCCTCCCCAGTATTGGTTGTACCATAAGACTCCCTCTGCCAGAGTGGTCACGGCAAGGGAGTTCTGTGTTCAAGTTCTATCACCACTTGCCATGCAGCTACGAGTAGCCATCATGTGAGTGCATCTTGAAACCTTTGTTACGCCACTAGGTTTAGAATTTTGGAGTTTCTTTCCACTAACAACAAAGGACTTAAATAAAGGAAAAACAATACTTATGAACACAACTGCAATGCCCTAATTATTAAAAATATTAAATTTAATTATTTAGAAAACATTTAGTCCTGGTTTATGTTCACCTAGGGAAGATTTTTTTAAATCCCAACATAATTAAAAATTCCATTCAGTTATGACTATAGAATTCAGAATTTCTTTTTTTTCTCTCAAGATATTGCTTCAACTTACTTGATTTAACACTCCGGCAGCCTAAATTGAGTCTGAGGAAGATAATCACACTTTTCCGCTTTCAAGAGCAGATTCAGGAAGGATGGAGATGCATTAACTAGTACTAACACATTTTTATTTTATCTTTTATGCCAGATTTTTGTGTATAGCATCATAATTAAAAATCACCCTGCACAAGAGAAAATAATCCACCATAAGGAAGAATCAACACAAACAAAAAAACTGGAGAATCAGATCTGCAAAAATGCCAATATTGTGATTATTAAAAACTTGGTTTGCTTAATCTGTTTAAAGGAAATTAAAGGGGGAAATTGATGTATGCTGAAGGAACAAGAGAATCTAAAAAGCTGACTAGGTGAATTTAGAGAAAATGAAACAAATACAACTTTTAGAAATAAAGATATAATCACTTTAAATCTCTGTGTAATAGTAGAAAGTCAAATAAGAGAATTGGTGAAATGAAAGATAAATCAAGATAGTATTAAGAACACCAGTACAGAAGGAAAATGTCAGAAAATATAAAATAGATGTGTTCTTAAGTGCCCTCGAGTCGGTTCTGGCCCATAGATAAATAGAGATGTGAAAAACAGAATTGAATACACATGACCAAAATTCAAGAAGGAAAGGAACAATTGTGTAGCAGCAGCAACTGAATTTGTCTTAGAATTTTCTAGAACTTTTGAAAGATGGCTACCCACAGATTCAAGAAGCCCAGTGAATTCCAATCAGGAAAAGCACAGACTCTCACCTAGATACACCATACAAAAAATGCAGAACCCAAAGATAAAGAGACGATCTCAGCAGCAGTCTAAAAAAAATAAATGACAATTAGACTGACAACTGATTTCTCAACTGCAACAATACGTCCCAGGAGACACTGGGCTAATATTTCAAGTGCTGAGAGAAAGTAACTGTCAACCTAAAATTGTAAATCGAGCAAAACAGTCTTTCAAGAGTGAGGATGAAATGAAGATATTTTCAACAACAAAACAAAACCTGGGAGAGTTCACTGCCAATAGTCTCCTTAAGGACGCTTTTCAAGGAAATAGTTCAGAAAAAAGGAAAATGATCCCAGAAGTAAGATATGAAATGTAAGAATAGACAGTGAGAAAGAAAGTGGTAAAATTAAATATAAACAGTCCTACATACAGCTCTGTTTCTTCTAGCCTAATCAAGGACTTTTTTTCCTCAGTAACTATTCCCTCGATCTCCTATATAATCAATATTTCACTCTATCAGATCATTTCCTTGTGCATGCAAACATACCATTTTTTTTACCATTAAAATATCTTGTTTACGTATTTCCTCATAGCAATAATCTTATCCTTAAAAAAAAAAAAAAGAAAAAAAAAATATAGCAGCAATCCCTAATAACAATCATCTTTACTTTTTCTGTCCCATTTCTTTCCTCCTTAGAAAGATGAGGAGGAAAGAAATGGGACAGAAAAAGTAAAGATGATTGTTATTAGGGATTACTGCAAAAGATAAAAAAAAAAGGATGAGATTATTCTGTGAGGAAATATATAAACAGGATATTTTAATGGTTAAAAACAAATAAACAAAACCCACAACCGTATGTTTGCATGCATAAGGAAATGTTCTGATAGAGTGAAATATTGATTATATAGGAGACAGAGGGAATAGTTATTGAGGAAAAAAATCTTTGATTAGGCTAGAAGAAACAGAGCTGTATGTGGGACTGTTTTTATATTTAATTTTACCAATGAATGGTTTAAAATTAAAAAATGTGTGCAACAAGGTTGTATCCTTTCACCATACTTATTTAACTTGTTTGCTAAGCAAATAATCCAAGAAGCTGGGTTATATGAAGAAAAACATGGTATCAGGATTGGAGGAAGACTCATTAACAATCTGCGATATGCAGATGATATAACCTTGCTTGCTGAAAGTGAAAAGGACTTAAAATACTGATGAAGATCAAAGAGCACAGCCTTCAGTATGGATTGCATCTCAATGTAAAGAAAACAAAAAATCCTTACCACTGGACTAATAAACAACATTCTT
>NW_006408741.1:3747858-3749235 GCF_000296735.1 Chrysochloris asiatica
TGCAATCAACTCAATGACATTTAACAACAATGAGGTCCTTTGGGATCTGTCTCCACTTCTCCTTTGATCTCACTTTCTTGCTCACTCTGCCCCAGCTACAATGGCCTCCTCCCTATCTTTGTCTTCTTTGTTTGTGAAATTTTCACAATGTTTGGTAGTCTGTGTGTGCCCTGTATTAGAGCCCTCAAATTTGTCCCTATTTTTTCATTGGTGGCCTTTATAATTCTGGGATTCACATTTAGATCTTTAATCCATGCTGAGTTGGTTTTTGTATATGGTGTGAGGTAAACGTCTTGTTTCAATCTTTTGCATATTGCTTTCCAGTTCTGCCAGCAGCATCTGTTGAAGAGACTATCTCCTCCCCATGCAATATTATTTAGGCCCTTTGTCAAAAATCAGTTGGCTGTATGGATGGGTTAATTTCTGAATTCTCAATTCTGTTCCATTGATCTACGCAGCTTTCATTGTACCAGTACCAAGCTATTTTGACCACTGTAGCTGTGTAGTAAATTTTGAAATCAGGGAGTGAGAGGCTTCCAACTTTATTCTTCTTCTTAAGCAGTGCTTTGCTTCTCGTGGGTCTCTTTCCTTTCCATATAAAGTTTGTAATTGTTTTTTCCATCTCTTTGAAGAAATGTCATTGGAATCTGGATTGGGATTGCATTATATGTGTAGATTGCTTTGGGCAGTATTGACATTTTCATAATGTGAAGTCTTCCTATCCAGGAGCATGGGTATATTCTTCGATTTTTGTAAGTCTCTTTTGGTTTCTTGTAGTAGTGTTTTGTTTGTGGAGGTCCTTTGTTTCTCTGGTTACATTTATTCCTAGATATTTCATCCTTTGGGTGGCTAATGCAAATGGAATTGCTTTCCTAATTTTCTTTCCAGTGCTGTATTATTAATGTAGAGGAATCCAACTGACTTTTGTATGTTGATCTTGTACCCTGCCACTTTGCTGAATCTTTCAATGAGGTCTAGTAGCTTTTTTTGTTTTGTTTTGTTGTGCTTTATTGACTATGTAAAGACTTTTGACTATGTGGATCGTGACAAGTCTATAGATAACATTGCTAAAAATGAGTATACTGGAACACTTAATTGTGCTCATGGGGAACCTGCACATAGACCAAGAGGCAGTAATTTGAACAAGGGTACATTAAATGGTTTAAAATGAGGAAAGATGTGCACCAGGGTTTTATTCTTTCACAATATATGTTTAATCTTTTCTTTTTTTTTTTTTTTTAATGTTTGATTGTGAATTATATAGTAGTTTACATGAGAGAACTTTAGTTTTACATTCACTCCATCGGATATCATCTCATTGCCATGGTTCCAATCCCCTCCATACATCATCAACCAACCAAAGGGTATATCCTAGAA
>NW_006408741.1:3756690-3792359 GCF_000296735.1 Chrysochloris asiatica
TGGAATAATTTGAGTAGAATTGGTGACAGCTCTTCCCTGAATGTTTGGTAAAACTCACCAGTGAAGCCATCTGGACCTGGACTTCTTTTGGTTGGGAGTTTTTTGATGACCTGAGCAATTTGTTCAAGTTTTCTACTTCACTCTGTGTAAGTTTAGGTAGGTCATGATTTTTACTAAAAATATATCCATCTCTTCTAAGTTTTCAAAATTTTTGGAGTACAACTCTTCATAGTATTTTGTTAATATCCTTTTTTATTTCCTTTGGTTCCATTGTGACATCACTCATGCAGTTTCTAATGCATATTATTTGTGTCTTCTCCCTCTTTTCTTTTGTTAGATTTGCCAATGCTTTATCAGTTTTATTAATTCTTTTAAAGAACTAGCTTCTTGTCCTGTTGATTCTTTCTGTAATTTTTTTCTGTTTTCTATCTTGTTTATTTCTGCTCTAATCTTTATTATTTTTTTTCTTCTGGTGACTTTAGGTTCCCTTTTTGGTCTGTTTCTAATTGTTGGAGTCCTTGCTGTCTTTGTTGTTGTTGTTAAGTGCAATCAAGTCAGTTCCGACCCATAGAGACCCTGAATAGGGTTTCTGAGGAGCAGCTGGTAAGCTTGAACCACTGTGGTTCAAACTAACTTTGCAGTCCAGCGCATTGACCCACAGCACAATCTGGTGAACATGTTCCGACCTGAAGTCTCCATCCTGGCTGTTTGCCCACCTTCGTGCTCCTCCCTGCAGGTGAACACAGCTTTCTTCCTTTTGATCCACAGTTACAAGCCTTCACTCAAACCTCACCATGTAAGTAAGGCCACCCCGTAGAAAACTGGAATTGGGTTTTCTAGGCTCCCTTATCCTGTTACCTTGAGTTTTATTCACAGTAATTGCTCCTTTCCAGCACCTTATAGTGTGGCATTGTGGGTTAATGTGCTGAACTGCAAAGTTGGTTTGAACCACTAACTAGGTTGGTGGTTGAAGCTCACCAGGTGCTAATCAGAAACCCTATACAGGATCACTATGGGTTGAAATCTACTCAACAGCACTTAACAACAGCAACACCTTATATAATGTATTCATGGATTATGTTTGTCACTTAGGATTTGCCACCCAAGCTAGACTATGAAGTCCATGAGGGTGGACACCTTTGTCTGTTCATTGTGTCCCAGGGCTTAGCACAGTGCCTGGCACATAGAAAGGGCCAAAAAAGTATCCCCTGAAAAAAAACATGAAAATATTAACGTCTATTCTGTGGAGTATAAAAAAATCGAGATACACTCAAAATCTTCACAGAAAGAGCAAATTAGTCAATGTGAAAGGCTGGGGCGGGAGTTGTCATGGTTAAGGCATTCTAAGTAGCATCAGTAACATGCTCAAACATAGCAGTGATTGTGAGAATGCTGCTAGATTAAGAAGTGTTGTTCTCTTAGGTACACAGGGACACTATGAGTTGAAACTGACTCAGTGGCATCTGAAAACAAGGTTCATGTATTGTTCGAGAGGATAATCTAAGTCTCAATTAACTTGCTATCTATTCAGTTAAATACACCCAATCCTCACTTTACAACATGGTCAGGATCTAAAGACTAGATCATTATGTGAAAATGAAGGATGATCACATCAGATCACAAAACAAAGGATGACTACATCATGACATAATGTCAAATTACATCATTATACAACTCAGTTCACTGAAAATCGTGGTGTAGCCAGGTGGAGCACAACCTTATCAAGCACAGCCAGCATTGCTCCTAGCCTGTAACTTAGCATTTGTTGAGGCCAGCAGATGTTCATTGCTAAAGCACAAAATAATCAGATAGTAAATTGTTTACTACTGTCATAAATAAACAATATCAGTTGACAAGGTAGTCAGTAAGTGAGGACTGTTGTTGTTGTTGGTAAGTGCTGCTTGCTGAGTGTGCTAAATGCTGTAGAAACCTTGTGTAGGGTTTCTAAGGAGCAGCTGATGGGTTTAAAGCACCAGTATTGTGATTAGCAGTTTAGTGTTTGTCCTACATTGCCATACCAGGACTTTAAGTGAGGAAATGGGTATATATTAAAATTCTAAGGTAACTACTTGTTGTTGTTAAGTGCCATCAAGTAGTTTCTAACTTCTAATGACTCTGTATAGGGTTTTCAAGGAGCGGCTGGTGGGTTTAAACTGTCAATGTTGAAGTTAACAGTCCAGTGCTTATCCTACAATGCCACACCAGGTAACCACTAGATAAAGGCAATAAAGGCTAAACTTAGAAATCATACCAAAAAAGGAAAAGCACAAAGTTCCATCAATTGAAAACATGGCAGGAAAGAAAACAAAAAGAAAATGCTGAGAACAAATGGGAAGCACAAGATGGTAAAAATGAATTCAAACAGATCAATACTTACAGCCAATGTAAATAGACTCAATTCTCAAGCTAAAAGAAAAGATTGCCAGCCTGGATTATAAATGAAATCTTACCATATATGCATTTTATACTTGATGTAACTAGAACATAAGGAATTGAAAAGTGTAAAGTAAAAGAATGGGAAGAGATAAGCCAAATACTAATTAAAAGGAAGCAGAGAAAATAGACCTTAACGACAAAAACATTACTAGAGATAAAGAGGCTTCTACATATTGATAAAATATTCAATCCAAGAGGAAGATACAGCAACTCTAAACTTGTATACATTCAATAATATAGCTTTAAAGTATTTTAAGAAGCATGTGACAGAAATTCAAGAAGAAATTGACAAATCCATCATCACGGAAGGAAATTTTATTATGCATTTTTTAGGGCAAAGAAAGAAGGGCAGAATATAAAAGATTTGAAATAACACAATTAACAAATTTGGCCAAATGGGCCGTGCTTGACACTGAATGACTGCATAATATACAATCTTTGCAAACACATATGGTACCTTTTAGGCTATAAAGCAAGTTCTTAACAATTCTGAGAAAACCCAGTGTCAACAGAGCACCATCTCTAAAACATCATTTCTTCATTCAACAAAGATTTGCGGAGGATCTGTTGTTGTTAAGTACCGTCAAGTCAGTTCTGACTCATAGTGACTCTGTATAGGGTTTCCAAGGAGTGGCTGGGAAGTTTGAACCACCAAACTTGAGGTTGAGTGTTTGTCCTATAGTGCCACACCAGAACCCCACTGAGGATCTACTAAATACTTAATGATAAACAGGAAGGTTGTAGCAGTGAATTAAAGTTCATAATCTCTAGAAGCCCTTGTTGTTGTTGTTGTTAAGTGCCGTCGAGTTGGTTCCGACCCATAGCGACCCTGGGTGATACAAAATGTTAACACACTCAGCTGCTAACTGAATGACTGGAGGTTCAAGTTCACCCAGAGGTAACACAGAAGAAGGCCTGATAATCTACTCCCAAAAAACTAACCTTTAAGAACCCTGTGGAGCACAGTTCTACTCTGACACATATGGGAACATTCTATGTTCTGATTATTAATGGATGTTTACAACCATTTCTCCTCATTTTGAGTTGTGCCCCATCAGCGAACGAAGGTACCGAAGGCTTTACTCGGTTCTCATCATCACAGTCAACTTTACTTTGAGGAGGCAACTCTTCCCCAGTCATATTTTGAATGACTTCCAACCTGAGGGGCTCATCTTTCGGCACTTTATCTGACAATATCCTTGTGCTCTTCATCATGTTTCAATATTCTGGTGCTGACAGGTTTCCACTGTTATTCATAAGGTTTTCAGTAACTAAATATTCAGAAGTAATTTGTCTCTCCTTTTTCCTAGTCTGTCTTCATCTGGAAGCTCAGCTGAAACCTGTCCACTGTGGGTGACTCTACTGGTATTTAAAATACCCATGGGATAGCTTCCAGAACCAAAGCAACACACAAGCCACCACAGTAGGACAAACTGACAGACAAGTGGTAGTATGTATCTATATTTATGCATATATCTGGACTCCTGGTGTGGCACTGTAGGACAACACTGGACTGAGAGCCACAAGGTCACCAGTTCCAAGCCACTGATTGCTTCTCAGAAACTCTACACAGGGTTGTTACAAGTTGGAACAGACCCCATGGCACTTAACAACAACAACAACAATGCCTATATTTATCTCTACCTATCGCTGTCTGTCTAAGTCTATTACCTGTCTTCATTGCCTCCTATGTTTGAAAGGATCCAAACACAATTAAGATAGTGCCTACACAGTTGATTGCAAATCATTGTAAAACTCCTTTGATTGGGCTTTCTTCTCAGATAGCAACATAAGCAAATGTGTACTTGTTGTGTTGTTAAGTGCCATTGTGTCGGTTCCAATTCATAGGGTTTTCTGAGGGGCAGCTGTTGAGTTTGAACCTCTTCTTACCTTGTTATATACACACACACATACTCCAAAAGGTCAGAGTTTGAACACACACATATATACATATATATGTTATTGTTAAATGCTGTCAAGTCGGTTCTGACCCATAGCAATCCTGTATAGGGTTTTCAAGGAGCAGTTGGTGAGTTTGAACCACCGACCTTGTGGTTCAAACCAACCTTGCAGTACAGCGCATTATCCCACAGTGTCACACCAGGACTCCTATACAGACCCAGTCCCATATAGATATGAAATGCACTGGACTAGGTCAAAAGTTCAAACCCACCAGCTGCTTTTGGAAACTATATAGAAGTGACTCAATGGCACACAACAACAACAATGTGATAATAAATGCATAGCCAAATCCTATATCATAATTAAAGGTAAATTATTTAAGGCTTTCTGAGATCAGAAACAAGACAAGAATGTTGTCATCTTCATTTCTAGTCATTATTGTATAAGAGATCCTAGCTAGTTAGTTAATAAGGCAAGAAAAAGAAATCAAAGACATGAGAATCAGAAAGGAAGGAATATAAAGCTTTCATTATTTACAAAAGATTCTATATATGAGCTATTAAAATGAATACATGAATTTTGCCAGGTAAGTAATTACAAGGTCAGTATACAAAAATTGTGTTTTTCTGTATCAGCAGCCATCAAATATAAAAATACGATTTTTAAAGAGTAGATTTTGGAGTGTTTGGATGGCACAGGATTTGACAGTGTTTCATTCTGTTGTGCATAAGGTACTATGAGTCAGGGCCAACTCCATGGCCACTAACAAAAACATTCCTTAGTAAGTCTAATAAAAGATGCACAAGACTTGGCACTTTGTGTGTCTTTTAAAGCTTTAATTGTGCATTGAGTGATAGTTTACAGGGGAGAACATCAGTGCTGCACTCATCCTGTCATATTTCATATCATTGCAAAGATTACAATCCCCTCCATGCATGACCATTCAACAGTATTTACTTCTATTTCCTCTGGGTGTTTTGTTTGTTTGTTTTTGATGTACAAACAAAAAGGAATATATAATCATTTAAAAAAAACCCAAGGGCACATTCTGCAAGCCTGCCTCCTAGCTGCCAGCACAAAGCCTTTCTCTTTCCATGAGTCTACAGTCCTCAACTGCTCTATCTCTCAATGTCATCATCTCTGCCTCCATCTCTGGTGTCCCTGATTCTCTGGTTAGGGTCCCACATTCTGCTCATGATCTTCTCCCTTGATGGTTCTAGGGTCCTTTGTTCTTGGAATGTTAGATTAACTACTTCCCCATTTTTGTTACAAAACTTCTACCTTTACAGTTGTGATAGTCACAATTAGTCATGGTAACAATTACTATTGAATCATAAGATCTTATCCCCATCTCCTTTCACCAGACCTGTCTAGAAAAGATGAAAACTATTCAGTGGGGAGTCTACCTTCCCCCACACTCTGAAACTAAACTCCCTTTTGAAAACTTGTAAGCCAGCCACTTCGTTGGCACTTTGTTTTAAGATTACTAGGGCAAGGATATTACTTTGTTCAGTGTTGAATACCCAGCATTTGAAACACCCCTGAGTCTTGATAGGTGCTCAATGAATGACTAATTGAATGAATGAATGAATGAATGAATGAATATATGTCTTCTCTCTTCACTATCCAACACTCTCCCATCCTTTAGATTTCAGTGTCAATGTCATCTCCTAAGAGCATCCTACTCCTAGGTCAGATCCCCATGTTCTCATAACTTCTCCTTTGAAGTACCCACCATAGTTGCATGTAAGGAATTAGTTGTCTAGTTGGTGGTTTAATGTCTACCTTTCCCACCAGAATGTAGGGCAGAAGATGTACTTGGTATAAGATAAACCAAACTTGTTGCTGTCAAGTTGATTCCAATTCATAGTGACCCCCTGTGGGTCAAAGTAGAATTGTGATTCATGGGTTTTCATTGGCTGTAATCTTTTAGCAGTATTTCACCAGGGTTTTCTTTTGAGTGTCTCTGGGGGAATTAGGTTAGCAGCCAAGTGCATTAGGCATTTGCACCTCAGAGATTACTTTGGTATACGAAGGTACCCCAAATACATTTGACTGACTGATTGAATGAATCAGTGTTGCTTGCAACTCAGCGAGACCTTTGAAGCTTTTCAGCTATCCATTTCTACTCTGCCAATACGTATGACTTCATGCTGCCTTCATATATTCCAACTTTACTCTACCTGGTGCATAGTCCCCAGTCATGATTAATAAATTCATTCATACAGTACATTCTGAGGCACGTATGTGTTCTAGGTGCTGTGCTAGGATCTGAGGGTGCAGCAGTAAAGGAATCACATTGTACCATGAGCTGGTTTTCACTGGTAGTAGGTAGGGCTGCTACAAAAAGAGAAAGTTTTTATTTGGCTCTGTGGAGAAGGGTTCTCCCTGTGTTTGTTTGTTTTTGTTTTTTTTGTCTTTTTTTTTACAACATTTTATGTAATCTCCAAAAATAGCTGAGAGAAAACATTCCTCCTCTCCTATTTGTCACATCCAATAATCCTCTCACATGGAATTCCAATTTGGTAGCTCTCTCGGCTGAGTAGTCATCTAAGGAAACCCCATTAATACAGTCAGAGATCGTATGAGCTGTGATTCATTTAATACCAAAATGTAGGGGAGAAATCAATAATACTTAGCTCTGGTCACATTACATTTTTCTTTAAACAAGGTAAGTATGTCTCATAAATATTCCCCCAAAATAGTTGCCAAACACAATGCCCTTTGTCCCTCTATTAAGTTGCCCAATATGGTGTTCCATTCTGGGTATACCAGTCATCCACCCAGGAGACATGCCCCATCAACTGTCATTGGGTTCTGTTTGCCATCTCCCAGTGAAGTCTTGACTGACCAATTCAGAGTATAAAATTCAGAAAAACTATACCTGCCACTTGGTATTACATCCACACTTTCCAGTGCAATTTCTGCCTTATTTGAAGAAATGCTAGCCTGTTTTCAGAGCAGCAGTAAATTCTGAGCCAGAATGGAGCCTCCCTGGGATTCCATGGGAACACCAGTCTCTGGCATCAGCTTTGCAATAAGATCTTTTTCTTTATTTCTTTTCAAGTATTCAAGCCCCCAAAGTATATCTATTTCCCCAGTCTTCCTACCAGTGTGTTCCCACCCTCTGATAGATGTGTGGCACATTGGGCCCTGGTTGTAAGAAGGGCTTCGATGAGCAAAGCAACCCCATCTCTCTAGGGCTTTAAAAGGAACACAAAATGTGCAGGAGGCAGGGCATGAACAGAGAAAAATCTATAAGACTTAGCTCTACCACATTACAATTTTGTTTAACCAAGGTAAGTGTCTCTTACAGATATCCCTCCACACGGCAGTGATACACACTGCCTTCTACCCTTCTGTTAATATGTCCAATGTTGTGGACCTTTCAGGGTATACCAGTTGCCACCCAGCTGACTTACCATAAACCAAGAGTATGATGCCTGACATATGGATATAATTCAGCTCAACTGACTGTCTCCTCTGCCTCCTGTGTTTGAAAAGATCCAAGCACAATTAAGAGATTGCCTACAGGATCTGAGTGCAACTTATTGTAAAACTCCTCTGATTGGGCTTTCTTCTCAGATAGCAACATAAGCAAATTCTATGAGTATTCACTGTTCTCAGTGCTGTGTGTGTGCGTGCGCACACACACACACACACACACATGTATATGTGATGGGTGATGGTGGTTATGTGTCATGGAGTCAGTTCTGACTCATAGCAATCCTGTATAGTGTTTCCGAGGCTATAAATCTTTAAGGGAGCAGAAAGCCTTATCTTTCTTCTGCAGAACAACTGGTAGTTTTGAACTGCTGACCTTGAGATTAGCAACCCAACTCATATATAACTACAAATATAAATGTAAATTGTTGTTGTTAGATGTCATTGAGTCAGTAGAGACTCATAGCGATCCTATGCGCAACAGAACAAAACACTGCCCAGTCCTGAGCTAACCTCACAATTGTTGCTACAGCAGAGCCCATTGCTGCTGCCACTGTGCCAATCCATCTCTTTGGGAGTCTTCCTCTTTTTCTCTGACCCTCCACTTTACCAAACATGATACCCTTCTCCAGGGACTGGTCCATCCTGACAATACATCTGAACTATGAGAGATGTAGTCTGGTCATCTTGGCTTCCAGCGAACATTCTGGCTGTACTTCTTCCAATACAGACTGGTTTGTTCTTTTGGCAATCCATAGTACTTTTAACATTCTCCTTCAACATCATAACTCAAAAGCATCAATTCTTCTATGGTCTTCCTTATTCACCATCTAACTTTTGCATGCATATGAGGTTATTGAAAATACCATAGCTTGGGTCAGGCACACCTTAGTCCTCAAACTATCTTTGCACTTCAACACTTTAAAGAGGTCTTATGCAGCAGATATGCCTAATATAATAATACATTGTTTGATTTCCTTGCTGTTGCTTCCATGAATGTTGATGGTTGATCCGAGCAAAATGAGTCTTTGACAACTTCAATATGCATTGATGTGGATGTTTGAGTCCTACTATAGTGTTGTGGGTTAATGTGCTGGACTACAATGTTGGTTTGAACTGCAATGTTGGCAGTTTAAGCTCACCAGCTGCTCTTCAGGAACCCTATACAGGGTCACTATGGGTCAGAACCGACTAGACAGCACGTAAAAACAACAACAAATATGGATGTTGCTTATTGGTCCAGTGGTGAGGATTTTTGTTTTCTTTACATTACGATGCAACCCATACTGAAGGCTGTGATCTTTGATCTTCATAAGTAAGTATTTTAAGTCCTCTTCACTTTCATCGAGCAAGGTTGTATCATCAACATATCGCAGGTTGTTAATGAGTCTTCCTCCAATCCTGATGCCACTTTTATTTTTCTTCATATAATCCAACATCTCTGTATACATATATACACATGGCATCCTAGTGTGGCACTGTAGGATAAAGCACTGTACCACAAAATTGGTTTGAACCACAAGGTTGGAGGTTCAAACTTACCAGCTGCTCCTTGGAAACCCTATACACGTTGATGAGTTGGAACTTAGGTGATAGCACTAAACAACAACAACATATATACACATACTTCATCCTTACGGTGATTCAAGCTTAATCCCGTTTTGCAGAGGAGGACACGGAGCTAGAGAAAAAGTAATTTTCTAAAGGCTACACAGATAGAGCTCAGATGATTCATCCTCATTAAGAAGCTCTGGTAGCATAGTGGTTACGAATCGGGCTGCTAACCTCAAGGTTGGTTGTTCAAAACTACCAGCCTTTCTGTGGGAGAAAGATGAGGCTTTCTGCTCCCATAAAGATTTACAGCCTCAGAAACCCTGTGCAGGGTCACTATGAGTCAGAACCGACTCCATGGTACTTAACAACAACAAACAACAAGTGATTGCACGAGCAGAGTGAATGCCACGCCGAGGTTAGAACCTGTCACAGCCTGCTTCCTGCTCTCTTTGGCTTGTCATTTCATCTTCTCAACCCTAGCACTCCCTTCTGTGCCTCCTGCAATTCAGCAAAGAACCTTCTGCCCATCTCATAGGATTGGTCCCTGGGAAGGGAGGGGAGGAGAGGGGAGAGCTGTGCTCCCCACAGAAGACGCCTGTTCAGTGCTATTGGCCCAGGGTCCATGTCCAGACAGAGCTGCTGAGCTCTCTCCTGCTCCTCCAAGCCTTGTATGTGGTGCAGAACCCTTACTTGCTTGGGGGCAAACTTTATTCATCCTTGAGTCTTACCTCAAAAGTCATGTCCTCCAAGAAGTCTTCCTGATTATACTAGGAGGTCTGAGAGCATCATAATATGTTGGCACATACTGCTGTCATCTCATTACAGGGCAATCACTTAGGTGTCTGCCTCTGTCAAATGGAAGTTATCGGAAGATAAGAGGCCCTGTTTTAATTTTTGCATCCTTCCAGCTGAGCAAAATACCCAGTATATAAAAGTATATCAAAATTGAAGGAACAAAATTCTTATGAATTCTCAAGGCACCTAGTATGTTCTCTAAACAGAATCCCTGAGTGGCACAAATGATTGTTGCTCTACTAACCAAAGAGTTTGTGGTTCAAATCCACCCAGAGGTGCCTGGGAAATAAGGTCTGGTAATATGCCTCTGAAAGGTCCTAACCAGGTTTCTACTGTGCACACAGTTGGTCCCCATTGAGTTGGAATTCACTCAATAGCAGCTAACACCATTGTACTCTCTAAATGGTATAAGTAATAGTAACATAAATACAATAATGGTTGCCCCTTCTGAGCACTTACTGTATGTTAGAGACAATGTAAAGTACTTCAGATACAATCTCTAATTCAATCTCTAAAGTGTCCTAAAGGGAATTTGAGGCTCTGAAAGTTTTATGAATTGTCCAAGTTGACCCAGCCAATAATTGATAAACCCGGTGTTAGATCCAGGCCTGGCTGCTTCCAAAGCCCTGTCCAGAGCTCAGAGTTAATTTACATGGGAGAAAGGAGAAGAGATGGTAGTCACCCTCTCCTCTAGTCACTAAGTCTTTAATCCTTTGCATAGAAAAGGAAACACTGAACCAGATTCTGCCTCCTCCACACATGCACCCAAGCCAAACCCTATGCGTCACATCAGGTGACAGCAGAGCTAATGGATCTGTAGCCCCAGGACCTGAACATCTCCCTTTCCAGTGGTGGAACTAATTCTCAACGTGTGTGGGTGGATTCAACATGAACCTATATCCCATCGTTAGTTTATATGTCAACAGCTGCCAGTTGTTTTCCAGGAAAAGGACCAGTGAAATTGAACCTTTAAACATGTTCTTATTCACTGTCTGTGCTTCTTGACACCTATCCCTGTCTATCCCTTGTCTATCCCTTGACACCTCACAGGCCCCAAATTCCTTCAACTTTCTTATCTCTGGTCTTTCTTCCTCTGAATCTAATCATCCCTCTTGTTGATGTCTCAAGGTCATACCTGCCCTTCAACCTGTTGCTTATTGGTCCAGTGGTGAGGATTTTTGTTTTCTTTACATTGAGATGCAACTCATACTTCCCTCTTGTTGATGTCTCAAGGTCATACCTGCCCTTCAACCAGAGAGATGCTCAGGATGATGAAAACTTGAGGGTTCTCGCTGGAATTAGGTTCCCTGGGGGTCAGAAGCTGTTACTATCGGCTCTTAGATGTGGAGTAGGGACTTTAGGCCCTCTGGAGGTGCTCCTGCAGCTGAGCGCGGAATTAAGTCTGGGGAAAGGGGGAGTTATATCCCAGAGGGAGAAATCTGTAGCTGTCAGAAATTGGAAAGATTTACCAATAGCACATGGAATCAGCTCCCTGCATTGTGAAATATAAGTCACGATTCCATTTGTTCTATGAGAATATGGAAAGCATGACTCTTTTTCTCACTGTTACCCTTTTCTCTTTCTCTCAGCCTATTCCCTAATTTGGGTTAGAATTATTGGAAGCCATCACTTAAAAGACACTTGGGTTCCATGATTAAAAGACACAATCACACTGTAACTGAAATTGTGGTTATGAACTTGGCTAGCATCATGAATAAACAAGTCTTTGTGCACAGAACTAGCCCCTCTGAGAAAAATGAACCAGCATGGAATAAGGACTGACTTTCCCCACAATGTGGGAGCATCTCCACCTCAAATCCTGAGACCCGTGTTGTAAGCCTAACCCTAGGGACTCCTTTCCTTGTCTGGCACTAGGAGTTGTGATTCTTTGATACAATTTTATCCACTCAAGGTTAGGGCTATGGGATGAATTGTGTTTCCTTGAAAATTATATTTAAATCTGAACCTCTGGTACCTGCAAATATGATCATGTTTAGACATAGGGCCTTTGAAGATACTATTAATTAAATCAACACGAGGTCATACTGGATTGCCATTGTTGGGTGCCACTGAGTCAATCCTGACTCATATTGACCCCATGTGATGAATTGACGTTCCCTATAGGGTTTCTTTGTCTGTAATCTTTACAGGAGCAGATCCCCAGGTCTTATTCCACTGAAGCTGCTGGATGGGTCTAGAATGCCCATCTATTGTTAGCAGGTGGGTGCTAAATCCTTGTGCCATCAGGGGTCCTTACTATCCAGTCTGAGTGGTGTCCTTTACAGAGGAGGAAAAGAGGCACAAATAAAGTGGAAAGACAACCATGTGAGGATGGAGTTAGTTTGTAAGCCTAGTAATGCCTGGACTACTGAAGCCAGGAAGGACTTTCCTTATGGCCTTCAGAGAGAGTATAGCTATATGCTGACACTCTGAATTTGGATTCCTAGTCTCTAGGACTATGAGAAGATACATTTCTGTTATTATAAGCCCAGTCTGTGGTCCTTTACTACTGCAGCCTAGGAAAATAGTACAACCAGGAACTGCCATCTTCACCTTAGAGAGCAAACCAACAGCATATTGTTATTGCTGTTGTTAGATGCCATCAAGGAGGTTGCAACTCATAGTAGCCTATGCATAACAGAACGAAACACTGCCTAGTCTTATGCCATCCTCACAGTCGTTGTCAAGCTCAAAACCATTGCTGCTGCCACTGTGCCAATCCATCTCATTGGGGGTCTTTGTCCTTTTTGCTGACCCTCCATTTTACCAAGCAAGCTTTCTTCCTGCAGGTCCTTACTGATAATATGTCCAAAATATAAGGGATGAAGTTTCGCCATCCTGGCTTCTAAGGAGCATCCTGGTTGTATTTCTTCCAACACGGATTTGTTTTGTTTTTCTAGCAGTCCAAGGTACTTTTAATACTCTTCTCCCATACAATAGCTCAAAATGCATCAATTCTAATGTCTTCCTTATTCATGCTCAACTTTCACATGCATATGAAGCTACTGAAAATAACATGACTCAGGTCAGGTGCACCTTAGTCTTCAAGATGACATCTTTGCTCTCAAACACTTTAAAGAGGTATTGTGCAGATTTGCCTAATTCAATATGTTGTTTGTTTTCTTGACTGCTACTTTCATGAGTAAGGAGCTCTGGTAGCGTAGTGGCTACGAATTGGGGTGCTAACCTCAAGGTTCGAAACTACCAGCTGTTCCGTGGGAGAAAGATAAGGCGTTCTGCTCCTATAAACATTTACAGCCTTGGAAACCCTTTACAGGGTTGCCATGAGTCGGAACCGACTCCATGGCACACCACCACTGCTTTCACGAGTGTTAATGGTTGACCCAAGCAAAATGAAGTGTTTGACAACTTTCATCTTTTCTCTATTTATCATGATGTTATTTATTGTTCCAGTGATAAGGATTTTTGTTTTCTTTACATTGAGATGCAACCCATACTGAAGGCTGTAGTCTTCATCAATAGGTATTTTAAGTTCTTTTTGTTTTCAGCAAGTAAGGACGTATCAGCTGCATATCACAGGCTGTTAATGAATCTTCCTCCAATCTTGATGCCACATTCTTCTTTATATGATCCAACTTCTTGTATTATTTGCTCAGCATAATATTGAATAAGTATAGTGAGAGAATACAACCCTGGCACACACCTTTCCTGATTTTTAAACCATTCAGTGTCCCTTTGTTCTGTATAAGCCAATGCCTCTTGGTCTATGCACAGGTTCCTCATGAGCACATTTAAATGTTCTGGAATACTCATTTTGGGCAATGTTGTCCAGCCTGGAAATGGGTATGTTTTGAGGGAATTTAGACTCCTAACACAATGGTGGTGGTTATGTGCCATGGAGTTAGTTCCGACTCATAGCGACCCTGTACAGGGTTTCCGAGGCTGTAAATCTTTACGGGATCAGAAAGCCTCATCTTTCTCCTGTGGAACAGCTGGTAGTTTCAAACTGCTGACCTTAAGGTTCACAGCCTGAATCGTAACCACTACACTACCAGAGCTCCTTCCTGACACAATAATGCCTTGGAAACATGTAATCGTTTAACTAAGTGGTTTTTGTGTGCCTTGCCACCTCTCTCTGCCTCTGTGTAAACTTCTTCCTGTTTTCTAACTACCTATCCAAGGATGACTCTTGTCTACAGCTAAGTAGTCCACTTTCAGAGCCTACCTCCCTATTTTTTCAGATCCATGCTTTGCTTTCATCTTTTCTCTATTTATCATGATGTTATTTATTGTTCCAGTGATAAGGATTTTTGTTTTCTTTACATTGAGATGCAACTCATACTGAAGGCTGTAGTCTTCATCAGTAGGTATTTTAAGCTCTTTTTGTTTTCAGCAAGTAAGGTCATATCAGCTGCATATCACAGGTTGTTAATGAATCTTCCTCCAAATCTGCTGCACAGGAACTTTTTAAGGTGTTGAAGAGCAAAGATGTCACCTTGAGGATTAAGGTGCACCTGACCCAAGCCATGGTATTTTCAATAACTTCATATGCATGCGAAAGCTGGACAGTGAATAAGGAAGATCGTAGAAGAATTGATGCCTTTCAATTGTGGTGTTGGAGGAGAATACTAAAAGTGCTATGGGCTGCCAAAAGAACCAATAGATCTGTTTTGGAGGAAGTGCAGCCAGAGTGCTCCTTGGAGGCCAAGATGGCTAAACTTCATCTCTCATACTTCGGACATGTTGTCAGGAGGGAACATGGTGGGTAAGGTGGAGGGTCAGAGAAAAAGAGGAAGACCCCCCCCCCCCCAATGAGAAGGATTGGCCAGGTGGCATCAAGCGTGGCAGCGGTAGTGAGGTTGGCCCAGGATCGGACATTGTTTCGTTCTGCTGTGCATGGGGTCACTATGAGTCGGTTCCAACGTGATGGCACCTGACAACAACAACAACAACATGCTTTGCTTTATACTTCTTTTCTAGGATATTGGGTTAAGTTTATAAAGAAAATTACAAGGACATCTAAGATTCTTGAGGGAGATTTGGTAGTATGTATCAAAATTTTAAAAGTAAACCCACCCAAATTCTAGTTTTAATATTATGGAATAAATATAATGTTGACCTTTTCTCCCCTTGAAAACACCCCTAAACACTGAGAACAAAAGAAATACAAACTCTAGTTTTGATATCTAGAAAATATCTTTAATACATTATAATAGTATTTACTCTCACAATTCTATTCAACATTGTATGGAAATTGTAGCCAATGCAATAAGGCAAGTAAAAGTAATTAAAGGTATGTGAATTAGAAAGAAGAAATACAACTATTGTTATTTTCAGGTATCATTACCTATATAGACGATCCCAAGGAATCTACAAACACTCCTAGAATTGAATTGAGTTTAGCAAGGTCACAGGATACAGTGATCAATACATAGAAGTCAGTTGTATTCCTACATGCTTGCAATAAATTATTGAAAATTTAAAAATTTGTGCTATAGGGTAAAGCACTGGGTTGGTAGTTCAAACTCACCATCTGCTTCTCAGAAACCCTATACAGGGTCACTATGAGTCGGAACTGACTCAGGGCACTTAACAGCAACAATAGTGATAGCTCTAACAAAATAATTGTGAGATCTGTATGCTGAAAACTACAAAATGCTGATGAAAAATATCAAACAACATCTAAATAAATGGTGATGCACCATAATCATAGATTGGAATAGCAGTCGAATTCAAATTTTCACCAAAATGATCTATATATTTAGTGCAATAATAATCAAAGTACCAGTAGAATTTTTAATGGCTAAAGATACACTGATTTAAAATGTATATAGAAAGACAGAAAGGAAAAAGAACTAGAAAAATGAAAACAATTTTGAAAAAGAAAAAAAAAGTTGTAGAAATTACATTACATAAATTTAAGATTTTCTATAAAACTAGTATGGTGTTGTAGGATAATCACTAGACTACTAATCACAAGGTTGGCAGTTCAGACCCACAAGTCACTCCTTGGAAACCCTATCCAGGGTTGCTATGAGTCAGAAATGATTCAATGACAATTAACAGCAACAACATAAACCTAGAAGGATCCATAGGTGATTCAAACTCACCAGCAGCTCCACAGAAGAAAGATGTGGCACTCTGCTTTCATAAAGATTGTTGTTGTTAAGTGCTGTTGAGTCATTTCTGACTCACAGCGACCTTGTATAGGGTTTCTGAGGAGCAGCTGGTGAGCTTGAATCGCCAACCTTGCAGTTCAAACTGACCTTTCAGTCCAGTGCATTCACCTGCATTATAGTCCAGGAAACCCTATGGGGAAGTTCTACTCTGTCATACAGGGTTGCTATGAACTAGAATTGACTCAACAGCAAGATAATTTGTTTGGTTTTGGTATAAATCTACTATATTCAACAAGAGAGGCAATAGGGACATGAAAGACACATAGATCAATGGAACAGAAGAGGGAGTCCAGAAATAGACTTCATAAATATGGCCAATTGATTTTTTCCAAAGATATGAAATGACCTCTGGGGAGAAGACATAAATATTGGGGAGGGGTCGAAGTGGAAGGGAAACATATTATTCCTTCAACTTTTCATAGTAACAGTTTCAAAATATGCAAGCCATTTAATCCAAAACACTACTTCTAGAAATTTATCCTAAGAAAATAATCCAACAAGCACACAAAAACATGTGTACATGTACAAGGATGCTTACAGAACTACAGATAGAAAAATGTCTGGAAACAATGATCTGTAGGAGAACAATGAGGCTGTCTGCTCCCATATAGATTTATAGCCTTGGAGACCATGTTGGACAATTCTGCTCTGTCTGATAGGGTTGCTATGAGTTGGAATTAATTCTATGGCAGTAGGTTTGTGTTTTTGTTTTACTTTCCATACATTTTTTTCTATTATCTTCATTTTATAACAGACTAGGCTTGATATAAAATTAAGGCAATTAAGACATTTCTGTTTTGGAGATAACACAATGTCTCTTGAATTCAAACCTTGTGATCCTGAAGGTCACACTCTTTAACAGGGAAGAAAACACTTTAGCTATGATCTCAGCCATTAATTTTAAGCAGAAGACAGGAAGAAATCAATTAATAATAATGAGAGTTCTAATAGTTCACACTAAGTATTAAATTTGTGACCGTCACTATTCCAAATTCTCTACAATTAGTAGAGCTAGCTCCCAACAGCACCAAGAGGGAGGCAGTGGTACCACTCCCATTTGTTGTTGTTTTGTTGCTAGGTGCTGTAAAGCTGTTCTCAGCTCAGTGTACACAACAGAATATGGCCCAGTCCTGCACCATTTTCACAGTTATTCTTATGCTTGAATCCATTGTTGCAGCCACTGCGTCAATCCATCTAATTGGGGTCTTCCTTTTTTTTTTTTTTTGTTCATCCTCTGCTTTACCAAGCATGATGTTAGACATAAAGAGGTACAGAATTGGTTTATGTTTATTCTGTTCAAGCTGTCACCATACTTATTCAACCTGTATGCTGAGCAAATCAGAGGAGCTGGATTATATGAAGAAAAATGTGGCATCGGGATTGGAGGAAGACTCATTAACAATCTGCGATATGCAGATGACACAACCGTGCTTGCTGAAAGTGAAGCAGACTTAAAACATTTACTGATGAAGATCAAAGACCACAGCCTTTGGTATGGATTAATTCTCAATGTAAAGAAAACAAAAATCCTCACCATGGACCAATAAACAACATTCTTATCAACGGAGAAAAGAATTAAGTTGTCAAGGACTTCATTCTTCTTGGATCAACTATCAACACTCATGGAAGCAGCAGTCAAGAAATCAAATGACATAATGCATTAGGCAAATCTGCTGCACAAGAGCTTTATAAAGTGTTGAAGAGCAAATATGTCAGCTTGAGGACTAAGGTGCACCTGACCCAAGCCATGGTATTTTCAATAATCTCATATGCATGCAAAAGCTGGACAGTGATAGGGAAGACCATAGAAGAATTGATGCTTTTGAGTTTTGGTATTGGAAGAGAATATTGAAAGTGTCATGGGCTGCCAAAAGAACCAATAGATCCATTTGGAAGAAGTGCAGCCAGAGTGCTCCTTGGAGGCCAAGAGGGGCAAACTTCATCTCTCATACTTCAGACATATTGCCAGGAGGGACCAGTCACTGGAGAAGAATATCACATTTGGTAAGGTGGAAGGTCAGAGAAAAAAAGGAAGACCCCTAACAAGTGGCAGCATCGATGGACTCAAGCATGGCAACAGTAGTGAGGTTGGTCCAGGATTGGGCAGTGTTTTGTTCTGCTGTGCATAAGGTCACTATGAGTCAGTAGCAACTCAATGGCACCTAACAACAACAATAACACTCTGGATGCCTGTCCCTTTGACTTTCCTCAAACTTCACTGCCATTATTTTGTCCATTTCCCTAAACAGATGATATGTGAATTCAAAGACAACTCAACCATGGATTTCCAGCTTAGCACCTATCTGGAAAATGGGGGATTGAGTCCTGGTGTGGCACTGTATAATAAGCACTCGGCCCGCAATCAGTTTGAACTGCAAGATTGGCAGTGCAAATCCACCAGAAACCCTATACAGGGTTGCTATGGGTTGGAACCGACTCGACAGCACTTAGCAACAAAATAAAAAGAACAACAATTCAATCCATGTTCATTGGAAACATAAAAACAAACAAATAAATGAAAAGGCACCAATCAAAGAATCCCAGCACCTGAAAGGTATTATCCTCAAGGGTTCCACTCAAGATAACAGAACCCTGATAAGTAATTCTTAGGGTGAAGCAAGAACTTGGCTCTAACTAGGAGCCAGATGAGGTCCCCCAACTCCTCCTAATTTATGGCATCTGCATACAGAATTACAAATCTTATAACTGCAGATATTATAGGTACATATTTCATTACTCTGAGCATTGCATATTTATAATTTAGTGGTGTGTAAAAATTTATAAAGGCACAACTAGTGGTTGGTTAGTGACAGCGCCTGTGGAAACCCATATTCAGTGTATTTTTCATGTCACAGAAATCTGGCCTGGAACAGAATGCCACATGCATAAAAAAGGTGGAGAAAAGAGGGTAAATGGGCTATTGGCTTTATGGGGAAAACAAAACAAAACAAAACACTCTTAGATCCACAAAAGCTGTCGGTATGAGGTGGGCTGCTTCAGAATTGAAAAGTGAGGCCAGATTCAGGAGGGGGTGGAAAAAGTATCTCTCAATAAGCCAGATGCACACAAACCCAGCTTTAAAGAGAAAAGCTTCCTGATGTAGAATGAATAAGGCAAGAGCCACCCCTCCGCCCCAAGAGAAAGCAGTCAATGCTATTGCTGTATTGACAAATGCATAATTTTATCTTGCAGAAAACAAACAAATAAAAAACTTCCTTTGCCTTTCAAAAAGTAAGTCCTAAGATAACTTCCTTTCAAGGGCCAGAGTTCTAATCAAGTTTTTATTCATTGGTGGCTGCAGATGAGCCAAAGCAGGTCCTATAAATGTACCCTTGAAGCTATGGCTGGTCTCACAACTCTTCAGTTTTGTGTGCTGGAATCAGGGTTTTGAACTGGTTTGTTCTGGTTCAACCCCTTGCTGAGAACTTGCATTTATACTCCAGAAATAAAGAATCAGAACTTACATTTTAACAAGATCCCTATGTGATTCTTAACATATAGGTGTGCCTAAGAATCACCTGGAGGTCTTTAAGACTCACTGGGGATCTTGTTAAAATGTAGGTTCTGATTCCGAATATCTGGAGTGGAAAATCAAGCTCTCAGCAGCGGGCTGAACCAGAATGAACCAGTTCAAAGCCCTGGCTGGAATGTATCTAGCCTGCCTATGAAAGGAGAATAGCCAGCAGCATTTTGCAGAGCTCAGAAAAGTTTAGGTAATGAGGGTGCTGGCCTTGGTGCTGAAAGAGAAGAGCTATTTGCTGGGCAGCAGTGGTTGTTGGCTGCCCTTGAAGTGGGGGGCCAGAGGACATGGTGACTTTACAACAGACATTCCAGCATTCCCTTGGCCACCTGCCCAGGATGGACAATCTCAAACCCTCCAAAGATGAGAGTGCTTTGGCTTTCTCTGGCTGGTCCATATTATGGGGAAAGGTGAGTGGACATCCATGTTGTTGTGTGCTGCAGAGTTGGATCTGACTCATGGTGACCTGTACAGGGTTTCTGAGGAGCATTGGGTGGGTTTGAATTGTTGGTTCTGTGGTTAGAAATCCAGTGCTGATCCTATAGCATTACACCAGGACACCCATGTAGATGTTAAAATTTATTAGTGGACAAAGTAGGGGTTGCACAAGTCACCCCAGGAGCATTCAGGACCCAAAACTCTGCTTTAAAGGCTCAGAGGATACTCCTCAGGCTTGTTTGGTAAACTTTCCACAGAAACTGTTATGGATTTTCTCACCCCAAAATATGGGCTGAAATTCTAACCCCTGTACTTGTGTATGTAGTCCTGCTTGGAAGTAGGGTTTCCTTTCTTATGTTAATTAGATCATACATGAATATAGTTGGTTCTAGTGGTGTGGTAAGGAGCTCTGGTAGCGTAGTGGTTACAAATTGGGCTGCGAACCTTAAGGTCAGCAGTTCGAAACTACCAGCTGCTCCGCAAGAGAAATATGAGGCTTTCTGCTCCCATAAAGATTTACAGCCTCAGAAACCCTGTACAGGGTCGTTATGAGTCAGTTCTGACTCCATGGCACATAACCACCAATGGTGTGGTACTAGACAGCAAACCTACCAGTCGTTCCTAGACATCCTATACAAGGTCACTGAGTCAGAAGCAACTTGATGGCGCTTCACAACAATAACAACAACAACCCACAAGAAAGGAATTAAATAAACACACCGAGACCCTGACTTGGGCTTTTAGCCTCTAGAACTGTGCAAAAATAAATTTATGTGCTTTAAAGTTACCCACTTGCGGGTTTGTGTTACAGCAGCACCAGGAAGCTAAGACAGTTTCCAACAAGGGCTGGGAAGCAATAAGAACCCAAATGCAAAATCAAAATATTTAATAAACATAGTCATCTATTTTCACTTAGTACAATAATTAAAGCAGGACCATATATTTAAATGATCACCCGGAACAAGTCAAAGTACCCTACAAATCAAAAAAGAATAATTAAAACCTACACTTCTCGCAATACCGCAGAGTAAGGCAATTACAAGACACTTCTAATGAGCAATTTATGTAATTTAAAAAGTCAGACCCATAATAGGCAAAGAACATTTCAAATGAATTACTGCTGGGTGGCAGGGTGCACTTTGACCCTGCGTCTGACCTTAGCCCGTGTTGCCTCCTCATTCACCCACGTCTCATATTTCTGGGCTCACAGACAATGGCTATAGAAGATTTTCTGCATAAACCAGACAGCGACTCATATTTGAGAAGTACATTTAATCCTCACTTGCATAAAGGATGGTGGGTGATTGCTGCTAGAATCCAATGTGGGTGCTGTATCTCATCTATGATATGCAATTTAGAAGCTATATTCTAGTAAGAGAACTTTATGACTTGCTGTCATGATAAATAAAAGTTTATGGCATAATGGAATTAATATTTACTTTGAGTGCAACACAGACTATTCAAATAAAGTTACTCTGGAATCACTTTCAAGCAGGAGGGTTTGCAAACGTTTCACACTGACAGCAAAACTCACATTCACTTCCTCTCCTCACCCTCCAATTACCCACCACCTCTCAATTTTCTAGTTCAATCATTTCAATGAGACATCCCTAAACAGTTACTGTCATTAAATATGTTGATGCTAGATGCGATGTATTAAATGTGGAAGGTGTCTGTTGAGTTGGGCTGTCCAAGTAGGAGAGAAAAACGTGGAAAGGTTGAATCTGTGTATGGTTGGAAGGAGGTGTTGGAAGACTGAAAGCAGCTGACATGGAAGAAAAGAATATTTCCGAATCTCTATAATGCAGCTGTTTTCAGATGGACATCTGTGACTCATCAGATATTCTATCTGTTGCTTGAAAATGAAGGAAACAGTCTTACAAAACAATACAATCTCAAATCTAAACCACATAGTGGCTGCTTGATTCTAAAATGAATACACAACAAGCAATTTCCTTCCTTTATTCTCAATTATAATTTATTGAAGGTGCAGGGAGTAGTTATTCCTGATCTTAAGTGAATCAGAGCCATAGTGAGATTTACTATAAAGCTAGTGGAGTTTAAGTCTTTAGGGTCTCTCATGTGGCCCCTTCCAAGACTCTAGGGCTAATTTTGTATTCATAAATTTGTATTGCAGAACAAATAATCAGAGAATCTGGGTTATATGAAGAACACAGCACTAGGAGTGGAGGAAGGCTCTTCAACGACCTGTGATAAGCAGATAACACAACCTTGGTTGCTGAAAGTGAAAAGGACTTACTGATCAGGATCAATGAATACAGTCTTCAGTATGGATTACACCTCAGCATAAAGAAAATAAAAATCCTTATAACTGGACCAGTAATCAACATAACGATATGCAGAGAAGATATTGAAGTTGTCAAGGATTTCATTTTACTTGGATCCACAATCAATTACCATGGAAGCAGCAATCAATAAATCAAAAGATATATTGCATTGGGAAAATCTGCTGCAAAGACCTCTTTAAAGAGTTTAATAAGCAGAGCTGTCACTTGGAGGAGTAAAGTACACCTGACCCAAGCCTTGATATTTTTCAATAGCCTCAAACACATGGGAAAGTTGAGCAAAGACTAAGGAAGACTGGAGAAGAATTTATACCGTTGAATTATGATATTGGTAAAGAATATTGAATTATACCATAGACTGCCAGAAGAATGAACGAATCTGTCTTGGAGGAAGAACAGCCATAATGCTCTTTAGAAGAGAGGATACCAAGACAAACTTCGTGTACTTTTGATATGTTATTAGGAGGGACCAGTGCCTGGGAAAGAACATTATGCTTGAAAAAGCAGAAGGTCAGTATAAAAGAGAAAACCCCTCAGTGAGATGGACAGAAAGAGTGGCTGCAACAATAGTGTCAGGCATAGCAATGACGGTGAGGATCGTGTGGCATCAGGCAGTGTTTTGTTGTACATAGAGTTGCTAAGAGTTGGAATTGATACAACCTAACAATGAGAACAAGTTTGTATTCTTTATTCTTATGGAGAGTCTCTAGATGGTAGAAATGATGAACATGCTCAGATCTAACCAAAAGTTGAGTGCACTCAGAAGAAAGGAAGGAAGGAAAGAAAGCAGGCAGGCCAGTCAGCCTGCCTGGACATTGAAAAATCAACTATATATCCCTGATTTTGAAAAATTAGTCATTGAAAGCTCTATGGAACATAGTTGTACTCTGACACACATAGGGCTTCCATGAGATCATGTTGAATCAGTGTCGACTAGTTTACTTAGGAAGGCAGTAGTGGCTCAGTGGTAGAATTCTTGCTTTCCTTATGGAAACCTGGGCTCTGTTTCTGACCAATGAGCCTCACACATAGTCCCCGCTGTCTGTCACTGAAGGCTGACACGTTGCTGTGATGCTAAACAGGTTCCAGTGAAACTTCCAGATGGGGACCGACCTCAGAAAATCAGCTAGTGAAAACCTTATAGTTCACAATAGCTCAACCCACAGCACTGGGTTGGTCAGTGTTTTGTTCCATTGTGTGATAGTAGCCATGAGTCAGGGGTTGACTCAAGGTCATCTGACAAATAAGTTTTTATGGAGACACTCAAATTCTCTCAGCTTCAGGTCTCATAAAATTCGAATCTGCTCCTGATCAGAAATCAACATGTATTTCATAACCTAACCTAACCAATGAGAGAGGCCTGGAATTCTGGCCCAACCTAGAGTTGCAGTCACACCTTCTTGTGGCTGGTCTTGTCATGTGACTATGTGTGTGTGGTTGTCATGTCATGGGCTGAGAGTGACCCCATGGTCACATAGGAGATGAAGATGAAGGTTCCAGGAGACTGAGACATGGTGACCAGTTTCTGACTCAGGAGAGCTGCTGGCTCAGGGCAAAGCTGGAAGCTCTCCAAGTCTGAGTCATGCAGAGGCAAGAGACAAATTGCCTAGACTCTGAACAAATGAGAGCATTCTGGAGGAAGCATGGATTTGTGGCTGGGGTTGGTCCCTCCCCTCTTTATTCACTTATTTCATATGGAGTGAGACCCAGAACTGCTCTAGAGGAGAAGTTCTGCTGATGACACCATCTGCAGGGTCAAAGGTTAAGGTATTACTCAGGGTCTAAGATGATTTTTATAATATTTTTAGACTCATTAAGTGCCTTTCAAGGAACTCTGGTAGCGTAGTGGTTATGAACAGGTTGCTAACCTCAAGGTCAGCAGTTCAAAACTACCAGCTGTTCCAAGGGATAAAGTTGAGGCTTTCTGCTCCTGTAAAGATTTACAGCCTCGGAAACCCTGTGCAGGGTCGCTATGAGTCGGAACCAACTCCATGGCACATAACCACTACCACCACCAAGTGTCTTTCAAGAAATCAAGTTATTGCTTCATATATTATTTTACTACAAAGTGATATCATCCTTGGAAATGACATTCTAATAGACTTTAGTGACTCTTTGGGCAGGGAACTCAGGCTTCGTCATCTCCAGCCCATATCTCAGATCACAAAATCGGTGAAGACTTAAAAGGTGAGAAACTAGGATCAGAGAGGACAAGGCCGTGTCAGTGAGAGGCAGGATGCAGGTTCAACATGTCAGACTCCATCACCTTATCGCTTTTGTTAAAGCATGTGATCGAGAAGGAATAAGTCCAGCAACCTGGAGCTTTCTTGACAGTGGTAGAGGGTAGAAGGCTGGATGAAATCCTCACTTCTCAGGGCTGCCTAGTCTTGGCAGCACTGGGGACAAAATCACCCGTCTCTATGAAATGGTTTCCTAGTGCATTCCTAGAACCCCACATCAGGAATTTGGAGGTGCCAGAACCTAAGCTGTCTTGTTATTGTTGTTGTTAAGTGCCGTAGAGTTGGTTCTGACTCATAGAGATCCTGCATAGGATTTCCAAGGAGTGGCTGGTGAGCTTGAACCATGACCTTGTGGTTCAAACTGACCTTGTGGTCCAGTGTTTTATTGCACAGCTCCAAGCCAAAACTTCTAGGCTGTTTTAGGTGCTTAATAAAAGTTCGAAGGATAAACAAATTAGTATCTACTCCACCATCTATCTGTTTGTCAGTTTGTTTTACTGTGTGGGCTTGCATGTTGCTGATGTTGTAAGTTGTACCACTAGTGTATCAAATATATCAGCAGGATCATCCATACTGGGCAAGTTTCAGTGGAGCGTCCAGATTTATAGCAGGAAAAAGGGTCTAGCAACTTCCTTCTGAAAATCAGACAACGAAAAGCCTATAGATCCCAATAGAATACCGTCTAATATAGTGCTGGGAAATGAGCTCCCTTGGTTGGAAGGCACATAAACTGCACAGTGCCTGTGATGGTGGCTTCCAGCATACTAATGACTGAGAAGATGGCACCGGACTGGGTAATGCTTTCTTCTGTTGTACATGGGCTTGCCATGGGTTGGAGCCAACTCGGCAACTAACAACACCAACAATGAGGTATCTATTAGAGAATATATTCATAAATAAATAAAGACAAGATTTCTCTAGACAGAAGCAATGACATTCTAATAGACTTTAGTGACATAAGGCCATTTGAGAACAAAACTAGAATTTCCATCATAGAAACTGACTAGACTTCCAAGTCTGTAGATGGGAAAATGTACCTGTGTGAATCGACTCCCAGGAGAGAGAGCTACATGCACGGTTCATTTCACTACTCATTTAGAGAGAAGGTAATCGCTGTCCCTCAGAGCAGAAAAGATGGTCATGGGCACCCCAGGAGGGCCTGGGCAGGATCTGCCAGTGGCTTTTCTGAAGTAGTAAAGTATCTTTGACATAAGGAAGATGGGAAATGCCCTGCACATGAACACCCTGGGGAGACCACACATCTCTGAAGAAGTCCCTACTGTTGTACTCAGGTAAATCTGTGCATACATTTTCCCATCTATGTGTTTTCCCTGGGTGTTGGGCCTGTACCTCCCTCAGAAAGTCCATCCTAGTGTTCAGCTCTGTGGCTGTCTGTCCAGAGGATTCCCATTGAATCTTCCCTAAGAATCCTTCCCTGGGAGTCCCCTAAAAATGCAACTGAAAAGTCTTTATAATGGCCCTTGTTTATTTCAGATTACAAATGGTCTGACTTGACTTTATTTCAACCCGAACAATTGCAGTGTATTACACTACACAAACACACAAAACTATCACTGATAAGCGTGATTGATCTGGTACAGCAAGTGGGAAGAAAGACTAAAAATTAAATCAAAGGGACTTGGCTTCTAGCCATGATGAAGTGCTAGTATGGACTTGTTCTCCTGCTGTAAACAACTATCATACCAAACAAAGATATCCAAGTCTGTTGTTTTCAGGCATTGGACAAGAGGCAGTTCAGGACTGTGGTTCTGTGAGATAAAAAACATGAGGGAGCCCCATATGTGAAGCTGATCTCTGGACTATAGTGTGGAGTCATGGGACCCAAGATGAGTACTATAGTCTCACAGAACAGAGAAGCAAAAATCACAGTTTGGGGCAGCTAAAGCAGCTAAAACTTTCAGAGTAGAATTCTAGAGAGAAGGAACTGTGTAGAAAGAAGACCCCAAAAGTATGACAGGAAGTTCTTTGCAGGTTTTTGACTGAGGGTAAATCTAACTCTTAAAGTGTTGAAGAGCAAAGATGTCAGCTTGAGGACTAAGGTGCGCCTGACCCAAGTCATGGTATTTTCAATAACCTCATATGCATGCGAAAGCTGGACAATGAATAAGGAAGACCATAGAAGAATTGATGCTTTTGAGTTATGGTGTTGGAGGAGAATATTGAAAGTACTGTGGGCTGCCAAAAGAACAAACATCCGTGTTAGAAAAAGTGCAGCCAGAGTGATCCTTGGAGGCCAGGATGACCAAAACTTCGTCTCTTATGCTTCAGACATATTGTCAGGAGGGACCAGTGCCTGGAGAAGGACATCATGCATGGTAAAGTGGAGGGTTGGAGAAAAAGAGGAAGACTCCCAATGAGATGGATTGGCACAGAGACAGCTGCAATGGGCTCAAACATAGTAACGATTGTCGCAGGACCTGGTAGTGTTTCGTTCTGTTTTGCATAAGGTCACTGTGAGTTGGTACTGACTGGAAACATCTAACAGCAACAACTATCTTTATGAGAGCAAATTGCCAGGTCTTTTTCACAGAGAGCTATTAGGTGAGTTAGAACTGCCAAGCTTTTGATTAGCAGCTGTAATTGTGAACTAATTACTTGATCTCTCTGTGCCTCAGTTACCATCTATAACGTGGAGTTTCTGATAGCAACTATCTCATAAGACTGTTACAAAGACTGAGTTAGGGATCCCATCATACCTCTGTTTTCTCTGCCCTTTTAATTTGCTTGCTCTGATTAGGCAAGCTGCCTTGTTGAAGGGAGAGACCCATGTGGCAAGGAACTGAGGGTGGCATCTGGCCAATAGCTAACAAAGAACTGAGGTCATCAGTTCAATAATCTGTGAAGAACTGAGATGACCAGTCCCTGGCCAACACTTTCATTGCAGCCTGTGGGAGATGTGGAGCTGGCGGACCCAGCTAAGCCCTGGCTAGATCACTGACCTACAGCAAGAGACCATAAATATGTTCTCTTTTAACCCACTAAATTTTGGAGTAATTTATTACACAAAGACATGACTCATACACCTGCGTCACTTGCTTGGTGGCACTAATCACCCCCTGACATTATATTTGTTTCTTGTCAGTCTCCTGCAAAGTAGACTACATGTTATTGTGAGGTGCCATCAAGTCCGTTCTGATAAGTTATAGGAACTTTATGTATAACAGAATAAAGCTCTGCTCAATCCTGCACCACATTCACATTGTTGCATGTTTGAACCTATTGTTACAGCCACTGTTAATCATCTTATTCGGGGGTCTTCCTGTTTTTGTGCTGACCGTCTACTTTACCAAGCATTCAAGCATGATGTCCTTCTCCAGGTTACATGACATTATGGATATAGTCTGTCTTCTTCATTCTGAATCCCCAGGAACTATAATAGTACTATGGCAACGCTTAATAAATATTTGTCAAATGGATGGATAAATATCATAGAGTGAGCAATTTCCCATGTGGCCATGCAATATTGAACACCTGGGAGTAATTTGGAATAAACTCTTTAAAATATACTCCCCAACTCACACTATCATCAGCCAGCCAATCAGCCAGCTAGATGACTCATAGCGACCCTGTATAGGGTTTCCGAGGAGCAGCTAGTGAGCCTGAACTGCTTACCTTGCGGTTCAAACCGACCTTGCAGTCCAGCGCATTAACTCACAGTGACTCACCAGGACTAGATGCTAGAAATCTGCTAAATGCTACTGTTCAAACCAAAAGGAAACTTAAAACTCAAGAGTTACAATCTAGCTGAATGGGGGGGGGGGGGCGGAGGGGGGCGGAGCAGCTCATGAAAATGAGTAGAGAATATTGTTCTCAACCCTGGGCACTGATGAGAAGATTGTAAATGGAGATGCAATGCAAGAGACAGGACTGAAATTGGTCCCTTAATGAAAATAATGTCTAGCGAGTCCCTGAGCATGGGCCATGTGCCAGGCACAGGTTTCATTTGCACCTTCAAGTCCCTGTGCAGCAAATGCCATTGTTGTTTCTGGGTGCTGTAGACTGGGCTCTGATTCATAGCTACGTCATGTGACAGAGTAGAACTGATCCATCAGGTTTCCTTGACTAATCTTTAAGGAAGCAGATCACCAGGTCTTTCTTGTGCAAAGCTGCTAGGTGGGTTTGAACTGCTAACCTTTTGATTAGCAGCTGAGTGCTTGACCATTGTGCCATCAGGGCCCCTTCAGGTGTCATTATGATCACTGTTTTACATATGAGAATACTGGAGCATAAAGGGGTGAATCAGTACTATGGTCCCACAACGGGTGTATGTGGAACAGTACTGGAACCAGAACCAGTACTCCCAGAGCCCTGCAGATGATTATCTGGGCAGCAAAGAGGAGCGGAGCATTCCTTCCAGAGTTTTTAGGGGTGAGAGTGGAGGAAAGTAGACATCGGAATGGTCTTAGAGACTAGATTGAGTTCAGAGAGGAGTTTTGGGAAAAACGGAAGAGTACTTTGAAGAGTTGGGGACTGAACTGGTGTCCTGGGTCTTCTGTAACAAAATATTACAAGTGGGTGACTTATAAGAATTGGAAGTGACTGTCTCTGGGGGTCAGAAGTCCCAAATTAAGAAGTTGGCCCTGTTGATTTCCTCTGAGGGTTCTGAGGGAGAATTTGTCCCCTGCCTCTCTCCTGGCTTCCGGCAACTCTGTATTCCTTGATTTGCAGCTACGGTCTCAAACGGTATCTTTTGCCTGTCTCTCTTCCCACCTTTTACAAGGGCACCAGACAAATAGGATAAGGATCCACCCTCCCCATCCTACCAATAGGTCACATATTGGTATTGTTGTAGATGTGGTTAAGTGCTGTCAAGTTGGTGCCAACTCATAGCGACCCTGTATAGGGTTTCCAAGGAGTAGCCAGTGGGTTTGAACCATCAACCTTGTGGTTAGCATTCCAGTGCTTATCCTACAGCGCTACATCAGGTATAGCCTCATGTTAACCTAGCTGCTAACATCTTCAAAGACTGTATTTCCAAACAGGGTTACATTCACAGGAACAAGAGTTAAGACTTCAACATATCTTTGTGTGTGACATAATTCACCCCTAAATAGGGACACACCTATGATCAAGATCCTTGACCTTAGATGTCATCTGTTGAAGAGCTCAGGGGAGAGTCCCTGACCAGTAATGTCATCCTGAACAGGACTGGCCTCACCAATAGGCAAGGACAAATTACCAAACCAGCAACGTTAAGTACATACTTAGTTGTTGCCAAGTGCTGGTGAGTCAATTTTGATTCATAGCAGCCCTGTATAGGGTTTTCAAGGAGCTGCTGGTGGGTTTGAACTGATGACCTTGTGGGTAATGTTATTGTTATTAAGTGCTTTTGAGTTGATTCTGACCCATAGTGACCCTATATAGGGTTTCCAAGGAGCAGTTGGGGAGCTTGAACCACCGACCTTGCAGTTCAAATGACTTTGCAGTCTGACGCATTAACCCACAGCACCACACCAGGACTCATAGTCCAGTACTTATCTTATAGCACCAGGTAAAATAGGGGCACTGGTCATCCAAAGCACAGACCCATAGATTATAAGTGGGCAGGACACAAGCACCACAGTAGAAGGGAACTGGCAGGGCAGTAAATGAAACGGATACAAGCTCCAGACTATGAGAACATGCCAGCTGGAGCTAAAGTTCACACAACAGGGTCACAGGGCACCCACGTTAAAGCAATGAGGATTCTACCACTTCAACCACTATTGAGAAATGTCTCCTATGGCCCCCTTCCATGAAATTGAAACTCCTGTTCTCGGTGAGTGTCTTGCGAAGTATATTATTTCTCTCTAACAAACAAGGGGTGGACTGTCAAGTCTAATGCTATCTAAAAAGAAAATACGTATTATTTTTTGCTCAATAAAGTTTTTTTTCATGACATTTTTTTCATTTGCTCATTTATAATGATAAGATTTATTATGAAACAAGCATGAAATTTGGAAATTATGAGCCATTTAAAGCAAAACTGGTGAAAGTCAAGTTTTCCTTGTGGGAGATCAACTAAATGTTACATGGATCGGCAAAACGACTAAATGCACTGACTCATTTTCTTTGGAATACTTCTTTGAATATAATTTTTATAGAAGATATATATATATATATTAAAAATCTCAGTTACCCATATCTACTAAAACTGTTATAATCCAATTAATCTCGTTTTGCTATAATGGCATATGCCACTTTTGTATTTAATCATTAACATTATAGTCACATTTAAAAAGATGTTATATCATAGCTAGCAAAGACACCCACATATGCAGATATATATATATAGAGAGAGCACTGGTAGCATAATGGTTACAAGTCAGGCTGCGAACCTCAAGGTCAGCAGTTTGAAACCACCAGCTGTTCCAGAAAGATAAGGTTTTCTGCTCCTGTAAATATTTACAGCCTCAGAAACCCTGTACAGGGCCTCTATGAGTTGGAACCGACTCCATGGCATACCATCACCATATACATGTATGTATATATATATACATATACATATATACATATACACATAGGGCCTTCCCATGTTAATCCAGCCCATGCTACAGACTGAGAGAGTCCATATGACAACCACAACAAGTGAGTCTTCTCTTGAATCCAAGTCACAGACAAGTGGATAAAAAACACATTAACTAATGTTCAATAAGAAATCACTATTTCAGATTATTCAGTTAGTATGCTGAGCAAATGATATGAAAAGTTGGACTATATGAAGAAGAATGTGGCATCAGGATGGGAAGAAGACTCAATAGTACCTTGTGATATGCAGATGATACAACCTTGCTTGCTAGAAGCAAAGAGGACTTCAAATACTAATGAAGATCAAAGACTTCACTATGGATTGCATCTCAATGTAAAGAAAACAAAAATCCTCACAATTAAACCAATAAAGGTTGAAGTTGTCAAGGACTTCATTTTGCTTGGATCTACAATAAACACTCGGAAGCAGCTGTCAAGAAATTAAATGTGGGTTGCATTAGGTAAATCTTCTGAACAAGATCTCTTTAAAGTGTTCAAGAGCAAAGAGGTCAGTTTGAGGACTAAGGTGTGCTTGACACAAACAATGACATTTTCAATTGCCTCATATGTATGTGAAAGCTGTACAATGAATAAGGAAGACCACAGAAGAAGTGATGCATTTGTGTTATGGTGTTGGAGAATATTAAAAGTACCATGGACTACCAGAGGAAGAACAAACAAATCCGTTGTAAGCAGCATAGCCAGAATGTTCATTAGAAGTGAGAATGCTGAGACTTCATCTCAGACATATTATCAGGAGGGACCAGTCCCTAAAAAGGATAGCATTCTTGGTAAAGTGGAGGGTAAGGGAAGTAGAGGAAGACCCCCAATTAGATGGACTGACACAGTGGCAGCAGCAATGGATTTAAATACAGAAAAGTTGTGAGGACTTGTGCAGAACTAGGAAGTGTTTTGTTTTATTGTACGTGGGGTCTCTATGGATTAGAACCAACTTGATGGGACTAAACAACAATAACAATTCTAGGGTCATGGAAGTTGTGTCATTTAGAACATTCTCTCTGGGAAGTCAAATGGGAGGTTGAACAAATAGGTAGGTTTAAGGCTTGGGGCAGGTATGGCCTGGTAGCTATCTCTCTATGGGGAGTCGGGGTGTCTCAGCTCAGAACCACATGCATGTGACTGACCAAGGCTGCCTTTCCCTGGATGCTGCTGCTCTGGGATCCTCCCTTCTCCCATGGACCTCTTCTACCAGGTATAATGGAGTCTTGTGGCTGAAAACCATGACCGAAATAGTGACTTCAGATCTCTGAGGTCCCACATGAACATTTACAGAGAATGTCCCCTCCTGCCAATCTTGGAAGAACTCAACACTGCCCTTTGAATACTGACCCTCACCACCTGACAATCAGGGGAGGGAGTCAACAATGGCTGAGCAGAGCAGTCCCACCCTCATCTGCCTTCTCCTCTCCTATTCTTCCTCCCAGTTCCGGGTGCCCAACCATTTGTGCTCCTAGCCGAAGCTGGCTCTGGGGTGACCTTGCTTAAAGACCCTTCTCGAGTTGCCTGGATTAACTGATGCCATCTGCACAGACACTTAGACACTAGGTATGCCTGGATTACTCTGGGCTCAAGATTCCACTGCAATTTCTCCTAGGAAAATTCCTGCCAATTATTCTTCCAGGCTTTATCAGGTGGGAAGCTGGAGGCTGCTAGCATGGAGCAGGATGAGGATTACAAGTCAAATGCTCATTACCCATAAACTCCTGCAGGGCCCCAGCGAGACTCCAGGAGGTGCTCCTGAGTCATTAGAGGAAGCGAGGGGCACACCCAAGGTCAGGATCTGGGCCTCTTTCTATAATAACTTGATAAGAAGCTAACAAAACACTCTTGTCCTCAATCTCAAGGGAGACCCCCCCAATAACTGGAAGCTTTAGACTGGGGTCATTCATATTTAATCTCCCCAGAGAGTCCTTAGTGGGGTGTACCTATTTCCACTATCTCTTTTCCAATCTTATCGAACACAGATCATTTCACTTGTAACAGATGGAACCAGACCCTGAAATAGGAAAGCTGTGGTGAGAAATAAATCTCCCAGTGATTGGCCAGGAAGCAAATGACAAACACACACAAACAAGGAGTCCATGCAGGATCACACACAGCCTGGTCCTCCAGCCACAGCATTCTGTGGCCTCCATCGACTGGGTCATCGCAACTCTGCCATCTTGGCTGCCAAGCAATCAAATTGGCTTTGCTCATGTGGTGCCCTGGAGAAATGCCAGCCCCATAATGGTTTCCAGGTGCAGAGATGAGTCTCTCAGCCTGTTGCCTGCCAATCCATATCATCCCATCGCAGTGGGCCTCAGAACAGCTTCTGAGGTGGGGACCTCCCATCTTGGGACAAGCTGCAGTGGACTGGAGAGTGTTCCCCAAAAGCCATGTCCTCCCATGTCATGGGTTGAATCATGTTCCTCCCAACGAGTTCTCACCACTGGTACCTGTGAATGTGACCTTGTTTGGAAATAGGGTCTTTGAAGATGTTATCAGTTAGGTAGGGAATCCTGGTTGCACAATGCTTAAGTGCTCAGTTGATAACAAATACATTGGTGGTTCAAAACACCCAGTGGTTTTGTGGAAGAAAAGACTTGGTGATTTACTTCCATAAAGATTATAGCCAAGAAAACTTGACTGTTTTACTACTCTGTCATATAGGATGACAATGAGTGGGAATCAACTTGATGGCACCCAAAAAAACATCAGTCAATGTGAGGTCATACCAGAGTAGGATGGGTCCTAATACCATCTGAGTAGAGTCCTCAGAAAAGAGAAGAGAGACAGAGGAAGGATGCCTTGTGTTATGTGATACTACAGCTGCAAGCCAAGAAATGCCTTGTTGTTGTTGTTAGGTGCCATCGAGTCGGTACCAACTCACAGCGACCTTATGCACAGCAGAACGAAACACTGCCCGATCCTTGACCAACCTCACAACTGTTGTCACGCTTGAGTGTATTGATGCTGCCACTTGGCCAATACATATCGTTGGGGGTCTTCCTCTTTTTCTCTGACCCTCCACCTTACCAAACATGATATCCTTCTCCAGAGACTGGTCCTCCCTGACAATATGTCATAAATATGAGAGATGAAGTTTGGCCATCTTGGCCTCCAAGGAGCACTCTGGCTGCACTTCTTCCAAAACGGATCTATTGGTTCTTTTGGCAACCCATGGCACTAGAGCCACAAAAACTAGGAGAGAGGGAGGGAATAGATTCTCATTCAAAGACTCAGGAAGAATCAATCAGCCATTGCTCTGATTTCACAATCAGCCTCCAGCATGGTGAGACAATATATTTATATTGTTTAAAGTCATCCACCTTCATCATAACATATTTGACTTATGATGACATGCACTTAGGACCCCCTGGGCTTTTGTTTTGTTTTTGCACATTTTATCATTAGTCATATGCTGTTTTTGTTTTAAGTGTTGAGTTGGTTTCGACTCATAGAGACCCTGTATAGGGTTTCCAAAGAGCAGGTGGTGGGTTTAACTGCTGACCTTGTGGTTTGCAGTTCAATGCTGAGTCTACAGTGCCACACCGTGAGTCATTAGTAATGTGTACTACATATTATGTTGCAGAGTGTAATTTGCTGATGTTATCATTCTCATGCCAACCCCAAAAATAAATAAAGGTCAAATTTATAAAGATGCTGATACTAAAAGGTGATTAATAATGAAAACTGGAAGGAAAAACAAAAGAGGTATTTAGCTTAAGTAAGAACCCACTTATGACCAACTTATGGAGTTGTTGGAGGGACTGCCTGTATTTTGTTAAGGCAGCCCTAGGGAAACGAACATAATTAAAGTAAGGATAAAGATGGAATCATACTGGATTAGTCTGTGTTTTTAGGTATCATTGAGGCAGACCCTAGGAGCAAAAGAATGAAACAATGCCTAGTCCTGCTTCATCCTCACAACCTTTTCTATGCCCACTGTTGCAGCCACTGTGCCAATCTATGTCACTTGAGGCCCTTCCTTTTTTTTCCAAGACTTTACCAGCCGTGTGTCTTTCTCCAAAGAATGGTTCCTTCTGATAACATATCCAAAGTATGTGAAATGAAGTCTTGTCATCCTCAAGTCTAAGGAAGATTCTGAATATACTTCTTCATGACAGATTTGCTTGTTCTCTGGCAGTCCATGTTGTTGTTGTTGTTGTGTGCTGTGGAGTCGGTTCTGACTCATAGCGACCCTGTATAGGGTTTCCGAGGCTGTAAATTTTTACGGGAGCAGAAAGCCTCATCTTTCTCTTGCGGATCAGCTGGTAGTTTCAAACTGCTGACCTTGAGATTTGCAGCCCGATTTGTAACCACTATGCTACCTGGCAGTCCATGTTGTTGTTGTTGTCAGATGCCA
>NW_006408741.1:3794174-3794785 GCF_000296735.1 Chrysochloris asiatica
CTCTTGGACCTCTTCAATTTTTCAGTCCATAGTAGAGTTAATATTCTATACCAGCACCATAATTCAAAGACATTGATTTTTCTTGGGTCTTCCTAATTGTCCAGCTTCTGTATGCATATGATGTGATTGAAGAGACCATGTCTTGAAACAATTTGTCCAATGGACTAATGAATCATGCAAGCATCAGTCTCCACAACCCTGAGACCAGAAGAATTAGATTGTGCCCTGCGACCCCTACTGCAAAGCCGTTTGAACCACAAGGTCGGCAGTTCAAGCTCACCAGCTGCTCCTTGGAAACCCTATATGGGTCGCTATGGGTTGGAATGGACTCTACGGCACTTAACAACAACCACAACCACTATGAAAGGGATCACATTAGAAAGCTCAGAATAGAGTGGGAGAAAAATTTGGAACAAACTCAAAATCACTAAAAAAAACCACAAGGATTACTGGTTGGGTAGAGACAGGTGGAAACCCCTAGGCTATGGTCCTTAGAAACCCTTCAGGTGTGAAAATGAACTCACCTGATGGTCCAATTTTTAACCAAACAATTTTCCTATTGTCTTTCTTTTCCTTCCTTCCTTCCTTCCTTCCTTCCTTCCTTCCTTCCT
>NW_006408741.1:3794955-3814291 GCF_000296735.1 Chrysochloris asiatica
CCCTCCCTTCCTCCCTTCCTTCCTTCCTTCCTTCCTTCCTTCCTTCCTTCCTTCCTTCCTTCCTCTTTTCAATGCTGTCAAGTCAGTTCCAACACATAGCAACCCTGAATAGGGTTTCTGAGGAGCGGCTGGTGGATTTGAACCACTTACTTTGCAGTTCAAACAAACCATGCAGTCCAGTGTTTATTCCACAGTGTCACACCAGGACAGATCTATAAGAGGAATAATAACACTAGGGACATATGAACTCCTTAGAATAATCAACTATTTGCAACCAAAAGAGCAGTATTTACCAAGGGAAAAGTTCAGAAGGGTTCGTAAAGAAGGAAGAATGGAAATTGGAATCACAAGGAAGAAGTGGGGTAAATGATATACGTTGTGGGAATTGCAATCAATGTGTGTGAATTGTTTAAAGGAAAACTGTCCTGCTCTGTAAACATCCATCCAATTCAAGATAAAAATTTAAAAAAAAAATTTTTTTTTTTTACAGAAAAGAAAATACCATGGCTTGGTCAGATACACATTAGTAAATTCAGTAAGAGTGTCCTTATAAGACAGAAAAGGACACACAGAACCAAGAAAAGGGGGCACGTGGCAAGGGATGCAGGGATTAGAGAGATCATGCCACAAATTAAGGAGTACAGGAGCCACCAGAAGCTGAAAGAAGCAAGGAAGTGTCCTCCTTAGAGACTTTGGTGGTCCTGCTGACCCCTTGAGATGACCTACAGAACAGTGAGAATAAATTTCTGTTGTTTTAAGTTACCAAATTAGTGATCATTTACTATGGCAGCCATGAAGACACCATCTCTTACCAGGCCCACAACTTCTCCAGGTCAGACCCCCTCAGTCTGGGAAGTAGAAGAATGATGGGCTTCAGCAGAAAAACCACCATGGACGTTAGCTTCAGAACTCCATGCAACCCAGCAGAAGTTTTACTCCATGCAAAGCTCTAGGAGCTCCTTAAGACAGTTCTTTCAGAATTCCCAGGAAAATGGGTGAGGATTTGCTCTCTAGGAAATCAGTCCTGATACCTGTCTGATGTGAAACAGGAGGTGTGTTGGGCTAGGCGTGTTGTGAGAATTCTGATATCTATTTACAAAAGGTAAAAGTAAAGCAACAGAAAAAATACTTGAGTTAAAATTAGCCATCCTCTATGAGGACTCTCCACTACCTGTCTGTTTTCTGGTTTTGGTCACCAGTGTCGAATGCATCAAATTTGCTCTTGAGCTGATCTCTAAATCAAGGTCAGATTTTGTCTCCCTCTGGACTTGTTTTAATTGTCTTCGGCCTCAGCCTGAACATGCATATGAGCAAGTCTGTACCACAGTCTGCCACTGGTCACAAATTTGTCAGTGAGATGGATTGACGCAATGATGGACTCAAACATGCCAAAGATCCTAAGGACGATGCAGTTCTCTGCAACATTTTCTTCTGGTGAACATGGAATTGTCGTGGATCAGGATTATCTATCTATCTACCCTTTTTTTCTTTCATTCTATCTTCCTATGTACAACAATGAACTCAGGCATAACAAAGATCATGAGGATGGCATCAGACCAGGCAACATTTTGCTCTGTTATACACAAGATGGTCATGGGTAGGAGTTAACTCCATGGTAACCACAACAGAAGGATGCTAAGAATGTGAAGGGGAGCAAGGTCAACTTGTGGAGCTCACTGACTGAGTTTTCTCAGCAGGTGTGGATTTGCACAAAGTTCAGGCTCTTCTAATAGGAATTTGGAAGGAAAAGAGCAGACCCTGATTATTTCCCAAGGATTGTGAAGAGGTTTCTTTGGAATAATCCAATCAGGGATCAATTCAGAAACTTTAGCTAGAGCAGAATTTGGGCTTCTCTCTCTGGAGTATGCAGAGTGAGGAGTTTAGCATCTCAGGCTGACATTCTAGAAGCAGAGGCAGGATGTATCATCTTTCAGAAAATAATTAAGTCTTCAGGATGAATGACGAGGTGGGGAGAGGGGAGGTTAGGTGGTTATAATGCTGCATTCAACCTCGCCCGAGTGTTGAAGCAATTCCCATAAAGATCCACAAGAGACACACATATTCGCCAAAGTTGAAATACAAGGTGGCTTTGAGAAAACACAGAATGTTGGCTCTGCCTGCTAAATAAGTTCTTTCAAAGAACTTTTTTCCCCCTCTTTTGAAACCGCTAGGACATCAGAATATTTCAGAATTGGTCTCTGGAGAAGGTTCAGTCCAATAAGACTTCCCTCTAGCTCACATCCCAGGAAGCTTCTGAACAAGCCTCAGCTTCAGCAATTCAATCTCCATAAATTTTATTTTTAAAATATTTCATTTCTGGGCACCAGCTCTTAGATCACCAATCTGATTTGGTTTCTATAAATGGATTTCTCATAGTGTAGGTGGGAAGTATATTTAATTTCAAATTTCTGCAAACTAAAATATTCAATAGAAATGTCAGGGTATGTTTGTGCCACACGTTCTACCCTTGAACCACAAGCTGGTTTTGAGATGGGCACTCCGGGCCACTGAACGATATTCTCAGCTGTTTCCATTTACAACGCGTGGCCAAAACATCGGGGGAAGCTGGCACCTGGTCTGCTTCCCAGTACCATTTCTCACTTGCAGACAGTTGTTGAAAAGAGAAATATACTCTTCTAGAGTTCCAGCTAAGATGCCAGATTTGGGCAACAACAGAAAGAACCCAAGGATACCACTGCTAAGAGAAAGAAGCCAGCTGCCCTACCACTGAGCTTATCCATTCCTGGGCCTGGTTCCCTGCCTTGCCACTTCTGCCAGCAAAGAAAGGACAGGCCTAAAGTCCAATGTGGGCTACAGGTGTAGTGTCCTCCTGCTAAGCTGAGGCAGCTAAAGCGACACCAGCAGCTAGTTCATTGTGAGAAAATAATTTGGGCCTAGAAGCCAAACAGACCATATGCTGTGTATGGTGGGAAGGAGTGATTGGATGGCTTGGCCAGTCTACTGGGAGCTAACATAGACCAGGTACTTAGCAGACACCATCTCATTTGATATCCTGGACAATTCCTAGGAGTTATGCATCATCAATTCCATTTTCAGATGAGAAAACTGAGGATTAAAAAGGTCCTATTTAGTGTGACACTGTGGGTTAATGCGCTGAACTTCAAAGTCGGTTTGAATCGCAAGGTCGGCAGTTCAAGCTTACCAGGTGCTCTTTGGAAATCCTATGTAGGGTCACTATGGGTCAGAATCAACTCAATGGCCCTTAACACCAACAACAAATTTGAAGGCAGAAGTGGGTTGGCTGACCCTGCAGCCCAGCCTCTCCCTACCACAATGGCGTTCTCTCTGTTAAGTACAGCTCTCCAGTGCTCCCCCGTCTCCAGCTTTGAGCAATGACAAGCCATGGCCCAGTCCCCCTGTCTTTGCACATCACCATCTCCATTCATTGGGCACTGTATCTGCCCTTGAGAGAAAGTCCAGCTACTGCTTAGAGTAAATGGGGCACAAAGAAGCCAAACTCTGCATTGTCTACCCATTGGAGCTTTCATTGTAGCCAACAGAAGGACATGGACTAGGGTTGGAAACTTATACTGGGCCACAGAAAGACATTGGACATGGTATCCAAAGCCATGCTTCCCCTTCTGCCATTACAAACTGGGCAACTTTATGCAAGTCAGTTCACTCTGTGCCTCTGTTTCCTTCGTTCCAAAATGGGGGACGTTCTAGAACAGTCATGTCAGAAGGGACCTCAGAGAACATGTTGGTAAAGACATAAAAGCATGTTGGGGTTTTCCCAGTGATGGGGAGATTCATTCTACTGCTCTCTTCCATCTGACAAGGTAACTGACAGTGGTTCTATTCACTATAATATAGAAAATGTGATGGTCGAGATGGTGATAATAATAATAGTAACAACAAATGGATCAGAAGGATTAACTACACATCAAATCAGGAAAATCTGAAGACAGCAGTCAGTTTGAATGTAGAGGAAATGTTAAAAATGTATCTCAATGCAGGCAGGAGGATTAGGACGATAAATGCATTGATGATGTAGTTACAACGCATCCTTTTGGAAATGCAGAAGGGTCTGCCTGAGAGCCAGAGGCATGACACTGTCGTGAACACTTTGACACGAACCTGGAGAATGTGAGTGAGCCTCACTGACTGGAGGCTCGCCCTCCCAGGAGGGGAGGTACATGGAGTACAGAATAACATTCCCCCACTTGTTGCTGTCTTTCCAATTCCACAACTGAAGGTAAAGAAAGAACTGCTTCCACCAAAGCTGGGGCAACTAGTAAGAGAAGCAGAGCAGTCCTTTAATCACCGGAATCTGGAATCTACTGCAGGAGAAAACCTCCAAGCCACTGAGAAACCCTGAATCTCCTCATCGACCTCCTCACCTGTGACAAACCATGCCTCACAGTGCTGGCTGATGTCACTAGAGTGATGTTCTTGATGAAATGGTCACATATTTCACAATAACTCTTCTCTCCCAGGACTTTCCAATGCACCTCCCTGGTACTCCGCTTTCACCAAGAAGGCTAGAGGTGCACATAGAAGCATCCCATTTTACAGATGAGGAAGCTGGGCTCCTGCTTTGCTTTCTTGCCACCTCAGAGGAGAGGCACTCTTTTTGTAGCATTTGGTCCAGGTTAACCCTATAATCTTAATCTCCCTCTGGAACCAGATACTTCCCTGGACTCTTCACTTTTGCCCCTTCTACTCATTTCCCTCTTCCAGAAATATATTCAAGACTCCAGTCTTCATCTCCACAGTGACTCTACTGCCTCATCGGTCCCAGAACACCAAATGTTTGAAGAGTAAAATCTCTCCTAACTGCCTCTGTTCTCTTCCCAACCACTGCCGTTCTGGCTTCTGCCTGACCATTGTTTACACCTTCAGAGGGTACCAATAATCTCTTGGTTTCTCTTGGTGCTTTGTCAGAAATACTGAAAGTGACTTTAAAGAACATACATTTTTTCTCTCACAGTTTAAGAGGCTAACAGTCTGAATTCAGGAAACCAGCTTTAGAGGAAGACGCTCTCATTTCACTCTGGGGCAAACCCTTATCTCAGTTTATCAAATCTTTGTCTGAGTGTCCCTTGGAGTTCTCCATGTGGCATCTCTCTTTCCCCATCTGTGCTACCTTACTGCTCTACCTAATCTGCTCCTTAATATCTCAGAGGTGGTTGGCTTAAGACACACTCTATATGGATATGGTCTTATCAACAGAACAAATAACATCCTATTTGCAAATGAGATTCCATCCACAGGTGGTTGTTGTTGTTGTTGGTGGTGGTGGTGTACCATCGACTCATAGTGACACTGTACAGAGTTTCCGAGGCTGTAAATCTTTACGGGAGCAGAATGTCTCAGGTTTCACCCGTGGAACAGCTGGTAGTTTCAAACTACTGACTTTGAGGTTATCAGCCCAATTTGTAACCACTACACTGCTGTTAAGTCTGTTCTGACTCATAGCGACCCTGTACATGGATTCCAAGATGGCACACATTTGTGAGAGCAGACATTTTTCTACCATGGAGTGACTGGGGGCTCAGACCATTGACCTTGTGATTTGCAGTTCAGTATTTATCGTACAGAGCCAAGGTGCTCCTACATCTACAGGTGTTGTTAAGTGCCGTGAAGTCGGTTCTGACCCATAGCGACCCTGTATAAGGATTCTGAGGAGTGGCTGGTGAGCTTGAACCACCAACCTTGAGGCTCAAACTGACTTTGCAATCCAGTGCATTAACCCACAGTACACACCAGGAGTTTACATCTACAGGTACGGGGGTTATAATATACAGCATATTTTTTTTTGAGGACACAATTGAATCCAACTTACAATTCAGTAACAGGTCCTATCCTCTTCCAGTCTTCTCCCTATCACACTTCTGCGGCACAGAACACAACTAACCAACACCTCCTTTTCCAACCTTGGCTTCCTGATGCCCACACAATAGTCCTTTATCTGAATTTCCCCCGGCCTTCTCGTCCATACCCATGACCCCAAACCCCACTGAAATAATTCAGCCAGTCTATCAGGCTAAGGGCAGTGCAGCAATGCTTTTCGATGTTGACTCTGAAACTTGCAGTCTTGTACCGATGACAATGCATACACATAAGTGACCACAATGAAAGTTATACATGAGAAACTACACTGCTCTGAGGGGTCGGGACAAAATGTAACCACTTATTAACAGAAAAACTTCTTTAGATTTTAAGCTCTTTGTGTGAGCACCAACTATGTCTCATTTTCCACTGCATCCCCACAGTGCCTATTCTAGGGTGTGTAATAATGTTTAGAACGTGCGGGCTTTGTTGTTGGTTTTGTGTGTCGCTGAGTTGGTGCAGACTCATAGTGACCCTGTATAGGGTTTCCTTCAAACTGACCTTGAGGTCAAGTGTTTATTCTATGGCCCCACACAATGTTTGAATGCTGACTGCATCACTCACCAGGCTAGGGTCAGATAACCTTCTCTGTAACTCAAGTTCCTCATATGGAAATAGGAATTATTGCAGTACCTGTTAACATTGCTGTTTTAAGTGCTGACAAGTCAGTTCCGACCTATAGTGACCCTGTATAGGGTTTCCAAGGAGTAGCTGGTAAGTTTGAACCGCCGACTTTGGATCAAAACGACCTTGCAGTCCAGCGCATTAACCCACAGCACCACATCAGGACTTTTAAATAAGCTAGATGTTCATCAATATCATGTCTTCTTCGTGGACACAGAAAGACTACATTTCCCGGGTTCCTTTGCAGTAACGTAACTGACTTCTAGGCAATAAAATGAGGATAAAAGGGATGCATGCTACTTGTCCTAAACGTTCTGACTCCTAAACATTCTGATTGCTCTTTCACACTCTTTTCTCTGTTCCTGTCCTCAGAGGTAAATGTAAGGACTCTAAGACAGCCCAGTTATTCAATGGAAGGAGATGGATGCTCGGGTCATCACCTGGTGAAGAGCTACTCTGGAGAGGTATTTGACAACCAGGACTGTATATGAATGAGAACTAAACTTGCATTGTATTTAAAACAAAAAAACAATGAGTCAACCAACATGTGGGTCTAAGAAGAGATATGCTCCTCAGGATTTTCAGTGGTAGATTGTTTTAGGAAGTAGATTACAAGACCCTTTTCCAAGGTACCCCTAGAACGACTCATTGTGATACATGTTAACCATGTGCAACATCCATGTTTCCTGTATTATATTGTCACTGACATTTTGGAGACCTGGTGTGGTGCTGTGGTTTAATGTGCTGGACTGCAAAGTCAGTTTGAACTGCAGGGTCTGCAGTTCAAGCTCACCAGCCGCTCCTCGGAAACTCTATACAGGTGTCTATGGGTCTGAATCAACTTGAAGGCACTTATTAACAACTGACATTTTAGGATTTAATTGTTACCAAAGCAGGTTGTAGTCTAGTCTGGCCAATACAACATGTTAAAGTATTAGACATGATGATGATGATGAAGAAGGAGAAGGAGGAAGAAAGAGAAATAGAAGACGTTAGTCAGAATAGCCTATCTTGTTCCTGGGGAAAGTTTTGAACATACAAGTTAGAAATCTCATGATTTAAGGTATCCTCAGAGGTGTCCCCTGAGATAATTATAATGTCCAAATTCATCACAATGAAATGACACTCAATTTGAGTCCTAAAGGAAATGAACAAATAATTATTGTATTCAACCTCAATCACACTAGCATGCTATCTGCAGACTTAAGGGAATCCTTATCTAGGGTGCTGGGACCCTCCTACCCTTAGGTGCCCTCTCTCCCACCCCACCCCCACTAGTTGCTCATGACACCCATACTATTTCTGATTGCTCTCTGTAACACGCTCCTCTTCCACCCCCAAACCCGTGATCACAGCCATGTGTTTCATGCTCAGCTTCCTCTCATTCTCTGATCTTGCCCCCAAACTTGCCGGTTCTCAGGGCAGGCTGATCTCACTACATAGAATCAGACTGAGCTAATTTGTACTGATAGAATACATTTCACAGTGATCATTACAACAATTTTTGATACTCATAGTAGTAGGAGTAGAAACAGGAATCATTTCTCCAGTTTCTGTTTACTGATGCAATGAAAGGCATCAGGTGAGAGTACACCCACAGTCTGCTATCCTTGGTGCCCTCTCTTGTCCTTCTGCAGAGGAAGGACCTGAGGCTCAGGAAGGTTCATTGACTTACCTGAGGTCTCACTACTAGCACATACAGAGCTGAACATTTTGAATCTATGCTCTTTCTACTTAGCCTAAATAGCCCCTCAAATCTCTAACTTGTCTTAGTTCTCTAAGGCTGCCAGAAAAAATCACAAGGGAGTGACTTTAAAGAATAGAAATGTATTTTCTCAGAGTTCTGGAAGCTGACAGTCTAAATCAATGTCTCAGCTGAGGTAATTCCTTCTTGGGCCTCGTTTCCTAGTGACTGCCCTCAAGTTTTGGCACTCCTTGGCTTATAGATGATACTCTCTGTGTGCATCTTCTCTTTTTATAACTCAGAAGGTGTTAGATTCAGGACCCAGACTTCTCTGATAAGATCTCATTAATATAACAAAGAAAACCCCTATTTACAAACAGGGTCACGTTACAGGTGCAGAGGTTAGAACTTCCACACGTATTTGGGGAAGATGCAATAGAATCCATAATACTTGTTGACTTCAGGCAGGAATACCTGGCATCATTTTAGGCCCTTTGAGTTTGTACCTAACACCCTATAAGAGATGAGATCCAGTGTTCCCATCCAGTGGTTCCCCAAATCTTCAAACTACCTAGAAATTTTTTGGCTACCAAACATACTGTGTTGCTATGATAATGGCCCCCATTAATCTCCATCAAGTATGCATCTGCCCATCAGCTTGTCCCAGGATGACAGCCGTGTTGGTACTCTGAGCTTATATAATTCTTTATTGTGGAAGATCGCTACTTGGGCTTGTGAAATACTACAAAAAGCTGTTGACACCCATTGCTGTCTTCAGGGACCCTCAGGCATCTGGAGACCCTGAACTGGAATTCCTCTAAAAGCTTGTGGAATCCCTGGCTGAGTAACTCAGCCCCTCTATCTGTGCTGTTAGCTTTTACCGATGCTGGGCAAACTCCTGTCTGATCAACCCCTCACCCTTTGAGACTCCAACTGCATGTTCCCTGTCTCCAGATGAATAACCTGGTACCTTAGCACTCAGGCTGTGAGTTCTCAGACCCTAGCTCAGTGTTTAGTGTGCAGTCGACTCAATCAACACAGTGGCTGCAGTTTTTTAAATAGCTTCTTTTGAGATAGCATGGCTAGAGGAGTGGATCTCCTCCCTAGCCATTATCTCTGAAAAGAGGCCACAAGTGGCCTGTGGATTTCTCATAGATCTAGAAATATACATGATCACCTACATCAGGACTCTCTGCTGGTCCTAGTTTTGCTGTGGGAATATCAGTCATCAACGGGGCTCAGAACAAGCAATATCTAATTATAGTAGCTACTGAATGTACAAGTGAGAAGCTGTCTGATGCTCCCAGGCACCCCACTCAAAGGCCAAAATACCCCCCAAAAAGATCATGTGAATCTTGCTTCATTAACAGGGTTGGGGCAAGTCAGGGAGCAATGGTTTCTCTTCATGCAATGTTGACAAAGTTAGGAAGTTCTGTTCTGTCAACCTCTTTAAAATAGTTCAGCTGTTTATAAACCACAGTATCAGTGGTTTCTATTTCAGGAAGAAAAGAAGAGGCTCTGAGTGTTTAGAAGAGCTGCCATCAGATGGATGAGGCCCTGGTGCCTTCCCTCTCTAGTTTGGAGAGCCTCCAGTGGTCTGGGAGTCACAAGTCAATGACGTCATGGAATAGAAGACGCTGACAGAGACAGCACCTGGTTCAGGTCAGCCTGCACCTCACAGAACAACCCATGAGGAAGATAACGTGAATCATGAACTGGGTAGGAAGCTGCCCTAACACTTTCCCTTTGGGATGTCATCACCAGAAAAAGATTCTGTCTATCTTCTCTCTAACTTTTAACTTAAAGGAAATACAGAATAGGAAATTGACTTCTGCTGATCTTCTCAGCCCATTTTCTCATTAGAAGCTATGGTGACGAGTGCAAGGCTATAAGAGACACTGGCAGTCTACCGTCTGCTGCGTATACACTGGTTCTCCCTCTCTAGTTCAGGTGATACCTCGACTTTCATGGGACATTTGGTCTCTGGGACTACCTGATCAGCGGGGGATGGCATATCACCAGAGACCACTGGGGACCCTGTGGGTGAGTTTTGCAGGAGCCATGGGTTCCCAAGAAGGCTGTTTGAAATGTGTCTTTCCTCATATATGGAATTGAGAAAAGGAGATCTTCACCCCACCATTGCATCCCTCATTGATTAAAGCCTGTGTATTCTCTAGGAAGCCAGGAAGTAGTGGAATCACTGAGTGCATTAAGGTGAAGAGGAGAGAGAAGTGTTCCAGGCAGAAGTAAGAACATATGCAAAGGCCCTGTGCTATGTTGGTGCACAGTGAGAGCAAAGAACTGAGCCACAAAAACAGTTTCAGGGTAGAGGGAAAGAGGAGCCATCTCTCTGTGTGAAGCATATAGCACAATATGAGTCTGGAGAAGCAAAAACAATAGCTAGTGTTAATTAAGGGCTTCCTTCACAACCAGCATGTGTCTTTGTTGTCTAGTTCTACTGTAGTAGAAATATTGCAAGTGGATGACTTTCACAAACAGAAATTTATTCTCTCACACTTTAGGAGGCTACTAGTCTGAATTGAAAGTGCTTGTCCTAAGGGAATACTTTTTCTCTCTGTTGGATCTGGAGGAAGGTTCTTATTCCTTTCAACATATGTGGGCCAGGTGTTCCTTGGAGATCTAGATTTGTCTTGGCATCAGTTTTCCCTGGGTCTAGGAGGTTCTCAGCACGGAGTCCCTGAATACAAAGGACACACTCCACTTCTTTTTTTTTTCCATGGTGGTAGTCAGGTTTCTCAGTCTCTGCTTGCTTCTCTATTCTTGCATCTCTTGTAAGATAAAAGGTGATGCAGTCCACACTCCAGGGAAACACCCCTTATATCAGATCAGACCTGTGACCAGAGTAAAGGTGTGGCATTCCACCCTCAACCTGCTCATTAACATAAAATGTAAATGAACCCTCTTTAACAAAACCTAATCCTGCTTCAAGTAACCATGGGCACAGATTAGGATTTACAACACATGGAACAATTACATTAGGTCACAAAATGGAGGACACCCACACAATGTTGGGAATCACTGCCTAGCCAAGTTGACACACATTTGGGGGGACAAAATTTGATATATGACAGCAGGTTTCTAAGCACTTTACCCAGATTAACCCAGTGGTTCTCATGGTGACCCCTATTTTATAGGTAACAGCAATAAAATTAACAGTAACAACTAAAGCAAATACCCGTGTAGCATTTCTTGGTAACAAGGCTGGCCTAAAAGCTCTGTCATTGTTGTTGTTGGGTGCAGTCCAGCCACTTCCAACTCACACTGACACTATGCACAACAGAATGAAACACTACTCGGTCCTTCACCATCCTCCCAATTTCCACTACATTTGAGGCCAATGCTTCTGCCATCTGTGCCAATCCATCTCTTTGAGGTTCTTCCTCTTTTATGCTGACAGTCCACTTTACCAAGCATGATGTCCTTCTGCAGGGATTGGTCCCTTTATGACATGTCCCAAGTATGAAAGACAGAGTCTTGCCATCCTGGTTCCTAAGGAGCATTTTGGCTATACCTCCTCCAACACAAATTTGTTTGTTCTTCAGGCAGCCCACGGCACTTTCAAATTTTTCTCCACTACCACAATTCAATGCATCAATTCTTCTACTGTTCTATTCACTGTCCAACTCTCATATGCAAGTAAGGTAATTTAAAATACCATGGCTTGGGTCAGGCGCACCTTAGTCCTCCAACTGACATCTTTGTTTTGAGTACTTTAAAGAGGTCTTATGCAGCAGATGTGACGAATGCAATATGTTGTTTGATTTCTGGACTTCTCCTTCCATGAGCATTGATTGTGGATCCAAGCAAAATGATGTTATTCATGGGCCCAGTTGTATGATGATCCTTGTTTTCTTTACACTGAGGTGCAATCCATTGTACCTAAATCTTGTGACATCATGTCACATTTTTGTCTTGCTCAAAACCTTCCGTAGGTCTCTGTGGCCCAAGACACAAATCCAAACCTCTGGCCTCCCTGGCATTATCTACATGCTGCACCTGTCTGCCCTGCCTCTCCTTCCCAGCACATTTTTTTCTCAAAACTACAGGCTTGTCAAAGGAGAGATGTTCCATCTTCCTCTCAGGTACTTCCTTATTTGTTACTCTTATTAAGTGCTGTTGAGTTGGTTCCCACTGATAGCTACCCTGTATAAGGTTTCCAAGGAGCTGCTTGTGGGTTTGAACATCAAACCTTGGAGGTAGCAGTCCAGTGCTTATCCTAGAGTGCTACACCAGGACTTCCACCATACTTCTTTCTTCAACTTCACATGGAGGCTCAGAAATAAAGAAAGCTGAATGATGAAGTTGTGGTGAGAGGTGTTGACAGACACAGATTTCTTGGCCCAAGAAGCCAAGGAAAAAGAGTCTCGGGTAGCAGGGAGCAAAGAGTTGAATCAAATGCTACTGAGAATCCAAATTAGAGAGGAATAAAAACCAGTCATGAGAAGTTTGGCTTTAATGGATCTGGGGCAGTTATCAGAGAGTTAAACAGGAGAAAAGGTGCTCCTATGAAGAAGAGAGAAAGCAAGAGCGGACAGGATGGGTAGAGGAGAGGTAGTAATATAGCAGTTGTTGTTGTTGTTGTTGTTAAGTGCCGTCGAGTCGTTTCCGACCCATAGCGACCCTGTACAGGGTTTCCGAGGGTGTGCATCTTTACGGGAGTAGAAAGCCTCATCTTTCTCCCGCAGAGCGGCTGGTAGTTTCGAACCACTGACCTAAAGGTTTGCAGCCCAATTCGTAACCACTATGCTACCAGAATATAGCAGTAGGGGTCAGAAAAATGTGAGGTCAGGAAACGCCCACAGTGTGGGTGCTACAGAATCCATGGAAAGCCCTGCTTATGCAATGACAACCTGTATCCCCTTTCCACTTACTAGGAATCAACATCTACCTGAATTACAACAGGAAAGGTTGAACTGGATGGTCTCAGCTTCACTTGCTGGATGAAAAGTGTCTCTTGTTAAACTGAGAATTTTCAAGATAACTCAGAGCCCCTGGCTCCCAGCTGGCAGAGGATCCAACAATGGAGACATGCTTATTCCTGGCATTGTTGGCAAAAACAAGGGATTGGTTCTTTCCTGTCCAACTACCTAGAAATTTGGGTTTAGACTCAGCACTGAGGAAATACATATACACACACATACGCTAGAGTATTTCTTTCTTATTGCTTCCATAAACCAAAAAAAAAAAAAACACCCAAAAAAACAAAAGAAAATGAATAAAACAAAACATGGGTTTGGAAGAGTTTGCAATTATAATTTAAAAACCACTTAATATCCCATGAAATTCAAGCTGGTAAATTGAATGGACAGTGATATTAAAATATTTCATTAGATGCTTTCTATGCCAAATTAAGCTGCTGCAATTATATTGATATTCATAGTCTGCATTAATCTAAAGCTATTTTAATACTTTTTCTAATTTAGCATGATTAATATTTTCATTTAAGAACACACTCATTTTCAAGTTTTTGATTGTTTTCTCTACTTTGCTGCTTTGACTTCTCTTGCCCAGAATATTTAACTCATAAGGGATTCATTCTCAAGGGAATGGAATCTGACTTTACAGAACATTTATCTACCTGGGAATAAGGTTTTACTCTTGTTTCTACCACAACGATTTTCTCCATGTGGCAAATCAGGTCTTTGACACATTTACTGTAAAACACTTCAGTTTATTAAATATAGACCCATGATTTGGAAGTCCAACAGACCGTTAAAAAATCTTGAATTGGTTTGCAAGATTCATATTATAAAGAAAAGAAGTTACAAGTGTCTGGTTTTCTTTGTAGATGACTTTTATTTGTTTTTGCCTTCCCCTTCCCTTCCCCTTGTGTTTTTAAAATGGAAATAATGTCAATACCTTCTGCTGCCAGTAGAGGGACTAGGCATAGAAAGACCCTGTGTTCCGATGAAGGAGCCTTGGTTGTGCAGTGTTTAAGAGCTTGGCTGCTAACCCACAAGTCAGTGGTTCAGATCCACCAGCTTCTCCATGGGAAAAAGATGTGGTAGTCTGCTTGCAAAAAGATTACAGCCTTGGAAACTCTATGAAACAGTTTTTCTATGTCTACTAGGGTTGCTATAAAGAGCCCTGATGAGTCTGTAGGTTGACAAGTCAAACCCACTAGCAGCTCTGCAGGAGAAAGAGGAGACTGTCTGCTCCCATAAGGACTTAGTCTCAGAAACCCCATATAGACAGGGTCACTCAGAAACGAATAGATGACAGTGTGTAGGGTTTGGATAGGGTTGCTATGAGTCAGAATCAACTTGCCAGCAGTGGGGGTGTTTTGGTTTGGTGTTCAGGTAGAAAAGTGACTTACTGGGTGAATAAAAAGAGTGTCTGAATGTTGGCCAGTGCTAATAATTTTTCTGTGGAAAGTTCATCCACAGCATCATTCATTCTGTGTTTGTAAAGAATTTGGCTCTTTAAGTCAAAATAAATGTGTCACGTTTTGAAGTCTTGTTTAGGAAATATTTGTTTTTTGCTTTTCAGCACTTCTCTCCTAATTTGGCTTTAATAAAAAAGTACACAAGTGACGGTGCCAATTTCTTCCTCCAAGATGCTCCATGCCTTTGTAGTATCAATTACTCAGACAATTTCAATCCATCCAGACACTAATGTCATTAGTCCATGGAGAACCTTTTGAAGTCATTTACATAGAAACTGCCTTTACATGCTAAATGAAAAATGTGCAGCTATAATCAACAGAATTTGAATTACAATCCCATCGCATGCGGGTTGGTTTTATCCGTGCTACTTATTAAAACAGGAAGAAGGTGATACCGATAATTACAAAACAATTATCTGAGCAGTTACTGCAAATCTGGGCCTCACAGCAGTTACACAGCTCTCTCCCCAAAAGACCTTGCCCTTGATTACTATTGTCCAGACCCACGCTGGGCGTGTCCAACCCAAATTCAAACCCAAACCAGGTACAATGTATGGAGTTGGCTCTAATTCATGGAGACCCCATGTGTTATAGAGTAGAAATGCAGTCCACAGCGTTTTCAAAGCTAGAAACTTTCAGAATTTCTTCCAAGAGACCACTCCTGCTGGGTTTGAACCACCAGCCTTTTGGTTAGTAGTGGAACACTTCAATATTTGTGCTACCCAGGACTCCCTGGTGTGTCCAGTGTTCCTCTTTTTAAATGGACATCTTACACTCTTTCTATAGAAACTAATTATAAAATTCACAAACTTGTGCTAATCCCAGCGGTTTGTGGAATAGAATGGTCTTACCATAAAAGCAGGGAGCTTTGCAATTATTCCAGAACTCTCCCAGAAAACCAAGTGGAAGCTCATCTGAGGAATTCTTCAACATTCATTCCTTGATGGGCACAACTCAAACACAGAGAACTTCTGGCAGGAGGGTTGGAGGAAATAGTTGGGAAGCTGAACATGCAGGTGGTCAAGAAGATAAACATGTACATCAGGAAAGATCATGGTGGTTTGCACTTTATAGATATAGATATATAGTCATGCATCTTTGATACTTATGGGAATACAGGCATCTCAGGAGGGGATCCACATTCCAGCTGCCACATGGTTTCTATAGCAACCAGCAGGCTCCTTCCCTGGGGCCATTCACTGCCCTCTACTCTGGGCAGCAAAAACAATTAAGCACTTGACCCCTTGACAAAAGGTTGGAGGTTCAAATCTACCCAGAGGCACCTTGGAAGACAGCTCTGATGATCTGCTTCCACAAGGTCACAGTCTTGAAAACCCTATGGATCCATAGTACTCTTCTGAAACATTTGGGGTCACCATGAGTCAGAAATGAATAAACAACAGCCACCAACAATGACAGCTACTTTGGACACACCAGGGTCTCTGGGATACTAAGGTTCCTGCTTAGTGACTTTGTCACTCTCTGGTCTAAGAGCACCTCCATCATAACCCTGGGCTGTAGCTCAGCCTCCCTCTCATTGCAGAGAACAGACACAAAGAGAAAGGTTCTCTGGACATGCTTCTACCTTGATATAGGCATTTTAGCTTACAGGCTACATGGAGTCTCAAATCCCTGCACCGTGGGCTTTGCAAGTACCAAAAACAGATGCTAGAAGAGCGCGCCTGGCCGTGGAGCGGTGCAGGGCGGGGTTGGAGGCCAGGAGGTTATCTCTGCAGAAGCCGCCCGTTTTGTTTATGGCATTCTGACAATGCTCCGAGCTGCTCTGAGCAGCTGCTGCTCATACCAAGCTGCTTGACATTCTGCCGAGAAGGTAACTGCGGCTTGGGAAGGATGACTTGTGTGACATGTGACAGCTTCCGGGGCCGCCAGTCCCCTGCCTTCACCGCTCCAAGACCCCAGCCATCTGTAGCCTCTCGATTCTTAAACTGGAAGCCCAGAATTTTAAAACAAAAAAAAAGGAGAAGAAACTCACTGAAAATAAAGACAAGGGTGTAGTGAGGAAGGAGAAGGGGAACACAGAGGAGCTGGGACCACTTGTTTTGAACACTGACTGGAGAAATCCCTCCTGTTTGAATTCTGTATCCCACTTCTAGGCAATCCTTCATACAGCAGCCAAAGCAATGGTTTTAAAACAATAGTCAGATAACAGTGGTCTCTATCTAAAACCTTCCAAGGACTCCCACAGCCCTTAGGCGAAATTCCAAATGCCTGACAGACCCATGAGGCTCTTACAGGCTTAGTTCTTACTCCCTCTCCAGCCCCTTCGTTCATCTATGTCACTCTGTGTTCCAAGTATACTAACTACCATTCTTTCCTTTCCTCCAACTCATTGCTGAAAAGGGCCTCAGGGCCTTTGCAGATGCTATTCCTTCTGCCAAATGCTTTCCCTCTTCTCCTTATTGCCTTCTTTCCACCCTCACCAAGTGACAACTCAGTGAAGCACCCCGTCTTCAGAGCTGCCTTTCAGCTCCCCAGATCAGAGAAGATTCTCCTTCTAGAAAATCATAGAGCTTCTGCACGTCTCCTTTATAGCGTAGTTCTTTTCATTGCTCTTGTTGATTGCTCTCGAGTTGGCACCTGACTCATGATGACCCCATGCACAACAGAACAAACCACTGCCTGCTTCTGCACCATCCACATGACCACTTGTGGATCCAACAGTTGTAAGCCCTAGCATTTACATTGGTGGATTTTTGGAAGTAGATTGCCAAGCCCTTCTTCCTAGTCTGTCTTAGTCTGGAAAGTCTGCTGAAACATGCTCAGCATCTAAGCCAGCCTCCACTGACAGGCTGCACATGAGACACATTGACTGGGAATCAAACCCTGGTCTCCCCCATGGAATGCAAAAGTTCTACCTCAGAGCCACTAGTGCACCTAGTTCTTTTCATGTGTTTGGGTAAAATTAAATGACATTTCCTCTATCAGATCAAAAGTTCCTTGAGGGTCAGGATCTTATCTATTAGTTCTGCAACATATTCTAGCACCCAGTCCTTAGAATGTGCTCATAAATATTTCTAGAATGGTTGACGAGATGAATGAACTACAAAATTAGGGCCATTATGAAAAGGAAGACATGTTAAAGTTGAAAGCCCATGATTGGAGTTAGAGAAAGAGTCCAAACTTGGGGGTTAGAATGTCTACTATGAGAATCATGGTTCTGATGCTTTGTGGATAAATGGCCTTGGGCAATTATTTAACTCTGAGCCTCAGTTTAGCATTTATAAAACACTGCAGGGTTATTCAGCAAACAAATCTATGTTGGAAGAAGCACAGCCAAAATGCTCCTTAGAAGTTACGGTGGCCGGACTTTGTCTCTCATACTTTGGACATGTTATCAGGAGGGACCAGTCCCTGGAGAAGGGAATCATGCTTGATAGAGTGGAAGGTAAGTTAAAAAAAAAAAAGAAGAAGAAGAAGACCCCCCAAATGAGATGGATTAGCACAGTGGCAGCAGCTATGGGCTCAAGCATAGCAACAATTGTGAGATTGGCACAGGATTGGTCAGTGTTTCATTCTGTTGTACATAAAATTGTTATGATACGGTACTGATTCAATGGCACCTAACAATAACAAGAACAAGCAGGGTTATTGCAAAGTTAAGATAATATATAAAAAGTACTTAGCATAAAGAATGGAAGCTTCCATTATTGCTGTTGTTATTGTAATGACAGATTGAGAAACTTCTCACTACAAAAAGTCTGAGTACATATACATTGGAGGTGACTTCTTGAGCTGCTTTCTATGAATTAGACAAAAGCAGTATCTACATGGTCATAATGATGTGGCATCAGTAATGCTTGCTAAACAAAAAAGTTTCATGTATCACTAAGACCATAATACTGGGCACCAACTGGGTGTCCTACCCAATGCCAAGATCTGTGGGGATTGGTATACTATTAAGCTTCAGGTGAAGTTGTCAATGAATACAATCCTTCTGAGGAATACCTAGCCATATACATCACCATTTTAAGTGGATATAGCTTTGACTCATTTTCAGTAGTGCCACATCAGCAAATGGAGGTCTAAAAAGCTTTGCTCCATTCATGTCATTAAGGCCAATTCTACTTTGAGGAAGTAGCTCTTCCCCAGTTGTATTTTGAATACCTTCAAGATGACCTGAGGGGCTCATCTTTTGACACTACATCTGACAATGTTCCACTGCTTTTCATAAGGTTTTCAGTGACTAACCATTCAGAAGTGATCTGCCTCTACTTCTTCCTATTTTTCCTTAGTCTGTAGGCTCCACTAAAACCTGTTCACCATGAGTGACCCTGTTGGTATTTATAATAATAGTGGCATAACTTCCAGCATCACAGCAATACACAAGTCGCAACAGTACGACAAACAGACAGATGGTATGGAGACAGCACAACTTTGCTTACTTATAAGTATGACTTAAGATATGTGCTGTTGAAGATCAGAGACTACAGCCTTCAGCATGGGTTGTGCCTCAATGTAAAGAAAACAAAAGTCCTCACAACTGGACCAATAAAAAAAACCTCCTGATAAATAGAAAGATTACAGTTGTTAAAGACTTCATTTTGTTTGGATCCACAATCAACACTAGTGGAAGGTACTGGCACAATGAAAGATACACTGATCAATGGAACAGAATCGAGGATCCAGAAATTAACCCATCCACATACAGCCAACTGATTTTCGACAAAGTGCCTAAATATATCACATGGGGAGGTGATAATCTCTTCAACAGATGGTGTTGGCAGAACTGGAAAGCGATATGCAAAAGA
>NW_006408741.1:3819036-3820380 GCF_000296735.1 Chrysochloris asiatica
GCAGACCTAATGGTTAGCATTCCAACACCTTAACCCACAGCAAGACCAGAGTTCCTCAACTACATACAAGAGGGCTTCAAAGAGTTTGTAGGGAAATTCTATTTTTTTAATTCCATTTCTCCACAGAATTTTTGACGTTCCTTCATATTTATTGAAAGAACACTGAATAATTGGAAGACTGTCCCCACAGTATGATTTGTAACTGCAAAAAATGGCAGTATTCTCCATATCCTATGGCCATTAATGAGTCTAATGTGTGGTATCTTGCAGAGTCATTAAAAATGATGCAGATCACTTAGCATAGAATTATGTTGGTGGGGGGGGTGGTGGAAAGCAAGTACAAAATAGTGCATTGCAAGATGATGTAGACAAGGTCTCTAACTACACTTAGAAGAAGGAAAATGAAACTTTACATTAGCCCAAGGCCAACTCCTTTAAGGAACTTTGTATCTACCCTCTAACCTTCTTTACGCTCTTCTTACACCAACCATCCCTCCCATTACACTCTACTTCTTGATTGGGTTCAATAATCCATTGCGTGGCCAAACAGAACTCACAGATAGTACGCATGATTATTGGGTTTATTAGTGAAGTGAACACAACTCAAGATCCGAAACTACTCAGGGTACAGTAGTGCTCCAGTCAGGAACACCTTTTCGCAGCCCACCAGAGGTATATTTTTCTCTCATCCTCAGTTTCTCAGTCATGTGGCCCTTTGGCCTCTGCCGTGTGTGGGCAAGTGTTATAAATACTGCTGATAAATGTCCAAAGGGCACCATATTCTACAAGCCAGTCTCTCCTGCCTGAAGGCACTCAGTTTTACTTATTCCATGGGCTGGGAAGCTCTGCTCTGTGGCACCAAGAACTCTGAGTTCTTGGTGCCACCACTTCTGCCATTGCTGCTTCTCCATGCAAGGATCTCAGGGTCCAGAGGACATGCTCCACTCATAACTCTTCTATCTTGATGGTCGTGAATTTCCTCTTCCTGCTTCTGAGATGACTCATTTTAAATGTTGCAGGATGGCAAAACTAACTAATCCCCTTGCTACAGTTTCATAAACCCTGTTTGCATTGTCTTATCCAACCACTGGAGTCCTGGTGTGGTGCTGCAGGATAAAGCACTGGACTGAAAGGTCAGTTTGAACCACAAGGTCAGCGGTTCAAACCCACCAGCCACTCCTTAGAAACCCTAGACAAGATTATTCAGTTCTCTAGTTTGTCTCTCAAGGAACTCCAGAAACTGAGAGATTAAATCTGCTTTCCTGAAATATCTACCAATAACACTAATACTATACTGTTTTGACTACAATAGCTTTGGATTGCATATTGAAATCAGGTCATACC
>NW_006408741.1:3821215-3822915 GCF_000296735.1 Chrysochloris asiatica
TGGTTAGTAGTCCAGTGCTTATCCTATAGCACCACACTAGGACTCACTATGGCCTTTCTAAATTAATTTACTAGTTTCAGTAGTTTTTTCACAGATTATCTTAGAATATGAACATTTTCTATATACATGCTAAGGTTGTTGTTAAAGTGCCATCGAGTCTGTTCTGACTCATAGTGACCCTCTATGAGTTTCCTAGGATTAGACGGTGAGCCTGAACTGCCGACCTTGTGGTTCAAACCTACTTTGCAGTCCAGTGCATTAACCCACAGCGCCACATCAGGACTCTATATACATACATGCTAAGATAGTCTACAAAGAGTTTTACTCATTTCTTTCCCATCTGTATGCCTTTCATTCTTTTACTTGCCTCAGAACCTCCACTGCCATATTGATTAGAGATGAAGAAAGTATACTTATTGGCTATATTCCCAATCTTAGGATGAAATGTACAAAAACTCACTATTAAGTATGATATTAAGTTTAGGCTTTTTGTAGATGCCCTTTATCAGAATGTGGAAATTTCCTTCAAATCCTCATTTGCTGAGGATTCCTTTTCTCCTTTTTATAATGAATAAGTACTGAAGTACATCTAATACTTTTTCTGCATCTGTTGAGATGATTATATAATTACATGGTTAATATCCTTTGTTCTGTTAATATGGTAAATTACACTGATTGATTTTCAAATGTTAAACCAACCTTGCACACCAGCAATTAACCCTATCTATCTTGATATATTATCATTTTTACATATAGCTGGATTCATTTGCTAATATTCTGTTTATGATTTTTACATCTATATTCACGAGAGATGTTAGTTTACAGTTTTCCTTGACTAAGTAAGATATCTTCTGCTTTTGATATTATAATTATGTTACCCTCAAAAAATAAATGAGAAATACTCTCTCCTCTATTTTCTGAGAAAGTTTGTTAATTATTTCTTCTATAAATGTTAGTTCAATAGGAAGGGATTTTCTTTATGGAACATTTTAAAATTATAAAGTCAATCTATTAATAAATGTGTAGCTATTCAGATTTTTCATTTTTTCTTGTGTCAGTTTTAGTCATTTTTATCTTTCAAGAAATTTGTCCATTTCATCTTAGCTATTGAATTTATGGGCATCAAGTTGTTCCTAATATCCCTTTATTATTTCTTTAGTGTTTGTAAAACATAAATCATTAAGGTCAAGATAAGTCTGCAGTCACTTATCCTGACATTAATGATTTGTGTTTTTTCTTTTTTGTTTCTTGATCAGTCTAGCTGTGGTGGTGGTGTGTTGTGTAGTGGGTTCTGACTCATAGCGACCCTGTATAGGGTTTCTGAGGCTGTAAATCTTTACAGGAGCAGAAAACCTCACCTTTCTCCCACAGAACACCTAGTAGTTTCTAACTGCTGAACTTGAGGTTTCCAACAGCCCAACTTGTAACCACTATGCTACCAGAGCTCCTTAGTCTAGCTATATGTTCACTAATTTATTTATCTCTGCACAGAGCTAACTTTATGTTTAATTATTGACTCTTCGTTTACTAGTTTATTGGTGTGTGTTTTTGAAGACTGGCTTAGATTACTCAGAATAATGTTTTGAGATTCTTCCATGTTATAGTATATACAGCCTCATTCCATTTTATTGCCAAATATTTCATTGCTTAGAAATGCCATATTTGTTTCTCCATTAATTGTTGTTGTTGTTAGGTGCCAT
>NW_006408741.1:3825135-3826678 GCF_000296735.1 Chrysochloris asiatica
CAAATAATTTATTTTGCAGAATTCTATCATGCGATCTCCAGCATAATTTCTATCACCAAAGCCATATTTTCCAACTACTGATCCTTCCTGTTTGCTCCCAACCTTTGCATTCCAATCTCCAGTAATGATCAATATATCTTGATTGCATGTTTGATCAATTTCAGATTGAAGAAGTTGGTAGAATACTTCTATTTCATCCTCACTGGCTTTAGTGGTTGATGCATAAATTTGAATAATATTGGTATTATCTGGTCTTCCCTGTAGGTACATGGATATTATCCTATCACAGACAGTGTTGTACTTCATGACTGATCTGGATATGTTCTTTTTGACAATGAATGCAGCACCATTTCTCCTCAATTTGTCATTCCTGGCATAGTAAACCATGTGGTTGTCAGATTCAAAATGGCCAATACCAGTCCATTTCATCTCACTAATGCCTAAGATATCAATGTTTATGTGTTCCATTTCATTTTTGACAATTTCCAATTTTCCTAGATTAATACTTTGTATATTCCATGTTCTGATTATTAATGGATGTTTACAGCTGTTTCTCTTCATTTTGAGTTGTGCCACATCAGCAAATGAAGGTCCCGTGGGCTTTACTCCCACGGGCTTTACTCCATTGGCATCATAATTGTCAACTCTACTTTGAGGAGGCAGCTCTTCACATTTTGAGTGACTTCCAACCTGAGGGGTTCATTTTCGGCACTATATCTGACAGTGTTTCTCTACTATAGATAAGGTTTTCAGTGACTAAATATTTGGAAGTAGTTTGTCACTAGTCCTTCTCTGTTAATTACTTGATGTATATTTTACTTGTTTCCACTTGTTGGCTATTGTGGATAATGTTTCCATTAGTATTTGGTATAAGTTTTTGCATGACTATATATTTTCATTTATCTTGATTATATACTAGGAATGAAATTGCTGGGTCATATGCTAAATCTATGTTTAACCTTTTGAAGAACTGCTTAACTTTTTCCATGTGACTGATCATTTCAAATGCCTATCAGCAATGTGTCTATCAGCAATGTGTAATCCTGGTGTGGCGCTGTGGGATGAAACACTGGATCGCAAGGTCAGTTTGAACCACAAGGTTGGCAGTTCAAACTCACCAGCCACTCTTTGGAAGCCCTGTACAGGGTTGCTATGAGTCAGAACCAACCTGACAGCACTTAACGACAACAACAACCTCAGTATGGTAGGAAATTTCCAACTTCAATTTCTCTCCATCATTTATTATTGTCAAATTTGTTGTTGTTGTTGTAACTTTAGCTATTTTCATGAGACTAAAGGAGTCCCCAAGTAGCACAAATTATAGCACTGTGTTCCTAATTGACAGGTTGGTGGTTCAAACGCACCCAAAGATGCCTGGGAAGACAGGCCTGTTTATCTGCTTCTGAAAGGTCACAGTCTTGAAAATCCTATGGAGCAGTTCCATTCTGAACACTTGAGGTTGTCAGGAGTTATAATCAATTAGATGGAAGCGAACAGCAATGAGTATAAAGTAATATCTCATTGTGGTATTGATTTCGTTCCC
>NW_006408741.1:3827173-3829434 GCF_000296735.1 Chrysochloris asiatica
CACTTAACAACAATAACAGAAACAGGTTGCCTTTATACTTTCACAATGCTGTCCTTTGAGAACAAATACCTTTAATTTTGATAAAGTTTAACACAGGAATCTTCTTATTAGTTGCTAAGCTTCGATACCACAACTAAGAAGTCATTTCCTAATTCAGCTTCACTACAGTTTACTCTTATGTTTCCTTCAAGTAATTGTAGACCTAATGTACCTCTTACATGTAGGTCTACAATTCACTTTTAGTTCATTTCTACATATGATGTAAGATAGTGTAAAAATTTTTTCTTTTGTATGTGTATGTCAGGTTGTCCCAGAACCATTTAATGAATAAAACTATTCTTTTTCCATTATATTGTCTTTTTTCTTCTGTCAAAACACTAATTGATCATAGAAGTTAGGGTTTATTTTTGGACTCTAAATTCTATTCCATCTATATGTGTATATTTATGCTAGTGCCACATCATCTTGGTTATTGTAACTTTATAGTTGAGTTTTGAAATAGGAATTTTTGAGTCCTCCAACTTTGTTCCTATTTTTCAAGATTGTTTTGGTTATTCTGGGGTCCTTGTATTCTCATATGGATTGTAGGATTGGTTTGTCAATTTATGGAGAAAATCCAGCTGAGATTTTGATAGGGATTGTATTGAACCTGTAAATCAATTTGGGTAGTGTTGTTACCTTAACAATATTAGGTCTTATGCTTGGTGAATGTTTTTCCATTTATTTAGATGCTCTTAAATTTCTTCAAAGTGTTTTGTAGTTTTCAGTTTACAATTCTTATACTCCTTTTGTGAAATTTATGCCTGTTGTTATTATTAAGTGCCACTGAGTCTATTCCAACTCATAGCAACCCTATATAGGGTTTCTAAGGAACAGCTGGTGAGTTTGAACTGCCAACCTTGTGGTTCAAACCGACCTGTGGTCCAGTGTTTTATCAGATTTTATCTATTCAGATTTTCTATTTCTTCTTGGTTTCAGTAATTTGTTTATTTCTAAGTTACCTAATTTGTTGGCCTGCTGTTGTTTATAGTCTTCCTTTATAACCCTTTTCGTTTCTAGAAGGCTGGTGGCAATGACTCCTTTATTCATGATTTGTTGTTGTTGTTAGTTGCTGTCAAGTCAGTTCGCACTCATAACGAGTCTATGTACAACAGGATGAGACACTGCCCAGTTCTGCTACACCCTCACAGCCATTGCTATGCTTGAGGCCACTATTGTAGCCACTGTTCAGTTTATCTCATTTAAGGTTTCAACAATGATTTTAGTTTTTAGTAATTTGCATCGCTTTCTCTCTAACTATTTTGTTATCCTTCTGAAAGAACCAAATTTTGGTTTCATTGGTTTTTCTGTTACATTTACATGTATTTCCATTCCAATCTTTAGTTTCTTCCACTTCCTTGCTTTCAATTTATTTTTTACCTAAGGTAAAAAGTTAAGCTATTTTTTTGAGATGTTTCTTCTGTTTTTATATAGACATTTGCACCTATAAAATTTTCTCTATGAGTTGCTTGTTGTTTTTGTCAGTAAATGCCATCAAGTTGGTGTTAACTCACAATGACTCTGTACAGGGTTTTCAAGAAGCAGCTGGTGCATTTGAATGGCCGACCTTGCAGTTAGCAGTCAAGTGCTTATCCTACAGCGCCACACCATGACCTCATGAATTACTTTTGTTGTTGTTGTTGTTAAGTGCCATCAAGTCAGTTCCAACTCATAGTGTCCCTGTATATGGTTTCCAAGGAGTGGCTAGCTGCACCCAAAACTTTCAGTCAATTTAAATAATTTTTTAAAACAAGATAAAAGTTATTTTATATTAACCCACATGTTTACCATTTCTGGTGCTCTCTCTCTATACATACATTATTATGTTGTTAAATGCTGTTGAGTCCTTTCCAACTTATAGCAACCCTGTATAGGATTTCCAAGGTGGAAATCCAAGGGGGCTGGTGAGTTTGAACCACCTACCTTGCAGTCTAGTGCTTATCTTACAGCACCACACAAGGACTCCATATATCATATTGGTTGGTTTGAGCTGTAAGATCGGTGGTTCAAACTCACCAACTGCTCCTCAAAAGCCTATACAGAGTTACTATGAGTAATTGACTCAACAACACTTTACCACCTCAACAAATATAGATAGATAGATAGATAGATAGATAGATAGATAGATAGACAGATAGACAGACAGACAGACATGGGGACCTGGTGTAGTGCTGTGGAATAAGCATTAGACGGTAAGGTCAGTCTGAACTGCAAGATTGGCA
>NW_006408741.1:3831524-3833173 GCF_000296735.1 Chrysochloris asiatica
ATCGGACATCGTTTCGTTCTGCTGTGCATGGGGTCGCTATGAGTCGGTTCCGACTCGATGGCACCTGACAACAACAACAGGTCTGCTAGCAATAAATTATCTCAGATTTTCTTTTGGAATAAAAATATTTTCATTTCACTTTCATATTTTGAAGAATAAATATGTCCACTGAATATAAAATTCTAGATTGATGTGTTTTGTTTTGTTTTGTTTTAGCTGTTTAAAGACGTTTCATTGTCTTCTAGCTTACAATGTTGGTAATAGGAAATCAGTAGTAATTTCCATCTTTGTAATGTCTAATTATAAGATTTTTTTTTTTTTTTTGCTAGTCTTCAGAAATTTGATTATGATGTTTATTGTTGTTTTCATTGTATTTATCCTGCTTTTGTTTAGGCTCATGGAATTTCTTGGATCTATGGTTTTACTGTTTCTTTCAACTGGAAAAAATCTTGACATGGTGGTTGTGGTGGTGGTGTGCTGTGGAATCAGTTCTGACTCATAAAGACCGTGCACAGGGTTTCTGAGGCTATAGATCTTTATGAGAGCAGAAAGCCTCATCTTTCTCCCACAGAATGGCTGGTAGTTTCAAACTGCTGTACTTGAGGTTAGCAGCCTGACTTGTAACTACTATGCTACCAGAGCTCACTCTGTCTGTCTGTCTGTCTGTCTCTCTCTCTCTCTCTCTTTAGGCTACGAACCACAAGGTCAGCAGTTAAACTACCATCTGTTTCGCAGGAGAAAGATGAGGCTTTCTGCTCCCGTAAAGATTTACAGGCTCAAAAACCCTGCATAGGGTCGCTATGAGTCGGAACCAACTCCATGGTACATAACCACCACTCTCTCTCTATATATATATATACACACACACACACAAAGTGGCAGCCTCAATGGGCTCAAGCATGGCAATAGCCCAGGATTGGGCAGTGTTTTGTTCTGCTGTGCATAAGGTAGCTATGAGTCGGTACCATCTCAATGGAACCTAACAACAACATACATATATACCAAAAACCTAAACCCACTGACATCAAGTTAATTCTGACCCATAACAACCCTTCATAGTGTTTCTTTTTTGTTGTTAAGTGCCGTGGAGCCAGTTCCAATTCATAGCGACCCTATATAGGGTTTCCAAGGAGCAACTGATGGGTTTGAACTGCTGTACTTGTGGTTAGTAGTCCAGTGCTTACACTATAGCACCACACCAGGAATCCATATATAAATTATTGTTGTTGTTTAAGTGCCATCAAGTTGGTTCTGACTCATAGAAATCCAGTATAGGGTTTTCGAAGAATGGCTGGTAGGTTTGAACCACTGACCTTGTGGTTCATATCAACCTTGCGGTCCAGTGCTTTATTATAGAGCATCATACCAGGACTCCCTATCTACTCATCTATATCTTTCTATCTATGTATCTATGTATCTATCTATGTATCTATCTATCTCGTTTTTGTTGTGTGCTGTCGAGTTGGTTCTGACCCATAGTGACCCTGTATAGGGTTTCTGAGGAGCTGACTGGTGAACTTGCAGTCCACTGCATTAACCCGCAGCGCCACACCAAGACTCTGTCTATACCTATACCTTTATCTATCTATATCTATATCTATCTATCGACTGATCTATCTATATCTATCTATCTCTCTATCTATCTATCT
>NW_006408741.1:3834213-3849898 GCF_000296735.1 Chrysochloris asiatica
TTCGAACTGCTGACCTTGTGGTTCGCAGCCAAATTTGTAACCACTATGCTACCAGAGACAAGTAATTTTTTTCCTCTTGGATATGGGTCTCATTTACCTGGGTTTTTTGTTGTTGTTTTGTCATTTTGTATTGGATGTAGGACATTATAAATGATACTTCATTGAGTGTATTTTGTTGTCTTACTTTAAAAAGACGTTGAATTCTGTTTTGCTAGGCGTTTACATTACATGCAGTTTCATCATTTTGAAATTTGTTTTTATGTGTTGTAGGATGGCCCCACTATCTGAGTGACTTTGGGCAGAAGACTTGCTTACAGAGTGGGGTGCCTCCAGGGGGTGCTAGATTTGCTGACCCACAGAGAAAGAGCAAAGTGCCTTCAGGCTGAGGCTTATAAGGAGTGGCCCTAAAAGAGCTTTGTAACATAGTTTGGGCAGAGGGAGGCTTGTCTGTGGGCATGGCAGAGGAGAGGCCGTCCTAACTGGAATAACTGTGCCCTGAGCATTTCTGACCCTGGAGTCCTGGTGTGGACCTGCAGGATAATGCACTGGATCACAGGTCAGTTTGAGCTGCAAGGTCAGTGTTTAAAACCCAACAGCTGCTCCTCAGAAACCCTATACAGGGTCGCTGTGAATCGGAACCGACTCAGAGGCACTTAACAACAACAACTTCCCTAATAATCCCTGTAGCTGTGGGTCTTGTGTCTGAGTACTGTATGGCCATTACAATGGATGATCAAACTCAGATGAGAAGTAGAGAGTGCAGTGGGAGGGAGGATTTAATGCCATTTTGTTCCAGTTTGGTGACAGATGCAGGCTCCCAACTTATAGAATCATGGGGTTTTGTGAGAGAAAGAACAAAGGAGGATGGGAAGTAAAGCCTTTGATTCTTAAGAGGTTACTTTGATGGTTGTTAACTGTAATGGTTGAAAGAAATGTAAGATGTTATATGGCAATTGAGAGGAGAAAACTACTATCGGAGTCACCTGGGGTAAAAGCCTGACTGGTTAAACAGATGACTATTAGAGCACCAGAGCCTATTTGAAACAAGATGACTATCTACTCTGGCTGCCAGCAGCCCACAGCCCTATGCACATGTGTGATAGGAATGAATACGGGCACCTTCAGTCTATACCTGATTGGATATGCTAACACGGGACTTAAGAATTATCTGGAAGAATCAAACTTCTTATTTTCAGCCTTTGCGTAGAGTAAGGAGCATAGGTGGACACCTAAGGCCCACCCACAATTACTGAGATAATAGATTTATCTGTAATGGAAAGACCTGCGGAAAGAAAAATACTGGCATTTTGAATTTTGAACAAGCAGTTTGCTGCTAGATGCATTGAATCAGGAAAAGTCTGTGCCTATCAGAGAAAACCCCCTTCTCAGATCGAAAGTTAAAGGGAGAGTGAGCAGACAGCCTGGTATGTTTCCTGGAGGCCACCTGGGTCCACTTGATGAGTGCAAGTGGGAGAAGAGACAAGTTGAGAGAGAAGAGGAAGGGCAGGCTGGCCTGAAGTTAGGGAGTTGTGTGGACTCCTGAGTCTGTGGCCACCAACCTAGCACACAGCACCAGCCACTCCTTAAAAACCCTAGATAGGGTCTCTATGTGTCAGAACTGACTTGACAACACTTAACAAGTCCAAATTGAACATTCCCAGGTTCCATGTGAGCCCTGAGAATTATTTGACTTACAGCTTCCAATAGGAGTCCCTAGGTGGCACCAATTGTTAAATGTTCTACTTTTAGCTGAAAGACTGGCAGTTCAAACCCCACCCAGAGGTGCCTTGGGAGGGGAAAAGAAAAAAAAAGATTGACAGTGAACTTCTGAATAAACTCAGTTTTGAAAACCTTATGGAACAGTTCTACTCAACACACAAGGGGTTGGCAGAAACTAATAACAACAACTCCCAGTAATTGTTTCCTGCTTCACTTCCTGGAGTTTCACCTGATGCACACATAGCTAAAGACTCAAGGGGACCTACTCTGCAGAACTCTGGACCTCTTTCTCTGCTTAGCTCCTTTTCTCTCTCTAGGAATCTCCAGTACCCTACCTTATAAATTGCAGTGCTTCAGCCTCTCCAAATTCAGTTACCTCCCTCCCTTTGCTACTGTCTGGAAAGTACCTCTAGCCAGAAATCCAGAGCTCATCTTGTCTGTTTCCTTCCCTTGGAGATCTCAATCCTAAACTGCCTGTATCCAATATGTGACAACAGTTGTTTCACATATTTTTATACAGTCTCCTAGTCATTTTTAGTGAGAGGATAAATTTGCCACCAGTTACTTGTTCATTGTTGTTAGAGGTCTCCAGGCACTTTTAGAGGTGTACAAAGTGAAATGTGATTATCAGTGAGCCCCATCCCTTGGGTTCTTAAACTTTGTGCAGACACCTAGCAGTCTCCTCGTGGGGTATGAAGATGGGTGTCTGTGCATCAGAAATGCTCCTCACTAGCTGGGGTATATCCCCAGGGTCCCAAATCCTCATAAGCAGCACTCAAGATGACCTTTGTCTTCTCAGCTAAGAATTTGTCAGTGTATGATAAGAGTCTATCAGAAAGTCTCTTGGTCTACAAGATTGGTTTATCCTGTTGGTTGCATCAGAGTTACCATGTGCAAAGTGATGAGATCATAATTTCTGAACTTAGGCCCTTAGTCTGATGATGAGCTTCAATATTTGAATTAAGGAGTGGTTCCAGCAAGTTCTGTGTCTCTCAGGAATCTGGTATACTGCTACACAGAGAACCTCTGACTACAGGAGATCATCTTTGTCCCAGACCTCAAGGGTGTGGTATGCAGAAGCAATCAGCTAGGAAGTTTTTAAAAAAAACTACAAATGTCCAGGTTCCACTGCTGATGATCTGAATTAGAACCTGGGTGCTCCCAGGTGCTTCTGGTATATCAACAAGGATTACTATATCTTCCTATGTCACCCAAAGCCTAACATGAAATCCACTATGCCACCAGGGCATGCAGTTCAGTCTATGGATAGCAGAACCTAATGTAGCCTAGTTCATGATCGTTGCTGTGCTACAATGCTGGGGCTATTGTGTCAATTCATCTAATTAAGGGTTCCCTCATTTTTGCTGGCTCTCTACCAAACATAATGGTTTAGTGTTGTTGAGTCAGTTCTGACTTATAGTGACCCTGTATAGAGTTTCCAAGGAGTGGCTGGTGAGTTTGAATTGCTGACCTTGCTGTTACACCTGACCTTACAGTCCAGTACTTATCCTACAGTGCCACACCAGGGCTCTCATTACACACTTATTACTAAATTAAAACACTTGAAGACATAAGCAAATAATAATCAGCACTAATCATTTTGTCTCTAACCTCCCAACTTTTCGAAGGACCAAGAACTTCACATAGTCCTGGCAGAACAGAAGGAAGTGTGCTGTGGAGTCAGTTTAGACTCATAGAGACCCTGTATAGGGTTTCTGAGGCTGTAGAAGAACCTTTGCATTCATGGGTACACTCTGGGGCTTTAAGGTCCCAGGCTGTATCTGCTGTGAACTGCAAGATGGTCTACCTAGCTGCAAGTCCCCACTGGCTTATACTCTGAACAGGCTGATTCTGAAATCCAGGCCCTCTAGGACCTGGCAAGGCATGGGTCGCCTAAGAACTGAAATTATGACCATCTCTTCCTCCTGGAACTAGCACACACTGGCTCTGCAGACCTGCCTCTGGGAAAGAAGGTCTCTCCTCTGCCATTCCAATGAAGCTGCATAAATGATGAAGGAGAATTTAGGATTCACTGGTTGGTTTCCACTCTGAAATAGCCTGGAAGCTAAGCTGCTCCATCCACGGACAGTGATGTTAATATTTAAGCTAGAAGCAACAGCCATGCATTGTTGAGAGCAGAGAGCTCAATTTTCTTGTATCATGTTGTTCTCCTAGATGCCCTTCAAATCTCTAGCCAAACCGTCAAACAGACCTACTCTGTTCGCTGAATCAGATCCTATGTTTCTGATGACTGGCTTATGCCTGATGCAGAACCAGTAAAAGAATCAGAGTGAAAGTCCAAAAATATGAATGCTGAAGAGTAAGTTAGGTCTCTGGTGACTTCATTAGTTCAATACAGTGGCAGTGGTTGTGTGCTGCACAGTCAATTTGGACTCATAGTGACCTCATATAGGGTTTCCAAAGGTATAAATCTTTGTGGTAGTGGTGGAGTCAGTGTCGACTCATAGAGACTCTGTATAGGGTTTCTGAGGCTGTAAATCTTTACAGGAGCACAAAGCCTCATCTTTTTCCCGTGGAGCAGTTGGTAGATTCAAATTCCTGACATTTTGGTAAGCAGTTCAAATCATAACCTACTACTCAACCAGGCCTTCTTATAGTTCAGTATAGTCCAGAGCTAATAGAAATATGTTGTTAAGTGTCAACAAGCCAATTCTGACTCACAGAGACCCTGTATAGGATTTCCAAGAAGTGGCTGATGCATTTGAAATGCCAACCTTGCGATTCAAACTGACCTTGCAGCCCAGAGCATCATCCTACAGTGCCAGACTAAGATTCAATAAAGGCACATTTTATCTTCTCTGGTAGCAACATCTAAAATGCAATAAATAGATAAAGTTACTTTAATATATTTTATTTAACCCAGTATATCTAAAATATTCTCATCTCAACAAGTAATCAATAAAAATACTTAAGGGGATATTTAGCAATCCTTTCTTGTAATAAGTCATTGAGAAGCAGTATGGATCTCAGACTTCCGGCACATCATAATTTAGAGTAGTCATATTTCAAGCCCACCACTTATCTGTCATTTGCCGTACTGTGGTGACTTGTGTGTTGCTGTGATGCTGGAAGCTATGCCACTGGTATTTGAAATACAAGCATGCTCACTCACGGTGGACAGATTTCAGCAGAGCTACAGAGTCACTGTAACAAAAGGAAATGGTTTATGTTCAACCATTTCAAGAGGTAGCATATGGATCAGAGCCAATGATACTGAAGGAAGAAGCCCAAGGAATTGGCAAAGAACAGGCACAAGGAATTGATGGAATAAAAATTGAAATCTTTCAATAAAGTGAGATGGCATTGGAGGCACTCTCTCATCTATACTAAGAAATTTGGAAGACAACTATTTGGCCAACTGATTGGAAGAGATCCGTATTTGTGCCCTTTCCAAACAGAGGTGACCCAACGGAATGCGGAAATCATCAGACAATATCTTTGATATCCCATGTGAGTTAAGTTTTACTAAAGGTAATACAGAAATGGCTGCAAGCATACATTGACAGAGAACTTCCAGAGGTTCAAGCCAGATTCAGAAGAGGACGTGGAATGAAGTATATCATTGCTGATGCCCAATGGCTGTTGGCTGAAAACAGAGAATATCAGAAAGATGTTTACCTGTGCTTTATTGATTACTCAAAGGCTTTCGATTGTGTGGATCATGACAAGCTATGGACAACACTGCAAAGTATGAGTATTCCGGAACACTTAATTGTGCTCATGAGGAATCTGTACATGGACCATGAGGGAGTTGTTTGAACAGAATATAGGAACACTGAATGGTTTAAAATTAAGAAAGGTGTGTGACAGGGTTGTATTCTTTCACCATACTTATTCAACCTGTATGCTGAGCAAATAATACGAGAAGCTGGATTATGTGGAGAAAAACATGGCATCAGGATTGAAGGAAGACTCATTAACAACCTGCGATATGTAGATGACACAACCTTGCTTGCTGAAAGTGAAGAGGATTTAAAACATTTACTGATGAAGATCAAAGAGCACAGCCTTCAGTATGGATTGCAACTTAATGTAAATAAAACAAAAATCCTCACCACTGGACCAATAAACAACATTCTTATCAATGGAGAAAAGATTGAAGTTGTCAAGGACTTCATTCTTCTTGGATCAACTATCAACACTCACGGAAGCAGCAGTCAAGAAATCAGACAATGTACTGCAATAGGCAAATCTGCTGCACAAGACCTTTTTAAAGTGCTGAAGAGCAAAGATGTCAGCTTGAGGACTAAAGTGCACCTGACCCAAGCCATGGTATTTTCAATAACCTCATATGCATGCGAAAGCTGAACAGTGAATAAAGAAGACTATAGAAGAATTGATGCATTTGAGTTATGGTGTTGGAAGAGAATATAGAAAATGCCATGGGCTACCAAAAGAACCAACAGATCTGTGTTGGAAGAAACGCAGCCAGAGTGCTCCTTGGAGGCCAGGATGGCCAAACTTCGTCTCTCATACTTTGGACATATTGTCAGGAGGGACCAGTCGCTGGAGAAGGATGTCATGTTTGGTAAGGTGGCCGCAACAACAGGTTCAAACATAACTACAATTGTGAGGCTGGCACGGGACGCAGCAATGCTTCTTTCTGTTGTTCATAGAGTAGCTGTGAGTTGGAACTGACTCAACAGCACCTAACACAACATTTCACGCACTCAATACCCACTTGTGGCTCATGGCTACTGTGCCAAACAGCACAGGAATCGTTCCACAGCATGTAGGTTATAGATCAAGTGCAGGGAGGAGGTGCTATGACTTTTAACCCAAGACTAACTGGTAATTACGTGACCCAACCCATCATCTTTTCAATCTCCTTCCACACATGTGAAAGCTGGAAAATGAAAAAGGAAGGCAGAAACAAAACACATGCATTCAAATTGTGGTGTTACTGAGGAATCTTTGCTATCCCATGAAATAAAAGAAAAAATGAACACGTCTTAGAAGAAACACAACCAAAATACTCTTAGAAGTGAGGATGGCAAGAGTTTGGTTTATTTACTTTACACATCTTCTCTGGAATGACCAATTACTAGGAAAGGCAATCACGTTTGGTAAAGTAGAACATCCGCATCAACAAGGGCACCCATCAATGAGATGGACTGACGGCAGCAGCTGTAACAATGGGCTCCAACGGAGCAATGATTAGGAAGATGACACAGGACTAAACAAAAGTTTTGTTCTGTTACGGGTAAGGTCACCATGAGTTGGAGTCGATTCAGTAGCAACTAATAACATCCAGCTGGGAACTTCAGTGACTGAAATGATAAAATAGAGACCTGGAACCCCTTCTTTCTGGTCACTGAAGCCTGTTCCCGGCTCTCCTCCAGGCAGTCAGCAGAGGAAAGCAGGACGGCTTCTCTGAGCTTTCTGTTACTGCTCAGACTAATTCACTTGTATTTATTTGGCTTTTTATGAACAAAAGTCAAACTTAATACATTCCATTCATCATGAGGAAAGGACAGTCATCCTGAGGGGATCGGTCAGACAGCTGCTCTTTCTGTAAATAAATAAAAAGATGACTGTGCAAGAAAGGAAAATCATATTGAACGAAATCGGGGATTTTATTTTTTCTTCTATTTTCACTTTTAGATCCATAAGCCAAAATATTGCTAAAGCTTTTTATAAACAAAGATAATGAGTTGTATAATTTATGTAAATTAACTAATGCTGCTGCATTTTCAAGAAGTAACATAAACTGCATTATTTATTTGATGTGCTTTTTGGAGTAAAAAATAATGATAATTTGATAACCATACCTAACAGGTTTCTCCTATTGTTTTCTTATTAGTATATATGGTTTTGAATATAAAACAGAATCAGTGGATTCACTATAAGTGTGGCTTTCTTCTTGCAGGTATGAAAATGAAGTGATTCTTTAAAAGATGGGTGTCTTATTTGGGTCCCTGGAATATAAATGGTGTCATGTTTACTCCCTAGACAGAGTAGGAAGAAAGGCCTGGTGATCTACTTCTAGAAATTAGCCAATGAAAGCCCTGTGACAAAACAGTACTGTTCCATATAGTGCAGGAAGATATGTCCCTTGGTTGGAAAGCACTCAGAATGCACAGTGATTGCAAAGATGTCACAAGACTGAGCAGCATTTCATTCTGTTGTACAAAGGGTCACCCTGAGACAGATCCAACTTGACAGTAGCTATCAACAACAATGTCTTCCTACCTTCAACATTCCAAGTATAACCATGGAACCAGCAGCATCAGCATTTCTGAGAACCTGCTCTATGGAAATACATTACTTTAAACCCACCCAGACCAGTGGAATCAGACATGCATCCATATTAAAGTGTGAGGGACACTATCCTACATTGTTGGCAGTGAAGACCTAGCCCCATTCTGGACCTCTCCCCCAGGAGGCCACTGGAGCCGAGCACAGGAAATAAAATGGGCTGTGTCCCCCAAGTCCATCTTTTCCTCATGCGCTGTATACACATACACTCCCTCTGACATCTAACATACATTAAAATGAGCGATGCATAACCGCACACTGAAATTCTTAATATCATCATATTAGGAGCATTAAAAATGCAAGAAAGAATAATTAAGCAAAATAAATTAAACAATGATCTTGAAATGCACTGCCTTGGAAATACTTCTGCTGCCTAAACTCCTCACTAACATCTGTTAGCCTCTCTCATGCTCGCTGTCCTTTTCTGATATTCAAAGCACAAAATAAGATGCCACATGTAAATAGCTCAGATTCCTAACCTGGTTAATGCAGCACAAGATGGCCCTATGGTGGAGGCAGGATCTCTATAGAAAAACCATTGATCCTGGGGAGACTGATCTTGTTTGGACACAGAACATGGGGCCCTGGAACAAGACTCACTGCTACAGACCAGGGGCGAAGCACAGCAAAACAAAACAAAAAAAATCTCAGCTCCAAAAAGGAACGGAAGGTAATTTACTGAATTTATTTCATCTCATCTCCCTTAATCATGTAAAAACAAAACCCAAAAATGTTCTACACTCTGGTTTGTGTCCAAACAATGTGCAAACTAATTGAGTGTAAAAAGCGTTGTTTTGCATTATATCAGTTAAAGTAAGTGTAACAATTGCTCTTCCTAGCCTCAAGCTCTGTTTCATTTCTGTTTTCGTTATAATTCAGTCCATTCACAATATGTCATTGCAAACACTATTTGCAAAAGAAAGTATTAAAAAAACAGATTCTTTACTTCTTTGTGAACTTTTTTTCTCATTTCTCCTTCTCAGGCTCTCTGTATTTATGCCTCCCATCTGGAGGTCTTAAAAAAAAAGTTATAGACGAAGTTGCGATACATAATGAAACACACACTCATCTGGTATTTAGCCTGAGCATTTTACTGTCAGGTGTTGTGAAAGAAAAAGGAAAAAAAGCAGGGCCAAAATGTATGTGCGTGTGTGTGTATGTTACATCTTATTTCCAAATATTTAATTTCATTTGGGAAAGTATTCATTTAGGAGGAAAGGTGCTTCAACAGTTTGCTTAATGGTCCTCAGGGAAAGGCAAATGAGGTCAATTCTACATCAGAAACAAGGTAATATAGGAAGTTTCTGTGCATGTCAGAGGTGTCTCCCCAGTCAGTCATCAGGGAAGCCACCTCACCCCCATTGTCACTGGAAGCTATCATATATCAGCTCTCCAAAAGGTCATTCATTCATTCCAAAAATAGAAACTGAGTTCCTCCCATGTGTCAGATCCAATGCAAGGTGACAGCAAGACAGAAGCCAACAGCAGGCAACAAGGAAGTGGTAGCTTCATCCAAACCTATTGCTAGCTACCATCATATCAGTTCCTCCACAGGACAAGTCCACGTACAACTGAATGAAACATTGCCCAGCCCTGCACCATCTTCACAATGGATGCAGATGACTGAGTGTATTGGTGCAGCCACTGTGTATTTTGAGTGACTTACAACCTAAAAGGCTCATCATCCAGCCCCGAATCAGACAGTATTCTGTGTGGTTTTCATGAATTGATTTTCTGAATTAGATTACTAAGCCTTTCTTCCTTGTCTATCTTAATCTGGAAACTCCGATGAAACCTGTTTACCTTGAAGGGTGTTCCTGCTGGTATTTGAAAAATATCATTTCTAGAGTCAACGCAACATGCAAGTCACCACACTATGACAAACTGAGAGATGGGTGGTGGTATCCCAGACCTACATCACCTTTAAGGGGAGTTCTAAGAGTTTAGTGTAAAAAGGAAATTAATTAGATGAAAATAGAATCACCAAAAATCAACCCTGCTGTAAAGAAACCCAGGGAGCCTCATGATGTCCACTTTTAGGCAAAGACTGTAATTTCAGACTCTTTCAACTCCTTCATGGTAGTTAGAGAATTAAGGGTCAGCAACAAAACTCCCTTCCTCATGGACTGATTAGTCCTGGGAAAAATGAAACAGATTCTGTTCGTAAGAAATAACTGCTGAATAGATAGGCATGTGCCCTTTTGGGAAACTGAATAAGACATCGTACTGACAATTAGACCTAATTCCATCTACAAAAGCATACAACAAAATGAGGGGTTTAAGTAAAGTATCGTGTTCGTGCATCCCACCACGGAAAGGGATTAAGTGTTCATTTCAGTTGCATTGCAAATGGTCCAGGAAGGGGTCTTTGGGGAAGCAAGAAACCTTGGGGTTTCTCAACTTCACAGTCTCCTAGAGAAAAAAAATGTGGTATTTAGCCATCTGCCTCGTATTTTGGAAAGAAAAGGAAGTCATGGAGCATTCTGAAATTCAAGCTACCAGACAATATAAAAGTGTCTGCCAGTGAATCGACTCCAACCGAAAGTGAACCTATGTATGTGAGAGCAGAAATGTGAACCACAGGGTTTTCAATGGATAGTTTTTCAGAAGTAAATCACCAGACCTTTCTTCCCAGGTACTTCTGGGTAAGAGCAAACTGCCAACCTATTGGTTAGTGTTAACCATTTGCATCAGCCAGAGACTCCACCAACCAATGCTAATACCTTTGAAATGATTCTACAGGGAGTGTGGCCTTGTTGCCCATTGCTAAAAAGCCTCTGGGGGACTCTGTAGTGTCTGCATGATGTAGTCCACAGGGCTGCTGACAGGGGTGGATGCTGGCCCTCAGAAAGTGTGACCCCATACCATCTGAGAGCAAGGACAGCCCAATGGTCAAGTAAAGCTGAGGGTCCCATCTATCATCCTGGGTGCAGATACAACCCACAAGCAGATTTAGCTGTCCTGCTGGTTGCTGCAACAATTGGTCCAGGAAAACATCCAACATCCTTCAGCAAATCTGCTGCAAAAGATCTCTTATGTGTTAAAAAGCAAATATTTCACTTTGATGACTGTGGTGTGCTTAACCCAAGTCATAGGTTTTATCAATCACCTCATATGCATGTGAAAGCCAAACAAGGAGAAAGGAAGACAGAAGAAGAATTTATACATTTAGATTGAGATGTTGTTTAAGAATATTGATTACACTGTGGAACATCAGAAGAACAAACCATCCATTAGAAAATTACATCAGTGAAAACTAAGGGTCAGTAGAAACAAAGGGAATCCTCAAGAAGATGGATTGATACAAGAGACTCAGACATACCAGTAATTGTGGAGGTAATGCAGGCCTGGGTATGCAGGATTGGACATCATTTTGCTTTGTTACATACAAGGTTGCTCTGAGTCAGAGCCTGTTCAATGTTAAGTAACAACATCCTACATCCCAAACCAAACCTTATCCACTGCCATCAGGTCAATTCCAACTCATTGCAATGCTGTACAGGATTTATGAGTCTGTAAATCTTTACAGGAGCAGAAAGTTTCATCTTTCTCCTGAGGAGCGGCTGGTAGATTTGAACAACTGATTTCACAGTTAGTAGTCCAGTGCGTATCCTACAGTGCCATCAGCTGACCTCAATTTCTCTCAAAGCCTGTTCTCAGTTCTAATAGCCATTCATTGGGTCCTTCAAGACTTGAATACATTTTTGGGGGAGCTTCAAGTGAATAAGCTAGCCTAGTCCCCCTATTCGCATGTGAAAGCTGGACAATGAGAAAGGAAGCATCGACATTTTTGAATTATGGTGCTGGAGAAGAATATTGAATATTCATTCAGAAGAATGAATAAATCAGTACAACTTCCTTAGACATGAGGGTGGAAAAACAATGTCTCACTTACTTTGGACAGGTTATCAGAAGGAACAAACTGTTGGAAAGGGACAGTATGTTTGGTAAAAGTAGAGGATCTGTAAAAATGAAGAAGACCCTCAGCAAGCTGCCTTGACACAGTGACTTCAACAATGTGCTCAAACACGCCTACAATTGTGAAAATGGCAAAGGACCAGGCAACATTTTGTTCTAGTATACCTGGGGTCACCATGAATCCAAACCTAACACAACCATCCCCACATAATCTCAGGGTGCTGAACTATGTAGAGCTCAGCAGAGTTATGGGATGTTAGAGATGGGAAGACAAAGGAAGAGAAAGGACTAGGATTCTACTCACTAGCTAGGGTTTAAAATAAGATCATCCTAGAGTACAGAATGTAAGGCAGCAATGGGGGCAAAAAAACAAACAAACAAAACACACACACACACACACACACACAAAAACAACACAGTGACTTGTTTAGAATTTATGTTTCCATAAGTGAAACATTAGGATGCTCATATGGAAAAGACATTATGGATACATGTGTTCCCTTAAGAAAGGCTTCTCGGGAGACCCATTCCAGATTTAATAGTAATCTGTATTCTTCTGAAATGGCAAACTTTGTCTTTGATTTCCTTATCACGGCCACAGGTACATGAATCATTAGCTCCAAATCCAGCATAGGTTCAGTTTATCACATGCCACCTAGAATATTTAATAAAGTACCATCGAACTAATCAATTTGTGAAGAGTCAACATTTTTTACACTTTTGTAATAAATGTCTACCTCTTGCATCCATCATAAAGAAGTATGTAAATTGTGGCAGCAAAGAGAAAAGCTAAGAGTCTCCAGTTTTCTCTTGCTGTCATGTAAATACTTAAACCTGGACAAATAACATCTGCAACCGTCTCCTCTGGGCACTGTTCTATGGGAACTTTGCTACATTAAACATGTCTGGGCTTCTTTCAAATCACTTCAAGTCTAAAGATGAGGGGCACATCTTTCATCTATTCCATGAGCTACTAGTCTCAGCAAGGCCATGTTGAGCTGCCCTACAGGGCAAGGAGTCTAGGGAGCATTGTCTGATATGCTAGGAAGCAGTGCTCTGGGCTCTTTGGAGAAACAAGACACTGTCCCCACTCCCACTGGCAAATTGTCTTTTGCAAGAGCTGCTGCCTGCCTTTTTCCAGGCAGAGGATAACATGATGAGACAAATAAGCATATGTGTGAAACTCCTCTGGCCTTTGGTCCTGACCCACCCCACCATGAAGGACCACCTTGAGGCTTGATGCTGATTAAGCTTCAAGGAGGCATGAGGTTACTATTATGGCCACCAGATGAAGCTAACAAAGTCTTTGGAAGACTGAGGCTCAGAGAAGACTTCTGGGTGGAGAGAATGAACCTCTGCTTTCTTGAAGGTAAGCATGTCCCCCGGGGGCATGGGATCTGTGTGCTGGACTTCACCCTTTGTGTTTGTATCTCTCTTTTTTTTTTCCAACTTGATCAAAGGTGACTCTTTGCCCTGTCTTTAAAGTCAATAGATTCTCAAACCTAAGAAACAGAGAAAGGGTCAGTGTCTGCTGACCTGGCCCAGGTGAGTACAGATGAGAGACATAGTGCTACAGTGGCACTGGGATCTGAACTGACCAGGAAAGGGAAGATGAGATTTCCTTGTACTGGTTTTTCACAGCCGCCAGTATGGATGTATTACCACTAAAAAGAAATGCAAATAGAAAGTCCTATCCACATCAGAACAAACATGAAAAACAACACTGTGTCTAATGTGACAATAAGACATGTCATGAATGAAAGCATTAATTGGCTTTAAAAACAAAAGCTTAGAATGACCACCATCAGCTGCAAGCATGAGTACTCAGACAAAGCAGTGGGCAGAGCAAAGCTGGTGCCAAGGCCTTGATGATCTCCCAAAAATCTATCACTAAATTTCACAGCATCCCACTCCTTCCAGAAAACAGCTGCCATATTATAGAACAGGAGTCAGCAAGCTACATCCCCTGGTCCACTTTTTATAAATAAAGTTTTATTATAATAGCTTTTAAATAAAGTTTTATTAGAACACAGCAATATGAATTCATTGACTATCACCCATAGCTTCTTTCACTTTACAATGGCAGACTTGAGAAACTGGAACAGAGAACATCTGACTCATGAAGCCAAAGATACGCACTATTTAGCCTTTACAGACAAACGACAGCCAATCCCTGATCTTGAAAGTTGGGTCTGATTCATCAATATTTCATTCACTGATTTAGAAAACATTTATTGGGTACCAAACATGCACTAGGTTCCATGCCCAGCACTGGGCTACAGCAGTGAGCAGACAGATATGGCCCCATTCGTGGAGCTGGAAGAAACTGAAGAAAAGTCTTTAGTTATCACTAATTAGAATATTCTCCCTTCAGAGACCTGCTATTGTCTACCTATCATTGCCAATGGCAGAATAAGGAATGGGAGGTTCTAACCATAGACTCAGAGATTTCAGTTCTTGTTGTTGTCATGTACCCTCGAATCGTTTCTGACTCATAGCAACTCTATATAGGGTTTCCGAGGCTGTAAACCTTTACAGGAGCAGAAAGCCTCATCTGTCTCCTGCAGAGTGGCTGGTGGATTTGAACCTCCTACCCTGTGGTTGGCAGTTCAGAGCTTACCCTACAGAGTCACCAGAGATTTCAGTTAGATATTATTCACAAGTGCTGGGATTCAAGTCATAAGTTGCCAGATAAGCTTGTGAAATTTTCCTTTTACCATTTTTCTTAAGGTTAAAACAACAACAAAAACAAAACACTGACTTTGGCTTGTAAGCCCGTCTTTAGCCTATAACTCATTGGAATATCTAAAAGGGGTTCTAGTACTTGCCCAGTGAAATAGGCCTCTTGCGGAGCCTTTGCAGTGTATAGGACCTTAGGTGGAATCCTGAACCCCATCCAGAACCTCCTGAGGTGGGACATTCCCACTAGTAAGGACAAGCAGACCAACCTAGAACAGCTAGAGCAACAGAAGATACATCTTCAAAGAAAGATCAGCACGGAAACCCCAAAACAAAAAAATGGCAGTATGATTGGCTACTACAAGAACAAACAAGTTGTTTGCCGGGAAATCATCAAGGCAAACAATCAAATCCCTTCAGGACAAAGCCCCCTTTAAGACTGAAACTTAAAGGGAATGCAAGAGCAGGCCTGTAAGCTTGCTGGTGTCCACACTGGTCTACTGGTGAGTGGAAGAGGGGGAAAGACAGCAATGAAGAAATGGGCTGAGGTCAACCACGTTCCATAGACTCCCATTGACCTGGAGATGAGAAAGAGAAGAGGAAGGGCTGGTTGGTCTGAGGTATGGTGAGACCTGAGGACACCTGAGTCAATGGACAAGGACATAGCCACGGAGGGCTAGAGCTGAGAGTGAAGCATCCAGCTGATACAAAGTGAAGGGAGACACACAAGAATGCCCAAACTTGCAGATAGTACCCATTTGACCTAGCCTTAATGGTTTTTTTATAAAGGAAATGAATGTAAATTGCTACAATTTGATGAACTTGACTTATACTTATGGATGTAGTAGCTCAAAATACCAACTGACAGGGAAGGAGTCTTCACATCAAGGATCAAACCTATCCCCTCTATATACAGGGTAGATAGGGACAAGCAACTTAGACATTGGCTACGTAAAATGAGGGGGCAATAAAGGCATGAAGTGACTGGCTTACAAATTTTCAAAAGGGAATTTAGTTTAAGAGTATGTAGGGGAAAATATAGTCCACACTGAATAGTTTTCATCTTGTCTAGATGGGTCTGGTGAAAAGA
>NW_006408741.1:3850361-3875161 GCF_000296735.1 Chrysochloris asiatica
GAAGGAAGGAAGGAAGGAAGGAAGGAAGGAAGGAAGGAAGGAAGGAAGGAAGGAAGGAAGGAAAGAGGGAATGGAAGCAAATACTGTTGAATGATGATTCATGGAGGAGACTGTAATCATTGCAATGAAACAAAGGTGTAAAATCGATGTTCTCCCATGTAAACTATCACTTCGTTCACATTTTTTTTAAAAAAAGAAGAATTTAAAAATATTTTTTAACTTGCTAATATTGTTTTTAAAAAAACCACACTGGATTTGGGGAGAGGCACCAGGCAGAACCCTACCAGTCCTTGCTAACCAAAAGGTCGGTAGTTGGAATCCTCCAGTGTCTCCTTGGGAGAAAGATGTGACCCTTTTCTCCTATAAAGATGAGAGCCTCAGAAACCCTGTGGAGCAGTTCCACTCTGTCCTATTACTGTTCTGTTGTTAAGTGCTGTCAAGTTGCTTCTGACTCACAGCAACCCTGTATAGGGTTTCTGAGGATCGGCTGGTGAGTTTGAACCAGTGACCTTGTGGTCCAATGCTTATCCTACAGCACCACATTACGCCTCCTACTCCATTCTGTATAGGGTCACTATAAGTAAGAATCAACTCAACAGCAACTGGCTTTTGTTTGTTTATTTTGCTTTGTTTTTGATATTTGTGGAAGTATAAAAAACATTTGGGGAAAGTATTTTCTTCATTATGTGAATGCGTAAGCCATATTCTAAACCTAATCACTTCTGAGTTACAGATACAAGGAACAGATCAAAAGCTTACATAGGGAAGACTGAAAGTCCCAAGGTAGGACAAACAATTGGTCTAAACTATTCATGGAAGAAAGGTTGGTGGTTCCAACCTACCAGTGGCTCTTGGTAGAAAAAAACTGGTTATCTGCTGACATAAAGATTGCTATTATATTAAGTGCTGTTGAGTCAATTCTGACTCATAGCAACCCTGTCAAAGAGTTTTCAAGGAGTGACCGGTACATTTAAACCGCCAACCTTGTGATTCAAATTGACCTTGTGGTACAGTGCTTACCCTACAGCACCACACAGAAAGATTACAGCCTAGAAAAAATCCTCTAGGGCAGTTCTACTTTCTCATATAGGGTTACTATGAGTTTGAATCAATTCAACAACACACAACAACATTAACCTAAGGGTTGGTGTTTCGAACCTACCCAGTAGCACTACAGAAGAAAGTCCTGGTGATCTGCTTATGTAAAGATTGTTGTTAGGTGCCATTGAGTCAGTACCAACTAATAGTGACCTTATGCAGAGCAGAATGAAACACTGCCCGATCCTGGGCCAACCTCACTACTCTTGCCATGCTTGAGTCCATCGATGCTGCCACTTGGCCAATCCATCTCATTGGGGGGTCTTCCTCTTTTTCTCTGACCCTCCACCTTCACAAACATGATATCCTTCTCCAGTGACTGGTCCCTCCTGACAATATGTCTGACGTATGAGAGACAAAGTTTGGCCATCTTGACCTCCAAAAGGAAATGGTTAATGTTCAACCATTTCAAAAGGTAGCATATGATTAAGAGCCAACGATACTGAAGGAGGAAGTCCAAGGTACATTGAAGGAATTGGCAAAGAACAAGGCACCAGGAATTGATGGAATAAAAATTGAAAACTTTCAAGAAAGTGAGGCGGCACAGGAGGCACTCACTCATCTATGCCAAGAAATTTGGAAGACAACTCTCTGGCTGACTGAGTGGAAGAGATCCATATTTGTGCCCATTCCAAAGAGAGGTGACCCAATGGAATGAGGAAATCATTGGACAATCTCTTTGATATCCCATGCAAGTAAAGTTTTAGTAAAGGTAATACAGAAATGGCTGCAAGCATACATTGACAGAGAACTTTCAGAGATTCAAATTGGATTCAGAAGAGGCCGTGGAATGAGGGATATCATTGCTGATGTGCCATGGATCTTGGCTGAAAGCAGAGAATATCAGAAAGATGTTTACCTGTGCTTTATTGACTATGCAAAGGCTTTCGATTGTGTGGATCATGACAAGCTATGGACAACATTGAGAAGTATGAGTATTCCGGAACACTTAATTGTGCTCATGAGGAATCTGTACCTGAACCAAGAGGCAGTTGTTCAAATAGAATATGGGAACACTGAATGGTTTAAAATTAACAAAAGTGTACAATAAGATTGTATTCTTTCACCATATTTATTCAACCTGTATGCTGAGCAAATAATCTGAGAAGCTGGGTTCTATGAAGAAGAACACGGCATCAGGATTGGAGGCAGACTCATTAATAACCTGTGATATGCAGATGATACAACCTTGCTTGCTGAAAGTGAAGAGGACGTAAAACATTTACTAAGAGCACAGCCTTTGGTATGGATTACATCTCAATAAAAAGAAAGCAAAAATCCTCACCACTGGACCAATAAACAACATTATTATCAACAGAGAAAAGATTGAAGTTGTCAAGGACTTCATTCTTCTTGGATCAACCATCAACACACATGGAAGCAGCAGTCAAGAAATCAAACGACATATTGCATTAGGCAAATCTGCTGCACAAGACCATTTTTTAAAGTGTTGAAGAGCAAAGATGTCAGTTTAAGGACTAAGGTGTGCCTCACCTAAGCCATGGTATTTTCAATAACCTCATATGCATGTGAAAGCTGGACAGTGAATAAGGAAGACCATAGAAGGAAGAATTGATGTTTTTGAGTTATGGTGTTGGAGGAGAATATTGAAAGTGCCATGGGCTGCCAAAAGAACCAATAGATCCATTTTGGAAGAAGTGCAGCCAGAGTGCTCCTTGGAGGCCAAGATGGCCATACTTTGCCTGTAATGATTACAACCAAGAAAACCCTATGGAGTAGTTGTACTCTGTAACACATGGAGTCAACATAAGTCCGAACAGGCTTGATGGTAATGGGTTTTAGGGAAGACAGACTTCACAGGATGTTTGTGAATGAACCAAGGAACACAGAGCTACAGAAACTGACAGAAGTGAGCAAGGACCTTCCCCCAGAGACAAGAAAGATGGGGTCTTCCCTATTGCTGGTGCCTGAATTCAGACTTCTAGCCTCTAAAACTGTGAAAAAATAAATTTCTGTTCTCAAAAGCCACCCATCTGTGGTGTTTCTATTACAGCAGCAGGAGGAAACTCAGACACCTTGGTTCTTACAAAAAGGCAGATTCTGGTTCAGTAGATCTGGGTTGAGGCCTGGGAATCTCTCTTCCAATGGACTCCCAAGTGATGCCTCTATTGCAGATTCCTCGACCACATGTTGGGGAGCCAGGGAGTCTATCACTGATTAAGTTATTTGGTGTGGGGGTCAGGTGTTTCAAGAGTGGGGTGTGAGACTTTCGCAACAAGAACTAAAGGTATGCCCTGAAGGCCATGAAGCTACAAGTTTCTGAAGTTAAGAAATGTAAAGAGGAAATGGACGGTTACTACATCAGTCCAGGAGAAAACCCAAGAACCACAAAAGCTCTTTTTCAGTAACTCACCTGCTTCCCATCTGAGATTCCAGCCTTGAATCAAAGGAGAGATGCAGAAAGCAGCAGCAGCTGGAAGCCAAATGACTGCCCAGGAGAAAACAAGGAGGCCAGAGTCATAAAGCAGCCTCTCTCAGAGCAGCTGGCAGGGTACCTTTCCTTTCCGCAATTTACTAGGTGATATTTCTCTCCCCATCCTGTGTGGTTGTTAGCTGCCTTCCAGCCAACTTCAGCCCCCAACTCATAGTGACCTCATGTACAACAGAACAAAATGCTGACCAGTCCTTTGTCATCTCCATGATCCATTCATTACCAATTGGATTGCTGTGCTCCTTAAGGTTTACATTGGTTGATTTTCATAAGTAGATTGCCAGACCTTTCTTCCTAGTCTGTTTTAGTCTGAAAGCTATGTTTAAACCGGTTCCATATCATAACAACTCGCTAGCTTCCACTAACAGATTGATGGTAGCTGTGCATGGGGTGTGGTGGCTGGGAATCAGACCTGGCTGTTGTTGTTGTTAAGTGCCATCAAGATGGTCCAATTCACAGTGACCCCGTATAGGGCTTCTGAGACTTTAAATCTTTGCCAAAACAGAAAGATTCATCTTTCTCACATGGAGAGCTCGACCCACAGACCTGGTGGTTCACAGTACAGTTCACAGACCCAATTCCCCCAGCTCCCTCCTGTAAACCCAAAAAAGCCCTTCACTGACATCTCTATTTTCTCCATGATTTTTGTGGGAAGTAGGCAGACAGAGTTACATATGCTTTTAATCCGTTTGTAAACTAACATATGTATCCCTCCTGCAGGTGACTAAGAAGTCCTGAAGGTGTAGTAGGTTAAATGTTACATGGATCACTGAATGGTTACGGGTTCAAACCTACCAGTTGCTCCACTGGAGAAACATGAGGCAGTCTGCTTCGTGTAAAGATTGACAACCGTGGAAACCCTCTGGGGTAGTTCTACTCTGTCCTATAGGCTGATGTGAGTCCGAATCAACTCGACAGGACTGAGTCTGGACCAGTGACTGGGTCCAGATCAAATCCAATCCAATGAGATTTTTCCAGGATTAGGCTGGCGATTCATGATGCCTGGGCCCAAACTGTCCCCGACAATAACAAGTCACAGTCACTGATGACAAGAGTAAATTTCCTCCACAATATCAGGGAATTGAAAAATGTGAAGAAGATCGATCTTTTACGATTCAGTCTAGCGAAGGCCAGAGATATTCTTTACCTAACACAAACAACCATGTCTGGTCATTTACCAAGGGGGAGAAATATACATCATGATCTTAAAATGCATCCCCAGCTTCCAGAGGAGGTCATACATTATGCTTACAAATATCAAGGTCGTATGGCCTAGGGAATAGCTAACTCCGTGTCTGCTGGATGCTGGAGCCCACACAGAGACAGGCCCGTGGCGAATTTTGATAGTGGCGTTCAAGGGTTTCCATCGTAATTGAATATGCTAAAATTTCCATACATGTCCTCGTGGGCTAATCTGCAATGATGTTAAGGGACTGTTATGATAATAATTAAATACAAGTTCAGCATACCAAATTGATATTCTGCCATTCTACTTCCATCAGGGAGATTCTAGCTTAATAAGGCTCACATCAAGTTTAAAAGAAGAAAATTACAAAATATTTTACATATTGTAATCTACCAGAGACATAAGGAGAGGCAGAAACGATGAACACATTTCCTTCAAGATCTTCCTGGCACATCTTGAGCTAGCAAGCTGCTCTCCAAATCCCACTGGCAGGAGGCCTGGTTCCTCGAGGGAGTATTCCAAGGACATCCTACCTGGGATCCCAGCATTCCTCGCTCGCTCTTTGGTACCCTGGAATCAATGTCCAGAGAGAGAGCGAGAGAGGGCTCTAGCCCCTGACAGTGCCTGGGTTCATTGACAAGCAGCTGGGGGGCTTCTGCCATTAGCAATGGTGGGTGCCCTTCCTGTGTCTTATGATTCCTGCACCAAGAATATGTGTTTGGACTGAACAGCAATTTAACTTAGTAAGAAACATATGCTCTGAGAGCTGTACTTTCTTGAAAGATGAGATGTGAGGGTAAGTCAAAAAGAATTGCTACTAGGGTTCCAGCTTATACATGCACAAGTTTACGACAAATAAAATGTGTTCCGACACATCTCTGTGATTAGTGGATGGCTGTAGACAAGTTCTCTTAGGAATACATTTGTTTTTGTCTTACTAAGGTGCCTTCCTCCCCCAAAAAAGGTGCAATAAAAAAGTGGCTTCCAAGGGGATCTGCTGGTTCAGTTAAATTCAAGGCAGACAGGTCAACTCTGAAGGTTATGGTAACTGTTTGGGGACTACAAAGGGGTAATCTTGATAGATTATCTTGAAGAGCATAGGGTGATTACAGGAATTTATTAGGAAGAAATTTTAAGAATATTCAAACCTGCATTGATGTGACAAAGGCCAGGGAAATTGTGCTGAGAATTTTTTCCCCATCATTACAATGTGCCTACTCATTCTTTGAAGGTAGCGAAGGTTACCCATGAGAATTTCATTGGGAAACCTTAACCCATCCACATACAGCCCTGATCCAGCCCCTTCAGGCTTCCTTTTCTTTCCCCAAACTCAAGGAACATAATTTGAGTTCCTCAAGGAGGTCAAAGCTGTCGTTTTGACATGGTATAAGTTGAAGAGTACAGAATTCTTCATAGAGAGGTTAAAGATGAGGGCACTATCTTCAGAGGTGTATTAGACCTAGATAGAGAATATGGCAAGAAACAGTAGCTTCATATGTTGATATTTTTGCAGCAATACTTTATGATTGACCCGTAAATACAAAACTGACAGCAACAAATATGTGATATAGATACGAAACCAGGGCACAGTGAGTCCAAGTTAAAGGTGCTGAAACAATGTGAGGAGAGAGAGAGAGCAAACTGCTGAAATGAACTAATTGGTGTCAATCAATGCCACTGAACTGTACACATAGAAGTTTTTGAATTATCTCCACCAAAATTAAATAAATAAATAAACATTAAAAAAATAAAAATAAAAAAGATTTCTCTAACTTTGAAGAGCACAAGAAATGACTATATCCTGAGGTGCACCCTAATGTCTGAGCATGAAAAGACTTCTTGAGAGTCTCAAAAATAGAAAGAACCAAATTTATATCCCAACACTATTACTGACATTGATGACAACTAATACTTGGAATTAAGTTTATAACAGACACAGGAAGAGAGTCAAAAAGAAGGTGTGTGTGGAGATATAAACCATCTCACATCCTCACGCCTTCCATAGACCAGGACGCCAAGCAGCCAAATCTCTGTCTGGAAAGAGAGGGCTTGCCAGGTAAAATGCAGGATACTTAGTTAAACGTGAGTTCCAGGTAAACAAGAAATAGTATTTTAGGAGGGTAAGGCACTGGACTGCCAGATCAGTTTGAACCACAAAGTCGGGAGTTCAAACTCACCAACCACTCCTCAAAAACCCTATACAGTTTGCTATGAGTCGTAATTCAACTCTATGGTACTTAACAACAACGTGTTCCAAATATGTCATGGAATGTACTTACACTAAAAAGTATTCCCTGCTTATCTGAAGTGTACATTTAAGTGTATGTCCTAGGATTTCTTGATTGTATGTGTGTGTGTGTAACCCACCTGACAAGAGTGAGCACACAGATCCTCACCATTCCAAAATGACCATATCCTGGGTGCTTGGAGATTGTAGCATATCAGGACAAATAGAAACGGGCCACTGGTGCTGGAAGAACCCCTCATTGAAGGCTCACATGGGAAGACAGAGGAATGACAGCAGGTTATGTGGGGTGTTCAGGATGTCTCAGGACAAACTCCAGAAATGGATGTCCTGGATGGTCCTGTTGGAGCCATTTCATGACTTCACAGCACCATAGAATTCCTGGACTAGAGAAATGAAGCACAGGACTTTCCTGCCCTTGGACTGCTTGGATTAGAGAGGAAGTGGGAGGTGGTGACTAGGAGGCACATCACTTCTACCAGTAAAGAACCCAGGCCAGTTTTTGTCAAGTCCATTCTAACTCAAGGCAAACTCTGTATGTGTTAGAGTAGAAATGTACTCTCTGGTTTTCAATGGCTGAGTTTTCAGAACTAGATCACCAGACCCTTTTTCTGAGCTAGCTTTAGGTGGACTTGAACCACCAACCTTTCAGTTAGCAGGCGAGCATATCCACTGTTTGCAACACTCAGGGACTCTACTCACTGCTATTAAAACCTTATCCCCAAACTTATTTGCGACTCACATGTGTTCCAGAATAGGACTGCCTACAGTTTTATTGCCTGTAATCTTTATGGAAACAGATTGCCAGACCTTTCTTCCATAGTATTTCTGGGTGGTTCTGAACCACCAATCTTTTGGTGAATAGTTGAAGGTAAACCTTTATGCCACCTCAGGGTTCTGGGTGGTTCTGAACCACCAATCTTTTGGTGAATAGTTGAAGGTAAACCTTTATGCCACCTCAGGGACAATCACAATACCTACATAAGAGTGGTATTGTGAAGTCATTAAATGAGATGCTGTCTCATTTAATAAAGAAGTGAGGAGCATAGGACCAGGCTGTCAGTCCGTGTTTACTAAATGATGTCATCATTGCTGTTGCTGCTGTTATTAGCTGTATTCAGAGAAAAGGAAATTTTAGGGATGAGAGGCAAGACCTGCACTGTAGCCAGGCCTCTGTGAGAGCAAAAAGGTCTGCTATTATAACTGCAGAACATAGCAAGCTTCATGTTATTTATTAGTTAAAATTTTAATTCTATGATTTGGATACAGACATGTCACTGGGGATGCTAAGTAATTAGAAATTAAGGGAAGACTATGGATTTGAGCTCCTGAATTAATTGTACCAAAACATATTCAGGTAGCAGGAAATTAAATTTCAACTTGTTAGCTTACTAGCAGAATGCTGCACAAAAACTTGGGTAGTCAATAATCAGAGGAGAGCTCAGGGAGCGCCTCAGAGATGTGGGCCAGCAGACTGACTCCACTGACTCTCCCCATCAGAGATGGCCAGAAATGAGGCTGCCACAAGCCACCAGTGCTCACTGCCAGATGGAAGAGACACCCTCAGTTCTAAAAGTGACTTTGAGATCTGGTTTGAGTCCCAGAAGTGTGGCCAGTGGGAATGAAAACATTTGCCATGATTGGGGTAAAGGTCAAATGAGGTGGTACCTGTGTACATGTGGAAGCATTTCATCATTCCACAGATCCTGTGGATTGTACTGACCCAGGCCCTGCCCTTCCAAGAGGGAGAATAAAGGTTCATTTCTGTACTCTAAACTCTGTTGGAACCATTATCATATTATATTAAGATACATTACCATTATCACGTGTTTCTGATGTTCCTCAAGTATAATTCTGAGTCTTGTTCACCTCTATATAACCTGAGCCTAACAAGTTGTCTGGATGTAGCAGTGGCTCAGTGGTAGAATTCTCACCTTTCATGCAGGAGACCTAGGTTCAATTCCTGGCCAATGCTCCTCATGCACAGCCACCAACCATCATGTTGGTGTGATGTGGAATGGATTTCAGTGGAGCTTCCTGACTCAGGTGACTAGGAATAAAGATCTGGCTATCTACTTTTGAAAATCAGTCAACAAAGACCCCATGGAGCCAATAGTCTGATGGTGAGAGATAATAAGGCTTGGGCAAAATTGGGCAGCTTTTTGTTTGAATGTGTGTGGAGTCGCCATGCACCAGGGGCTGACTAGACCGTATCTCACAACAAGTTTTCTAGTATCTAGACACCAGATACAGCTTGTTTTGCATCTAGAAAATCCTAGGTACTTAGTATATCTTTATTCTTAGTATACTGAATGGGACAGAGTTAATATAAAGAAGCTTGTAGATGGAGTAAGGAGCCCTGGTAATGTAGTGGTTACAAGTTGGGCTGTTAACCTCAAGGTCAGCAGTTCAAAACTATCAGCGGTTCCCTGGGAGAAAGATGATGACTCTGGTCCCATAATCATTTACAGCCTCAGAAACCCTATGCAGGGCCGCTAAGAGTTGGAACTGACACCACAGGCCACCACCACCACCACCCTAGATGGAGTGCTATGGCATTTAAGAGTAGGACGTAATTACTTCTAGCTGGAGAAGATCAAGGAAGATACCCTTGATGAGCCAGATGTGATGGAAAGTTACAAGGCCAAGACATTCTTGATATACAAATAGGAAAGCACTGGTTCTGGATGAGGACTCATAAAGTATAGATAGCCGAGTGCGAGGTGAGTCTGAAAGAGAATGGAATGAAATAATGCAATCGCTTACTAACAGTAAGAAATACAAATTCTGCAATAAACATACATGGCAGCCACCACAATGAGACTCCCACTTCACACCCATTAAGATGGCTGACATCAAAAAAATTAAAACTGACAAGTGTTGTTGAGGCTGTGAAGAAACTGGAACTCTTGCACATTGCTGATGGGAATGTAAACTAGCACAGATGTTGTAGAAAACAGTTTGGTGGTTCCTCTAAGTGTCAAACATAGAACTGCCATGTTGTTGTTGTTGTTAAGTGCTGTCAAGTTGGTTCCGAATCATGTATAGGGTTTCTGTATACAGTTTCTGAGGAGCATCTGGTAAGTTTGAACAACTGACCTTGTGATTCAACCAAACTTTCAGTCCAATGCTTATCTTACAGCACCACACCAGGACTACAATTGTTGTTGTTAAATGCTGTCAAATTGGTTCTGACCCATAGGGACCCTGTACAGGGTCTCTGAGGAGCAGCTGGTGAGCTTGAACCACCAACCTTGCGGTTCAAACTGACTTTGCAGTCCAGCGCATTAACCCACAGCGCCACACCAGGACTACCATAGGATCCAGAAATTCCACTCCTAGAAACATGCCAAGAGAATGAAAATCAGGGACTCAAAACAGTTACTCCAATGTTCATTGTAGCATGATTCACAATAGCCAAAAGGTAGAAACAATCCAAGCAACCATCAACAGATGAGTGGATAAACAAAATGTGGTCTAGTCATACAATGGGCAATTTAAACGCAACCATAAAAAGAAATGAAGTTCTGAAACACGCATGGATGAACCTTGTCCTTACTGAAACAAATCAGACACAAAAGGACAGATACTGTGGGATCCCACGTGTATGAAATATACAGAACAGCCACAAAAGGACAGATGCTGTGTGATCCCACATATATGAAATACACAGAACAGACACAAAGGACAGATAGCCTGTTATCCCACGTGTATGAAATGTACAGAACAGACACAAAAGGACAGATACTGTGTGATTCCACGTATATGAAATGTACAGAACAGACAGAAAAGGACAGATACTGTGTGATTCCACGTATATGAAATGTACAGAACAGACACAAAAGGACCGATACTGTGTGATTCCACGTATATGAAATGTACAGAACAGACACAAAGGACAGATACTGTGTGATCCCACGTATATGAAATGTACAGAACAGGCAAATGCACAAAGAAAGTAGATGAGAGGTTACCTGGGGCTTATGGGAGAGAGGAATGGGGGACTTACTATTTAAAAGGCTCTGAGTTTTTGCTTGGGGTGACAAAAAAAAAAAAGAAACTTGTGTAAATGGATAGTGGTGTTATTATACCGCATTGTGAATGTATTAATACCACTTAAAAACGGTTAGGATGGAAAATGTTACATTATGTGTATTTTTCCACAATAATGGATTTTTTGTTTTGTTTTGTTTTTAAATTGCACTGCAGCAAGCCTATGCCCTCTCTGAGCCTGTGCTGTTTCATTAGCCAGCTCACCTCCTCCTGGTCTACTCAGTGCTGGTTCCCAAACTCAATTTGAGCACCATACATGTTTATGGCTGGCTATTTTAAATATTTCCCATCAGCTACAAGCAAGATACCGATTTATCTTATGGCTGCAAGCAGAGCCGAAATGATCTGGTACTGCCCTGAGGCCGACAGTTATTTCATGCCCTGTTAATTCCTAATGCAGTAACTACAATATCATTCCTACTTTGAAAAGAGGTTTTTTTTTTTTTTTTTTCTTTCCTTTTTGGTTAATATGTGATCTAAGTGTCCAAATAAAGAACGTCTTTTGATGAGGCTGCGTCCAAACACACAACCTTGTTATCCTGTTGCTGCTCTAAGGACGGGCTTCGAGCTTTACGGCAATTAATCGGGGTGGGGGGGTGGGGGGTGCTCTTTATTCTTTTTAGGCAGCATCATGAACAGGTCAGCAAAACTAAACTGAACTTTCTCCTCGCCACTGAAAATGACTATCAGTGGTGATAGCTGATGGTTTTGCCAGACAGATGGTTGAGACAAGGGGTTTCCCACCCACCATGGAACTAATGCGCACAGACAGATGGCTTTGTCTATGCTATCCCCGTGTCATGCAACGGAACCACTGGTCTCTGAACAATGACAGCCCTTGGGTCCTAAGGCAGGACCCCCACCACAACAGGCGTCTTATATAAGAGCAGAAAGTCCCATTCCCAGAAGATAATCATCTAACCTAGACAGTGCTGGGAGGCATACTGACCTGTTGCAATTCTGGCCACCTGTTGCTTAAAGTCACAGTAGCTATTTTTCAACAGATTGTACCAATGTTTGTTGCTATTTCCCATTCCTAACCAAGATCATCTGCTAAAAAAGGACATCCTTTTTGGTACGGTAGAGAGTCAGCAGGAACAAGGGAAACTCTCAAGGAGATAGACTGATACAATGGCTACAACAATGGAATTCCAACATACCAATGATCATGAAAATGGTGCAAGACCAGGCAATGTTTTATTCTCTTGTGCATGAGTTTGTCATATGTCTGCATAGGCTTGACACCAACTGACAACTCTGCTACCTGACTAGCTCCCATCATGTCTTTGTTCCCTCTATTTATGCCATCTCCTTCACTTCAGGCCAAGTCTGCCTTAGGCACCCCTTGTACAGGTTCTGCATTGAGGCCATGTGGTTCTTAATACCCTCTCCCAGAAGGCTCTGGGGCCAGAGACAAACATTGTGAACTTCTGTCTTCCGATGAGAGTGGAGATCATGTCTTCTTTTATGATCACTGTATCCTCAAAGATGCTCAGTGGAGAGAAAGCATTCTACAACTTGTAGCCAAGTGAAGAGCATGCATTTAATAATTATGTGTTGACGTGATATGAAAAACAACAGATGTCACCTGAGTGCCTAGGAAGCCACTGAAGTAAGGGACAAGAGCTATAGAACCAAATAGACCTGGGTTCAGGTTTCTATTCTGCCACTGTTTTATGGCAGATGAAATTCTTTCTGAGGCCCCACTCTCTTTATCTATGCTAATGTTGTTACTGTTGCCTGCCTTCAGGTTGGCCCCTGACTCATGGTGGATCAGACCCTTGTGTTTTCATTGGCTGGCGTCCCAGAAGTAGATCATTAAGCCTTTCTCCTTTGTCTGTCTTAGTCTGGAAGCTCTGCTGAAACATGTTCAGCATCTGAGAAACATGCAAGCCTCAGGTGAAAGATGGGTGATGGCTTGTACGTATGAGGTTCATTGGTCAGGAATCAAACCAGAGTCTCCTACATGGAAGAGGATAATTGTACCACTGAATCATGACTGCTCCCACTTCATCTGTAAAATGGGTATAATGATATTTATTTTACATGGATGTTTTTATGAAGCTCAAATGAGATAACATACTTGGTACATAGGAGACTCATACACTTATGACTATTCCTGTACCAAGTGTGTGCTTTCCTATCTGTGTGGGAACCCAACAGTGAAGAAGTCAGGGAGACAAAAAGCTGGGAACTGGTCTGCCTTTTGAGAGACACCCCAACACTCCTAACCTGGGACCAGGCAAAAGACAGCCCCTAAAGCCTCTGGGGTCAGAGATGAGTGCTGAGAACTTAGAAGGCACTCCGAAAGCTTGACCCACAGCAAAGCATCCACTTTTGCTGATTCACTTGGCTCAGCAGACTCCCTGGCTGAGGCCATACTGGTGGCATGAGGATGCTTGAGATCTGGCTGTTAGCTTTCAGGAATCCCCCACCCCCAGCCCAAACTCCCCCACCATTTGAGGCACCAGGTAGGCAGGCCTGGGGAGCAACTTGAGACACGCTGAGATTTCATCTGTAAAACCATCGACATCACAAACACCTTCTCTTTCCTCCCTGCCAACCCCTGTCATGCCTGACCTCCTGACCATGAAACCCAGTGTCACTGGAAACCTGATTGAGCTGGCTTCTTCTCCTTGGCTTACAGACAAGACAACCAATCACAAAACTAACAGCTCATCAGCTTCAAAAGCAGCTGCCCCCATCCTGTGCCTGGCTGAGAAAATCAATGTGCCTTTGAGTTGCCTTGTGTATCTAGGGCCCCAGACATGAAGAACAAAAGCAGTTATACCGCTGAGCTGTTGGTTGTGAACAGGGCTGGATGTTTTCCTGGCCTAGGGGAAGGCTTATAGCAAGTTATATGTTAAATGGTAAATTCAAATATCTTTATCGTGCCCTTGAACTGAGGAAACCGGCTCTGGTGGTAGAGAAATCACAAAGCCAAAACTGGGTGTGCCTCATTATCTGACTACCCCTGTAACAGAGCGACTGCCTGGCACTGTCCCCACATGATGTAGTTACTAAGTCAAAGGGAACTTCCTGAATCTGAAGCGACTGGAGAAGGAAACAGGGTCCAAACTCAGAGGTCCCACCCTTTTGTGAGATAATGTCCAGGTGCACATCCCTATCCCATCTCCAGGATGGGAAGGACTATGCGCTTACTATTTTGGAGCATGCCCACCCTGCTTTCCAGGCCAGGGCTAGAGCAAGAAGACTGCAGGCTGCTGGGCTGAGAAGTCTTGTCTGCAGGGTTGTTTCCAGATCATGTGGGTAGTAAGCCATTTGGTCCTAAGTGGAGGGGAACTGGTGAACCCCAGTGCCGGTGGGCTTGTAGTAGTACAGTCACTCTGGAGAGCAAGAAGCTCTGGTAGCATAGTGGTTATGAATCAGGCTGCTAACCTCGAGGTCAGCAGTTCGAAACTGCCAGCTGTTCCACAGGAGAAAGATGAGGCGTTCTGCTCCCAAACCCTGTGCAGATTCACTATGAGTCGGAACCAATTCCATGGTACTTAACAACAACAGTCAAACTGAAAAATGCTCCTACTTGAAAAGAACCAAATAAATCTTTGATTCTAATTCATGGTGCCCCCTCCCCCTCCACTGTGTTACAGAGTAGAACTGTTCTATAGGGTTTACTTGCCTGTTAGATGAAGTGTCCTACTGATCACTGCAAGGTTGGTGGTTGGAACCCACTCAGTTATTTTGTGGGGAAAACACCTGGTAATCTGCTACTGGAAAGATTATGGCCAAGAAAACTCTATGAGGAGCTTCTACTTTGTTACATGAGAATCTATCCATATCACCCAACAACCGTCTGTATGAAAATGGATCACCAGGTCTTTGTACCTCAGTGCCACTGAGTGGGTTCCAACCACTAACCTTGAGATTAGCAACTCAATGTATGTAACCTATTTGCACTACCCAAAGACCCTTGTTCACACCTCACAATTCAATAATCCCAGGCTCAGGCTGCATGTATGCACAAACAGGCATGTAATGTTCAAGGATGTTTATCAAAGCAGTGTTTACAATACTAAAAAAACAAAAACTTGACAGAATTGGAAGTCCACAGGGTAATAGCTCAAGTGTTTACACAGTGGGGCATAGTGGAGCAGTTAAAAGGGGTGAAGGAACTCTAACTGTTTGCTTGGAGATGTTAAGTGAGAAAGGTAAGGATCCCTGGATGGTACAAATGGTTAAGTACTTGACTACTAGCTGAAAGGCTGGTGGTTTGAACCTACCCACAGGTACCTCAGAATACAGATCTGTCAATCCACTTCTGAAAGACGACAGCCTTGACATTCCTAAGGAGCAGTTGTATTTTACACACATGAGGTCACCTTGAGGTGCATAAATTATAACAGCAAAACAATATGTAAATCACATACACACACACACACACACACACACACACACAATCCTACCCAACCTAGGAGACTTCCCTGATCATCCAGCCCGCTCTAGAATCCCAGGACACTTATTATAAAAGCTAAGCGTGTATGGTTCTCAGCACTGTTAATTGCCTTTATGGGATTTCTGGTGGCACAGTAGTTAAGTGCTTGGCAGCCAAGCAAATGGTTATCTGTTCAAACCTACCCAGATGCTCTACAGAAGAAAGATCTGGTAATCTGCTCCTCTAGAGATTACAACCTGGAAAGTCCTATGAGGCAGTTCTACTCTGTCACATGGGGTTGCTACGAGTTGAAATGGACTCAACGGCCCCTTAACAATAACACGAACATGGCTGTCTCCTCTGTTAGACCATGTGTCTGTGGTGGCAGCGAACACAGCTGGCTTCTATTTTCTCTGCAGACTCCACATGATTTGGAAAGAGTAAGTACGTCATCAACATTTGCTAGTGGAAACACAGGACATATTCCTGAGGGAGGGTTCTCAGCAGTCCAGCCTCCCTCCTATGGGGCCAAGACACAATCTGCACCAACTCCCATAGGCTCTGAGCTCCATAGGAAAGCCATCACATGACATACCATTCTGTTTCAGAGCCTTCGCCCTCTCAGAATCTGAAAGCAAATCTCCTCTTGGGCAGCCCAAGTCTTCACTGAGCCCATTTCCTGGAGTGTCCTGGAAACCCCACACCATCTAGCACGTTTCCCTCCTCTGCGTGCTAAAGGTCCCTTACTGACCCCACACATGTGTCTCCTCATTAGTCTGTAAGTGTGAGAGCCACAAATAACTCCAAACATAAATAGGAAGTAAAAATAGCCATAAACATTCTGATTCCATTCCATGACGATTCTAATTTATGACACAAGGGCAGAAAATGAACACTGTGGATATAAATATATATACATATATATTTTTTACCCTGAGCTTCTGAGCCACTACCAAGGAAAGATTCTGCCCTGCTATTACTTATGACCCAAAGTTACTGATTTCCATAGTTCTAAAGATGAAATGGAGTCCTGGTGTGGCACTGTGGGTTAATGTGCCAGACTGCAAAGCAGTTTGAACTGCAAGGTCGGCGGTTCAAGCTTACCAGCTATTCCTTGGAAACCCTATACAGGATCTGTATGGGTTGGACCCAACTTGACAGCACTTAACAACAACAAAGATGAAATACACCAGGACCATGGGCACAGGTGCCGCTGGCCACCGTTTCAGTGTGAATTACCTTTCTTTGACACATCCAGGCTTCTCCTCACTCTCTCCCCAATCCTCTTATGGAAGGTAAGTATCCTACTGCCCAAGAGCTGAGTCCTGCTTCCCCCACTCCCTGCAACAATGGCTAATATATTTGCACAATCAATGGTCACAGTCCTAGAGGTGGTTCTGAGCAGCATGTTTGTGGTAATCTGCATTTTAATGTTCCACACAGTCAATTAAACCCTGCTGTGCAAACACTGTGAGCAGGAGAGGGTAGGGAACTGGAGAGGTCTTGCATGGAAGCTTTCTTTTGTTCATCATCATAAAGCATTGTTATTAGGTCAAAAAAAAACCCTCCCAAAAACACACACATAAAACAAAAGTTATCTCCCTCTGTAGGGTAATATAATAAAAGCCATTTGATGCTATTTTTAACAGCTGTAAAAGCACATGATTAATATAGAAAAAGTCATAATGACAAAGTGCATCACAAAAGACGTCAACGAATCAGGGCAATCCACTAAGCTCAAGTGGGCTTACCATCCTCACTCTCCATCATGGCATGGCTGAAGACCCAGTACACCCAGACTCCAGGACGCCTCGCTTCAACCCACTGGAAATACCAGGTCCTGGCCCAAGACAGCCAGACTTTCAGGCAGCCAGTTCCTTTCATAGGGGTCAGTGAGAAAGGCCAAGCACTGAGCGCTCACTTAATTAGCAGGCCAACAATTTGCACAATTCCTATCTTCTCCCTCTACCCTTGTGACATACTGCCAGGCTGGAAGTTGTTGGAGATAAGAAAACAAGGGGATTTCTCGGTGGCTCCTAAAGATGACAGCCCGGGGAGTTAGAACCAAAGCAAAAAACAGGCCTACATCCTGGTACAGCCTCCACTCAAGGACCAAATCCCTAAATATATGTTAAGACCCCAAGATGTTGTCTGCAGAACCATTTCCACACAGCCTTGCAAAAGTCACACATACTTCATTATGCTATTATCTTTAACATCTGCATGCCATCTGACCTTGAGAACCCAAGGGGGGGATGGAAAATTCTGTCAGTTGAGGAAGGGGGGCCAGGCCCTGGAGGTAAGCTACCAGCTCCTGAGGTACTAGTTGGCAGAAGCAGATGGGGTCACCTCCAGAGGCAGCTTTCGTATACTACACCATCTCCTCCCTGGCCTCTCTAAACTCTAAGATCTCTGTGAGAAACACAAGAAATCATTCTGAAGGAAACAGGCAAATCTCAATCTGTACACCAATGATGTCCTAGAACGTGAGCACGTCAGTTTCATTGAAACCTGAGTGGAGACCACAGGGTAAGAAATTAGGAAAAACCAAACAAACCAGCCAGGGGCTTGGCAAATAAAATTTCTGTTGACAGAGAAGATTGGCATGTTGTTACTTCAAAGCATTCCATTCTCCATTTCAGCTCAGGACATGACATTTGGAGAAAATGAGAACCTCGTCCAATCTTTACCTCCACTCCCTGGACCTTCAGTTTCATGTGATCCTCTCTGGTCGTTTTCCCATCTTTTCTCTTTTTCCAGCAATACCCATCTTTCCTGTATTTCACCTTCTTCCTGTTGTAGAGTATCATAGAGCCATTCTGTGGTCTGGAAACAACAAATGGTTAAATTACCAAGAGCACCAAGCAAAAGAGAAATTTACGAAGAAAGATATTGCAGGCCAGTAAAAGTCTCTACAGAAAAGCAATATTCCACATTTGTGGGACCATAATTTTTCACCTTTCATTGCAGCTCCCTGGATTAACCGTATTTTATGGCCAGCCAAAATTTGCTTGTGGATTTGGTACCTAATGAATTAAATGTGTCAATGATAGGCTTAAAAAACATCTCCTTAGTAATATCCACGTCTAATCAGGATATACGATGTGGGAGCCTGCATTATGCACAGAAAATTCGGCAAAACAGAGAGAAAGCAAAAAGAGCCAGGGGGAAGGGGATGGTTGTGGCAGCCTGCAATAGCTTATCTCTTGTAGAAGGATTTTCTACACATCTTTTAATCCATCACCCAGCATTAGGAAATAAATAAGTTTAACACAGATGCTAGATGACTATGTTAAGAACAGACCAATGGAGGAGCCAGCTGCAGAGTCCAAATGCTCTTGATTCACTACCTGCATTTAGATTCCTGCTAGATATGGAAGGAACGCCATCTCCGATGCTTCTTCTCAAGCGAGTTAAGTACCTGATTCTTTCCCATTTGGGCTTCAACTGTCAGAGGGCTCAGATACTGCCAGGTAAATGCATCTATTGAGTCCTACAGTATCTTAAGAAAACCATCCCTTGCTTGCTAAGTGAGCAGATTATCTGTCCGTGTACCGTTTCAAAGAACAAACAGAAAGAACCTTGAACTTTCCCCCAAAGAATTCATGTCTTTGGTTTGGGAATACCAAGGAGCAAAAGAACTAAACCGATCAGGGAGTTGGGGGCAAGGGCTCTGGTAAACCATTTCTGAAGTCAAGGTTCAGCAGCAGATGTGGGCAGATCCAGGCTCCTCTGAAATCAAACAGTTCACTGCCCACCCCATGTCTTACTCTGCCACTCAGCACAGAATGTCGCTGTTGTCGTTGTTAAGTGTCGTCGAGTCAGTTCCAACTTGTAGCAACCCTGTATAGAGTTTCCTAGAAGCAGCTGGTGGGTTTGAACTGCCAACCTTGTGGTTTGCAGTTCAGTGCTGCTCCTACAACATGTCACTAGAGGTCCCACCACAGAATAAGCAACACCAAATGATTGTGTACACTGTGAGACAAGCAGAGTCATTGCATCTCACTCAGCCAAGGTGAGACAGCTCTTTACACAAATAAGGCAAATGAAGTGGCTGCTTCTGATGTGAGCTGGCTTACAGAGATTCTCCATTACATCAGAGGGGAGAAAACGATCAGTCGGGCCTCCCTCCCTGTGGCCTGGGACAAGAGTTGCCAACGTTCTGTTTCCTTTGAACAATGGGCCATTTCACAATTGGGCACAGAACAGGGTGCCACTGATGTCTTAATATTCCATTGTCTGTAGGGGGAAAAATGATGTCAGGGTGACAGCAGCTAATTGTAGCTCCCACCCAGACCGACAATGTCATTCAGCAGCAATATGATGGCTAAACAGCAATTCCATTGGAAATTATAGACTTTCGACAGCGACTCCCAACATTTCATTGTTTCCCGATCACTGTGCAATTGGTTTGTGTCAGTGTTGGTTTCCTCCCTAAATCTGCACCAACTAAAACAATCAGGAAACAGTTCTGCACACTTGTCACAATGCTGTCAGCTGATGGTATTTGTCTCCCACTTACACGTCTGCATTGAAAACCTTCCATTCTCTTACATTTCTAAGTGGCAGGTAGGCTCGCCTATGGGGCTATCTGCACCTGCCTCTTTCCACTTCAGCTTTGCTAGAGATACCTGCACCTGTTCTGGTGTGGCACTGTAGGGTAAGCACTGGACTTGCTAACTACAAGGTCGGCAGTTCAAACCCACCAGCCACTCCTTGGAAACCCTATATGGGTTTGCTATGAGTTTGAACCGACTCGACAGCACTTAATAACAACATAATCTTCAGATACTCATTAGAAGGACCCTAAGTCTAACCAGAGAGTTCTTTGGTGGTGCAAATCATTAATGTACTTAGCAGAAAATGGAAAATTATAGTTTTGAGGTTCAAGTTTATCCAGAGTTGACTTACTGGTGAGTCACTTCCAAGAAATCAGCCATTGAAAATTCCATGGAATACAGTTCTACTTCAACATACATAGGGTTGCCATGAATTAGGATCAACTTGACAGTGACTAGTTTAGAGCTCAGCCACTGTGCTTGAGACCACTGTCTACAGAATAGGCAAAGGAACATGTTTGATCAAATACACTTTTCTACATTTGCATTGTCCTTTCCAAAAAAGAATGAAGATGCCCATGAAAGTGTTGCAGAGATGCCTCTTGTCTCAAAAACTTGCCCACTGAAGTAGGTGCCACATGAGCTCAGACATAGTTTGCGACTTACTCTGTCCTCTTGCCTTCTCAAAACATGGTCAATAAGCACCCTGGGAATCTTTAGGCAACTGTGGGTCAGTTACAATATAGGATATGGTAACTGGTATGAACCAGAGAGAGTGGATTCCCTAAAACATCATCATGTACACCCACCCAAGAAAATCCATCTTCCTCTGGTAATCCATCTCTGGTAACCACTGCCATTCTGAGATGTCCTGCCATCTGACTTATAACATGACACAACCCCACAGGGAACTGACATGTCCAACTCAAATAGCATTAATGAATGGAATCATCATTTTAAGTTGCAATAATGAACAACTTAATAGCATTTAATCCACCAATCTGGTTTTATTAGTACTTGCCTCTGCTCTGTGTTATGGGGAAGGTCCCTACCACAGCACACAGATTCTAAGAATGGCAAAGGAAGGCAGAGGTACACTGCAAAAGGACCAGTGTACCCCAAAATGCAGAGGAAATGTGGTTGTATTATAGTCCCCAAATACAATCAAGAGCCAATCAGAGACCAGGAAAGAAAGAAGGAGGAAGCAAGGAAATGAGAATTGAGTTGAGGACAGAGAGGGAAGGGCAACAGGGACTGCATACCTTCCTCCAGGCATGGAAGTAAGTGTAGTTCAGATCCATCAGCTTCTTCAGTGAAGCTCTATAATTTAATGATCTATTGGCTCCCAATTATTGGCCACTTACTGGGTGCTGTGCAGAGCACATTACATGCATATCTCTATATCTATACCTACACCCACATCAACGTGATGCTGATACCTACACTTACGTTTATATCAACATTAATACCTATGCCTAGCATAGTGGTTACGAATTGGGCTGCTAACCTCAAGGTTGGCAGTTCAAAACTACCAGCTGTTCCATGGGAGAAAGATGAGGCTTTCTACCCCTGTAAGATTTACAACCTTGGAAACCCTGTGCAGGATCACTATGAGTGAGAACCGACTCCCTGGTACTTAACAACACCAACACCAACACCAACACCAACATCTGCATGACCTTCGACACCTATATCAACATTTACATCTATACTAACACTGACATCTGAACCAACACCAACACCTACATCAAAATGGCACCAACATCTACACCCAAACTGACACCTGCACTGACAAAAACACTAATACCAACATCTACACCAATACTAACATGGAAACTGACATCGACACCTACATCTAACCATCACTGACATCTATACCATTGTCTACACTGACGCTAACACTTATACCTCCACCAACATCTACAGGACCACAGACACCTACATCTACACCAACACCAATGCACCAACACCTACATTGGCATGGACATTGACATCTATGCCAACACCAATATCTATTCTGCCACCAACATCTACACCAAAACTAACACCAACACCCCCTCTAACATATATATTAACACCAATATCTACATCTACACCTATACTGACACCAACACCAACACCTACATCTACATTTATATCTAAATTAATACCTAAACCTACACTGACATCCACACCAATACCAATATCTACATCTATACTTGGCTAATTTACAACATCCATATAAATGGAGAAAAGGTTGAAGCTGTCAAAGACTTGACTTTGCTTCGATCAACCATCAACACTCAAGGAAACAGCAGTCAAGAAATCAAACAACGTATTGCATTTGACAAATCTGCACGAGACAACTATAAAGTGTTGAAGAGCAAAGACGTCAGTTTGAGGACTGAGGTGTATCTGACCTGAGCCATGGTATTTTCAATAAACTCAAACGCATGTGAACGTTGGACAGTGAATAAGGAAGACAGACCATAGAAGAACTGATGTGGTTGAGCTATGGTGTTGGAGAAGAATATCGAAGGTACCGTGGACTGCCAAAAGAAGAAACAGATCTATGTTGGAAGAAGTACAGCCAGAGTGCTCCTTGAAAGCCAGGGTGGTCAGACTTCATCTCTCATACTTTGGACATATTATCAGGAGGGACCAGTCCCTGGAGAAGGACATCATATTTGGTAGAATGGAGGATCGGTGAAAGAGAGGAAGACCCCCCAATGAGATGGATTGACACTGTGGTAGCAACAATAGGCTCAGATGTAGCAATGACATTGGCGCAGCACTGGGCAGTGTTTCATTCTGTTGCACATAGGGTCACTATAAGTCATTACCAACTCGACGGCACCTAACAACAGCAACCACACCTATACTGACACCAATACCTACATCTACATCAACACCTACACTGACATCTACACTAACAGCAATATCTACAGCTATACTTATACTAGGATTCCTGGTGTGGCACTGTAGGATAAGCACTGGACAGCAAGGTTGATTTGAACCATAAGGTGATGGTTCAAATTCACCAGTCATTCCTTGGAAACCCAATATAGAGTCTCTATGAGTTGGAACCAACTCGTTGGCACTTAACAACAACAAATACCTATACTAACACCAAGACCAATACCAACACCAGTATCTACATCTATTTCTATACTGACAGCAATACCAATACCTACATCTACATTTATAACTACAGCAACACTGACATCTACACTAACACCAATATCTACATCCATACCCATACAGACACCAACACTGACCCGTACATCTGCATCTACATTTATGTCTGTACCAACACCTACATCTATATCTTAGTATCTGTTTTTGTCGCCCTCACAATAGCCGTACAAGGTAAGTATTCTTATTGTTCCCAATTATGGATAAGGAGACCCAGCCTCTCTAGCCAGAAACTTTCTGACCAGGATTCATACTGGCTGACTCCAGAGCCACCACTGTAGCTCCTAGTTAGAGTAGACTGTGGGTACCAGTCCAGGCTTGAGGCCCAGTTCTGCTCTCCTAGCTGACTGCCATTAATCTCCTGAACAGGGATTTGGTGGGTGAGTAGCCTGGCTTCCTTGTCCTATGGCTGGATGACTCTGAGATGGGCTTGACACAGTCTCCCAAGATACTATTGTCCACAGTGATAACTTGTTTGATAACTTGCATTTCCATTGTCCTACTTCCTTACTGGTGTTTTCTGGATTCACCTCCCAAACAATCTCCTTGCACTCAAATCCTCATCTCAGGATGTCCTTCTGGGAGAACTGAAGTAAGACTAGCAGTTTAAGAGAGCCCCAGGAAAACTGTCCAAGATCTGTTGTACTAAGGAATAACCGGAAAACAGTGAACAAAAGGGAACCTCATTCTAAATGGGTAGGCCCCTCACCAAGTAATACTTTTAGCTGAGAGACTAACAATTAGCAAAACAAATAAAGTGCTCTTGCAATATGGCAAAAAGATCATGAGATCAATGGGAAAACTTTGCAAATAATGGGAATAAAAAGCAGGTATAAACCTAAGCTATACAATCATTGTTGTAGTTAGTTTCCATCAAGTTGATTCTGACGCTTAGAGACCTCATGTGTGCAGAGGAGATCTGCTCCATAGGGTCTGTTTCCTTTTTGGCAGCAGATCACCAGGACTGTCTTCCAAAGTACTCGTAGGTGGGTTTGAACCACTAATCTTTCAACCAGTAGTCAAGTTTTTAATTGATTCTACCATCAAGAGACTCCTACAAAATTAATATATATGCTATATATAAATAAAACACATAAGGAATAAGGGAGGAGGATCCCATTTAGTATAGAGGAAACGAAAATCAAAGGCCTAGGTATAAACTGAAGTAGTTTCCAAAACCTAAAGAGAAAAACTATATAGAGCTTCTAAAAGATGCAAAAGTAGATTTCAATAAATTCAAAAACATAACATGCTCTTCTTGGTTAGGAAGAATTAAGATCCTGTAGCTGTCAATCTTTCTAAAGTTAACTTATAAATGTATTGCAGTGTTAATAAAAACTCCATCAGAATTCTTTTCTATATCTAGGAAAATATATTTTAAGAGTATTTTGGAAGGTCAAAAACACCAAGAATAGCTTGAAAACCCCCAATAACAGAAGACTAAGGTGTAAGCTATTAATATACACCATAATTTTAAATGTATGAAACTGACACATGAATAAATAGACCAAAGGAACAGAAGAGAAAATCCGGAAATATTCTCACTTACAAATGCAAATTAGCATGTGACAATGTCAGTGGGGGAAAGGATTAACTTTTTAAAAAGCAATGTTAGGATAACTGGATTGTTGTTCAGTGGC
>NW_006408741.1:3878111-3884224 GCF_000296735.1 Chrysochloris asiatica
ATGTTTGGTAGGGTGGAGGGTCAGAGAAAAAGAGGAAGACCAGTCCACTTCAGCAAGATGGAGTGACAAAGTGGCAGCATCAATGGGCTCAAGCATGGCAACAATTGTGAGGTTGGCCCAGGATCGGGCAGTGTTTTGTCCTGTTATACATAGGGTCGCTATAAGTTGGTATTGACTCAATGGCACCAGACAACAACAACAGTGACTAATGATACTGACCATCTTTTTATGTCCTTATTAGCCTTTCCTATAACGTCTTAGTTGAAATGACTATTTGAATCTTCCACCGTACTTAAGATGTTTGTCTTCTGACTAATAGATTGTAAGAGCTCTTGACATAATCTGCACACAAGTTCTTTATCAGACATAACACTGCCATCAGGTTGGTTCTGACTCATGATGACCCCATGTGTAGGTTTGAACCACCAACCGATAAGTTAGTGACAAGTAAAAACTGCTTTTGCTACCCTGAGACCTTTATCAGATATATGATTTTCAAATTTTATCTCCCAGTCCATGATTGGTCTTTCTGTTCCTCAATGATTTCCTTTGAAAAACAAATTAAAAACATTTTTTATGAAGTTCAGTTTATCATTTTTTTAGATGATAATTTTAGTTTCATGGATAATAATTTTGTACCTAATCTAAAGCCACAAAGACTTTCTCTTACATAGTAAAACCTGTGAAAGCTGGAACAAGTATGGAGTGGGGAGACCCTGTCAGAGAAGGAAAAATCAACATTTTCCCATTAAAGGGCGCAAAAGACAAATGCAGAACATTTGCAAGATCTGGAAAAGCAAGGCAGTTCCATCAAGCTCTGCACCTCACATGCACCACTATATTTTCTTCTATATATAAAAAATAGATTTACCTCTTAATATTTACTTCTATGATCCATTTTGAGTTAATTTTTTATGTAGGGTTTTAGACAAGGGTCTAAGTTATTTTGTTTGGTTTTCTTTTAATGCAGATATCCAACTACTCCAACATCCCTTGCTTGGAAAGTAAAACAAAAAAAAGTCAATCTTCCCACACTTGGTACCCTTATTGAAAATGAATTGACCAGATACATAGACTGCCTTTCTAGACTTTATATTCTGGTCCATTGTCTGTCCTTATACTAACATCACACTGCTTTGACTGTTATAGCTTCATAGTCAGTTTTGAAATCAGGAACTCTAAGTCCTCCAACTTTGTTCTCCTTTTTCAAAATTATTTGGATTATTCTAGGTCCTTTTAATTTCCATATAAATTATCTGATTAGCATGACAATTTCTGCCCCGCCCAAAACATCACAACTGGAGTTTTGGTTGAGGTTGCATTGAATCTATAAATCAATTTGGGAAGTATTGCCATCTTAACATATTGGGTCTTCCAAATCATGGATGCGGAATGTTTCTTCGTTTATGTAAGTCTTTAATTTCTCTCTCAGGTTTCATAATTTTCTATGTAAAGGTTTTATACTTTGTAAGTCAAATTTATCTCCAAGTATTTTATTTTTTTTTATGCTCTTATGAATGTAAATGCTTTCTTAATTTAACTTTTGGGTAGGTCACTTTGGTTTTATAGAAATAGCACTGATTTTTTTTGTTCTTTAAAGCAACCCACTTGTGGTATTTTTGTTACAGCAGCACTGGATAACTAAGACAGATACTGAGCCAAATAAACAAATTGAAAGAAACAAAACATGGAATTTATGAGATAAATGGAAATTTGAACAGTGACTAGATATTTAATGATATTTCAAATTATTAATTTTCACATATCGTTAACGTTGGACAATGTACAAAGAAGGCTGGAGAAGAATTGATGCATTTGAATTAATGTGTTGCTGGAGAAACAAACAGGTCTGTCTTGGCAGAAGTACAGCCAGAATGCTCCTCAGAAGTGAGGATGATGAGACTTCGATTCATCTGCTTTGAACCTGTTATCAGGAGGGACAAGTCCTTGCCAAAGGACATCATGCTTGGTAAAGTAGAGAGTCAGTGAAAAAGAGGGATTCCCTCAGCGAGATGGACTGACACAGTGGCTTCAACAATGGGCTCAAACATAGAAACAATTGTGAGGATGGCACAGGACCAGGCAATGTTCTGTTTGGTGTACATAGGGTTGCTATGAGTGGAAACCCACTGGATGACACCTAACAACAATATGTATGAAGATAGTGATCATTGTATTTTTAAAAAATAGACCTTACCTTTCAGAGATATTGAAATATTTATTGATGAAATTATATAATGTCTGAGATATGCTTCAAAGTAAAACAGGGGTGGATGAAGCAAATCTGGCATGGGTTGATCATAGTTGAAGCTGAATGATCAGGATTTGCAATTCATTTAACTGATTTGTCTACTTTGTTATTGTGCGCTATCAAGTTGATTTCGACGCATAGTGCCCCTATATAGGCAGTGTAGAACTGCCCGTTAGTATTTTCTAGGCTGAAAACTTTATGGGACTTAGACATAGCAACATTTGTAAGGAAGGCATAGAGCTGGGCAGTGTTTCATTCTGTTGTGCATAGGGTCACTGTCAGTCAGAACTGACTCAATGGTGCCTACAACAACAAATCTTTATGGAACCTTTGGTGGGTCTGAACCCCTGACAGATCAATTACCAGGTGAGTGCTTAACCACTGTGCCACCAGAGTGCTTTCCCTTGTCTATTTTAAATATTTGAAATTTTCTGTAATAGAAAGTCTTTGGTTGTTGTTTTTAAAAAAGAATATGGTCATGAGACTTGGAGTAAGATCTGGTTACGTCTTAGCTCTTGAGTCAGCTTCTTACAACTGTTTGACCTGAGCAAATGACGTAGCCTCTGTTGTATTATAATCTATGTAAGTTGTCCAGCAGGCTGATGGCACATAACACCTGCTCTTCATGATTAATTATGGCAACCATGAACTGGACCCCTTTTTGTTAAGTTCCCTACAGAGTGTAACAATGGCCAAAAACCTTGGGAAGCATTAAAATGGCACACTGTGGAGTGGAGCTAGAAAACCCATCACTAGGAGAGACAATCTTGGGGCCCTAGGAGAGACAATACTTGGAGCCTATACACCCCCATCTACCACTTTAAGGAATTATATCTTTTTTAAATTAGGCAGACAGAAGACAATCACTGAAGACCACTGAGCTATTGAGAAGTTTTGTTTGTCGATGTTAAATAGGAATTTATGGTGCAACTAGAAGTTGAATTAAAGACTAGTTAATCTGACAAAATGAAAGATGTTTCCAGTGAGTCTAACTTTAGAAACCAGTGTACCCAAACAGCTCTGCTTTATTAATCCCCTGCTACAACCCACAATTTCCCTGCCATTGATCATTTCTAGGACCTCAACAACCACCCCAAATCTCATGCAGGCAACTGAGCCCCAGCCCACTAATCTAATGACACATGGATTTGCTTGTGGGCTGTTCTCTTGCCAACAAACTGCCCCAGCCCCGGCCTGGAGCTAGCAGATTTTGTGCAATAAACCCTCTTCAGGTTGACCAATATTTGTTCCACTGAATTAAAATCTGCCCCTTCTAGCAGCCCTTAAGCTCATCTTCTTCTTCTTGTTACAACCCTGTGCACAACAATTTTCTGTTCAGCTCTTGTACCTCCTCTTGTCTTCCATTTGCTTTAGGATATCTACGCTGGACAACAAGTTTCAGTGTCTCTTCTGACATCCATTTTGATCTTTCCTTCTTTCTTTTCTTCTTAATGACTTTTTTGCTTTCTTCATATATGATGTTCTTGATGTCATCCCACAACTCTTCTGGTCTTTGGTCTTTAGTGCTTAATGTATCAAATCTGTTCTTCAGATCATCTCTAAATTCAGGTGGGATGTATTCAAGGTCCTATTTTGGCTCTCGCGGACTTGTTTTCATTTTCTTCAACTTTAGTATGAATTTGCATATGAGCAATTGATGGTCTGTTCCACAGGCTGCCCGGCCTTGTTCTGAATGATGATATAGAGCTTTTCCATCATCTCTTTCCACAGATGTAGTCAATTTGATTTTTGTGTATTCCATCTGGTGAGGTCCATGTATATAATTGTCTCTTATACTGTCTAAAGAAGGTATTTGAAATGAACAAATCATTGGTTTTGCAGAATTCTAGTTTTTAGTGGAACAATATCTGAATGACTTCTAAAAGGCCCATGAAAACCAGTTACCCTTGAGTCAATTCTGATTCCCGTGCTTGAGTCACTCCTGTGCTCATAGGGATTTTTAAAAAAATGTTTTACTGTGAATTATGTAATAGTTTATATGGGAGAACATTAGTTTTACATTCATCCTATCGTGTATTGTTTCATTGCCATGATTACAATATCCTTCATGCATCATCAATCAACCAAAGGATACGCCCCACAAACCTGTCCCCCAGTCATCAGCACACAGCCCCTCTCCCTCTCGGGGTCTAGAGTCCCCAGCCACTCCATCTCTCAATGTCATTGTCTCTGCCTCCATCTCTAGCATCACTGTTTCTCTGAGTAGGGTCCCGCACTCAACTCTTCTCCCTTGATGGTCCCAAAGACCTCTGCTTTTGGACTGCAAAGTCAATCACTCCCCTCCTTTTGCTACAAAATGTCTACCTTTACATTTCTAACCCTCACAATCAGTCCTGATAACAATTATTCACTATTGTACAACAAGAGACCTATCCCCATATCCTTTCATCAGCCCCACCCAGACAGATAGGACACTGCTCAGTGAAGATTCTACCTTCCTCCATGTCCTCTGGATCTAGGCTCCCTCTTGAAAGCTATAAGCCAGTCACTTCTTGCTTGTGTAGCCCCCTCCCCACCCATTTTGGGTAGCCAATGTCCAACTTGCCCAACCCTGTCTACTCTGTGTATGGAGGGAGTGGGAATGATCCTCGCTGTAAAGATTTGTTACTTCTTTTCAGCTACTGCATCCATAGGTGTAGGTCAAGTTCATCAAATTGTATCAATTACTCTTTTTTTTCCTCTTCTTTCACCTACTAGTTGAGCTCTGATCATCCAGTCATTGAAGCCAGGTCAAGTGGGTATTATCTGCAAATGTGGGCGTTCTTATGCATATGCCCTCTCTTCTTATCAGTTGGATGCTTCAAGCTCCACTCTAGTCCTCTGTGGCTATGTCACTGACTCTGGGCCCAAGAGTCCCCAGGTCTTGCCACACTGCTGGCCAACCAGGTCTCCACCCAATTTCACAGGAGTCTGTTGAGTGTTGTAGGGCTTAGCTCGCAGCTTCATTGCTGTTTTTCTCTCACTTCCCCTTATCGGTGATGAACGTGGTGACCAATCAGAATGCATGTCTGCTCATGTATTCCCATTGAGTTTTAGTCTTGGAAGGGGGTTTGCCCCGAGGGGACCTGACTACTTGCCTTGATGTCTCCTGGGCGAGCAACTTGCTTGTTCTTGTAGTAATCAGTCAGACTGCCATTATTGTTTTGTATTTTTCCTGTCGGTCTTTCTTTCAAAACGTATCTTCTGTTCTTCTAGTAGCTCCAGGATGGTCTGCTTGTCCTTTCAAGTGGAAATTTCCCACCTCAGAAGATACTGGATGGGGTTCAGGATTCCGCCTATTGTCTTATGTAATGCAGAGGCTCCACAGGAAGCCTCCCTTCACTGGGCATGTTGTAGCCTCATTTTAGGTATTCCAATCAGTTATAAGCAGAAGACGGACTTACAAGCTCTCTATGGTGCTATTTCTGACTATTCCTTTCTCTCCCCCTCAAGTCTTTATTTTATAATGGTATGCAAGGGAAACCAAGATTCAAAAGACAGCCAAGCATCTTAACATTATTTTCCCCCTTTTGCCCATTCCAACCATGTCTCAATCCCTGTATCCCAGGGTCCTGTTGTTCTAAGGTTGCACATACATCATTATTTACCTCTGTCCCACTTAGCCCATGCAAACCTGCCTAATTGTTTTACCATTCGCCTTGTTCTTCCATTCCCCTCCCCCTTCTTGTGTATTGCCCCCTTTCTTAGCACTCAAACTCTCTTGGGTCTATTCCCTACCCTGTGCTCCACCTTCCGTTCCTCCCCTCACCCTACCCCCACATTCCGGTAACCAGCAAAGAAACGCCCCCCCTTTTGTATGGGTTATTTTTCTTAGTCTTTTACAGTCGTGGTCCTATGCAGT
>NW_006408741.1:3909448-3911399 GCF_000296735.1 Chrysochloris asiatica
AATATAGCATACCAAAATTGGGATACAGCAAAAAAAGTACCTGGAGTTAAAAAAACTAAAAAGGAAGGAAAAATACATTCAGCATTTATCAAGCTGAAAGAACTGAAGAAAAAATTCAAGCCTCAATTGCAATAATGAAAGATTCCATGGACAAAATACTAAATGATGCAGAAAGCATCAAAACAAGATGGAAGGAATACACAGAGTAACTGTACCAAAACGAAATGGTCAATGTTCAACAATTTTGAGAGGTAGCATATGATCAAGAACCAATGATACTGAAGGAAGAAGTGCAAGGTGCACTAAAGTTGTTGGCAAAAAACAAGGCTCCAGGAATTGACAGAATACAAATTGAAATCTTTCCACAAACTGATGCAGCACTGCATACACTCACTCATCTATGCCAGGAAATTTGGAAGACAGCTGCATGGCCAACTGATTGGAAGAGATCCATATGTAAGCCCTTTCCTAAGTGAGGCAACTCACGAAATATAGAAATCATCAAAATATACCAATAATATCACATGCAAGTAAAATTTTGCTGACGATAATTCAAAAACAGTTGCAAGAGTACACTGACAGAGTGCATAGGACCCTAGGTGGAATTCTGATCCCCACCCAGAACCTTCTGAGGGGGGACATTCCCACTAGAAAGCACAAGCAGACCTAGAGCAATACAAGATACATCTTCAAAGAAAGATCAGCAGAAAAAATCCAAAATAAAATTGGCAGTCTGATTGGCTTCTATAAGAACAAGCCAAGTTGTTCGCCAGGGAGCCCTCCAGGACAAACCCCCCTCCAAGACTGAAACTCAAAGGGAACACATGAGCAGGCATGTTGGTCTATTGTGAGTGGAAGAAGGGGAAAGGCAGCAATGAAGAAATGGGCTGAGTTCAGTCCCGCTCCATAGACTCCCATTGACCTGAAGATGAGAGAAAGAGGAAGAGCCGGTTGGTCTGAAGTGTGATAAGACCTGGGGATTCCTGAGCCCATGAATAAGGACATAGACACCATGGAGGGCTAGGGCTGAGAGTGAAGCATTCAGCTGATATGAAGTGAGGGGAGATGCACAAGAATGTCCAAACTTGCAGATAGTACCCATTTGACCTAACCTCAATGGCATAATAATCAAAATTCAACTAGAGGAAGATTAAAAAAAAATTCATAAAGGAAACAAGTGTAAATTGCTACAGTTTGATGAACTTGACCTATACTTATGGATGTAGTAGCTCAAAATACCAACTGACAGGGAAGGAGTCTTTATATCACGTATTAATGCTATCCCCTCTGTATAAGGGTAGATAGGGATGGGCAACTTAGGCATTGGCTACCTAAAATGAGGGGGCGATAAAGACACAAAGTGACAGGCTTACAAGTTTTCAAGAGGGAGTTTAGTTTAAGAGTGTGCAAGAGTAGGTAGAGTTCCTACTGAATAGTTTTCTTGTCTAGATGGGTCTGAAAAGAGATGGGGATAAGATTCTTATGGTTCAATATTGAGTAATTATTATCATGACTAATTGAGACTATCACAACTATAAAGGTAGAAGTTTTGTAACAAAAATGTGGGAGTAGTTAATCTTATAGTACAGAAACAGAGGACCTTAGGACCATCAAGCGAGAAGAACACAAGCAGAGTGCGGGGCCCTATCCAGAGAAGCATAAACACCAGAGATGGAGACAGAGATGAGGATGAGGATGTGGAGAGAGAGAGCAACTGAGGACTCTGGACTCATGGAAAGAGAGGGACTGGGTGCTGGTGGCCAGGAGGCAGGATTACAGAATGTGCCCTTTGGTTGTTTAAATTATTATATATTCTTGAGTGTTTCTGTATACATCCCCCCGAAAACAAAAACCAAACAAAAGAGGGAATGGAAGCAAATACTGTTGAATGATGATAAATGGAGAAGATTGTAATCATTACAATGAAATGATGGTGTAAAGCCGATGCTCT
>NW_006408741.1:3911499-3920640 GCF_000296735.1 Chrysochloris asiatica
AAGGTTGTATCATCTGCATATCGCAGGTTGTTAATGAGTCTTCCTTCAATCCTGATGCCATGTTTTTCTTCATATATCCCAACTTCTCGGATTATTTGCTCAGCATATAAGTTGAATAAGTATGGTAAAAGAACACAATCCTGTCACACACCTTTCTTAATTTTAAACCATTCAGTGTCCCCATGTTCTGTTCGAACAACTGCCTCTTGGTCCAGGTACAGATTCCTCATGAGAACAATTAAATGTTCAGGAATACTCATACTTCTCAATGTTGTCCATGGCTTGTCATGATCCACACAATTGAAAGCCTTTGCATAGTCAATAACATGCTCTAACATGCTCTGCTTTCAGCCAAGATCCACACGACATCAGCAATGATATCCCTTACTCCACGTCCTCTTCTGAATCTGGCTTAAACCTCTGGAAGTTCTCTGTCAATGTATGATTGTAGCCATTTCTGTATTAGCTTGAGTAAAACTCTACTCGCATGGGATATCAAAGATATTGCCCGATGATTTCCACATTCCATTGGGTCACCTCTTTTTGAAATGGGCAAAAATACAGATCTCTTCTAATCAGTTGGCCAGGTAGTTGTCTTCCAAATTTCTTAGCACAGATGAGTCCATACCTCTAGGTAGACTCAAATCTTCAACCTTTCTATTAGTAGCCATGCATATCAACCTTTTTCACCACTCAGAGACTGAATTCTAATGAGCAAACATTACAAAGAATTGCCCTTTGTCCAAGTGGGGCCTAAATCGTGGGAAGACTCTTCCTTTCTTTGTCACTTTGGGTCTCATCCCTCCTGCCACCAAGACAGTAAAAAAGGCCTGGTTGGTGGCAAACACAGCTCCTATGGCTCCAACATTCTCCAAATTCTCACTCTGAATGTAAGTAGCCCTTGTGGCAGGGGTCCTGGTGTGGCACTGAAGAATAAGCACTCAATCATGAGGTCAGTTTGAAACGAAAGGTTGGTGGTTCAAACTCATCAGCCGCTTCTCAGAAATTCTATACAAGGTGTCAGAACTGACTCAACAGCATTTAACAACAACAACTGTGACAAGAGGAGTTTTTCCTTTGATGTGAACTGTCTGGTCTGAGAGCAGTTGGTGTTTTTCCTGAGGCCATTGCTAGATCTCCGATCCAGTGGGCTCCCTTAACTGGAGCTTACCTATGTATTTTATACATGCACAGCTTTCTTTCTGATTCCTTCAGCACAGAATGACCTGATTTAAATGTCCAAACCAAATGTCAATAATAACCATGACACTTACAACAAGAGTTGCCATTCATTCTGCATCTTCTCTGTGTAAGAAACAGGTAAAGCCCTTTACATCCATGTCTCATTTTAATCCCCAGGGACCTTGTTGTTAAGGAGCTCTGGTAGCATAGTGGTTATGAGTCGGGATCCTAACCTCAAGGTCAGCAGTTCAAAATTACCAGCTGTTCCGCGGGAGAAAGATGATGCTTTCTGCTCCCGTAAAGATTTACAGTCTCGGAAACTCTATGCAGGGTTGCTATAAGTCGGAACCAACTCCACAGCACACCACCACCACCATGACCAACCTTATTGTTAAGGAGCTCTGGCAGCATAGCAGTTGCAGATTGGGTGGCTACTGCAAGGTCTGCAAGGTCAGCAGTTCGAATTACATGGTATTCCATTGGATAAAGATGAGGCTTTCTGCTCCCTTAAAGATTTACAACCTCTGAAACCCTATACAAGGTTACTGTGAGTCAGAACTGACTCAAAGGCACACAACCTTGTTGTTAGCTGCTATAAAGTTAGCCCCCAACTCAAGGCAACCTTATGCTTAAAAACGGAAATGTGCAGGTCTGGGTACATCCTATGGTAATTGCAGATCAGACCATTGTGATCCAAAGTGTTTTTGTTGACTGATTTTCAGAAGTAGATCACCAGACCTTTTTCCCTAGTCCCTCTTAGTCTGTAAACTCCGCTGAAACCTAATCAGCATCATAGCAACTCACAAGCCTCCACTGACAGACAGGTGTTAACAGTCAGGATTGCATGAAAGGTGAAACTTCTAACACTGAGATTCCACCATTGCCTACAATAACTTTGTTGTTGTTGTAAGTGCCATTGAGTCAGTTTTGACTCATAGAGTTTTGACTCAGGGTTTCTGAGGCTTTAAATTTTCATGGAAGCAGAAAACCTCATCTTACTCCTGCAGAGTAGCTGGTGGACTCAAACCACAGACCTTGTGGTTCATTGTCCAGTGCTTATGGTATAGAGCCACCATGCTCCCACAATAACTTTGGCAAGTAGGTATTATTATCCTCATTTTACAGATGAAAAACCTTGTGACTCAGAGAAGTGAAGTGACTTCCCCAAGGTCACACAGCAGGCATGGGCAGAACCAGAGAATCACCCCTGATGGCTTGCTACAAATCCAGGATACTTTCTGCACTTCTTTAGTAGAAATTACCTCCCCCTCCCCCAGGCACTTTCATAGCCCATGGGGACCACTCAGGACAGACTATTTCATATAAAGGAAGGATCATTTGAGCCTGATTTAAAATGTTCCCATAGTTCTTCCTTTTGTTGTAAGGGGAGGGAAAAAGAAATCTGGGAAAGGAATGTCTCCTCCGCTTATCTCCCTCACACACAAACCCAGCCGAGAGTAGTAATTGATGGTGGAGCACAGCAAGGTTGATAGAATGCCAAGCGGAACCCTGAGAAGACACAAAGACAGCCCAGATCTCATCAAAAGGGGCTGGTTTATTAACTTTCAACCTGGCATTTTCATCTGGCTTTTTATAGGGTCTTCATGATGTGGGGGCCAAGGAGCAAGAGTGCTGGTCACAAACACTCAATGTCCCCTGCAGCCTGGCCACTCCAAGCTATTTATGGAGTGATGGGGAAGAAAGGGCTGTCAGACCCAGCTCAGGCTGCAATCTGCCAGATATGAAAACCAATTGCTTTTCATAATAAATTCCAGCTGGAGCCATAGAAATAATAAGGATGAGGAGAAGGTAACACCAATTTGCTTTATTTGATTAGCTCCTTCTTGGGCGGCCCAACCCAAGCTCCTTTTCATTAAAATAAGGGCAAATTGAAAATCGTAAAAAAGGCTTTCTTATCAGAGAACAAACGACCCGGGTAGACGCGTATGCCTAAAAGCCCCCCATAAGCTCCAAGACGTCTGTGTCTGTGCCGGTTCTTGCTGTTTCAGATGAGCAGATCTGAGAAGCTGGGAAGCCCCTTGGAGCTTCATTTGCAGAATCCTGGATGCAGGTTTTCAATTTCTGGAGTAACGGTAGAGCCAGCCAACAGCGGTCCCTGGTAACTAACACTTTGTGTAGCCAATCCTCACAACAGTCCTTCAGAAAAGCAACCTCATACTGCCAAGCCTAGAAAGAAACAGCCTGGGTCAGGGACTCTCCTCCATGGGACCAGAATGGCTGTGTGGGGTGTTTCAAACATGATATGAGGTATTTCATGCCTCCAGAATTCAGCAGCAAAGCCAATTTGTTGTTCCCAAGGATCATTAAATCTAGGCTGCCAACCAGTGTTCTGTTCATAGAAATGGTGGCTGGAGGTCACCGTGAAGAAAAGGTTACCTTTCTGCGATAAGCAGGAGTCACTACAAGCAGGCCTGGAGGGACCCATTAAGGACTCCTTTCCAAGAGCCCCCAGGGCATTCAGCTTGAAGTTCCATTATGACAACCAGTTATTTCTTCAATTAATATTTATTGAGCAGCTATTATGGGCCAGGCATTCATGTAAGGCACTAAGGGTACAACAGGCAACACAAGGGACCCAAGCCCTGCCTTAGGAAGCTGCGACTGAATTGGGGAGGAACAGGCAATGTTCTCTGGTTCTGCCCAGCACCCAACTCTGGGGCTGGAGGAAGGAAAACATACAGGATCTCCAGGAGACTGAAAGTCAGGTGGAAGGCACAGGAAATAACAAGTAACAAATAAGCTTGTTACATAGTAGCTGGTCACAGCATCTCAGCAGGACCCCAGAGATAGGCCGGAGGACTTCCAGCTGGGGAGGAGTTTGTCAGGTACAGAGAGCAGCAAGGACAAAGGCCTCAGACAATGCTTGGGTGTGACTGGAGGGCAAAGAGCAAGGCGGCTGTTGTTAAGTCAGTTCAGACTCAAAGTAACTCTATGAACAACAGAATGAAACACTGTCCAGTCCTGTGACAGCTGCAGAATCACCATGTTGGTGCCCATTGTTGCAGCCACCGTGTCAGTCCATCTTACTGAGGGTCTTCCTATTTTTCATTCACCGTCCACTTGACTAAATATGATGTCCTTCTCCAGGAACTGGTCCTTTCTGATAATATGTCCAAAGTAAGCAAGACAAAGTCTCAGCATCCTAATTTCTAAGGAGCATTCTGACTGTACTTCCTCCAAGACATATCTGTTCATTCTTCTAGCAGTCCATTCAATGTTCTTCACCAACACCATACTTCAAATGTAGCCATTCTTCTTCAGTCTTCCTTATTCTTTGTTCAGCTTTTGCATGCATATGAGGAGATTGGAAGCATCATGGCTTGGGGCAAGCCCACCTTTAGAAAGCAAGGGGGAAAGGCAGACAAGAGCACAGGCCTGGGTGAGAAGGGACCTTGAACAATGGTGGATTTTATTTCCAGTGTGACAAAAGACCCTTATGAACCAAGCAATACAACTATATTCTGAAATGAAGGCAAAATGAGGACTGTGGATTTTAAGACAACTGTGACCCAAAACACTAAACAAACATGTATTGGCTCTATAAATACAGTTTTGATGAGTACTCTTATGGATTAAATGGTGTTTCCCAGAGATATGTTGAAGTCCTTACCTCTGGTACTTGTGATCATAACTGTTTTTGGAAATGTTGTTGTTGTTAGGTGCCATTGAGTCATTGCCAACTCATAGTGAAAATGCTATCAGTTCACACCGGAATAGTGTGGGCTCTAATGTAATTGGAGTGGTGCCCACCATGTGAAGATGTGTCTACACACAAGGAAAGACAAAGAATGCCTGGGGCTACCAGAAACTGGAAGAGACAAGGGAAGATCTTCCCCCAGGTCCTTCATAAAGAAAGAGCGCCTGGTCCCACTGATACCCTGGAGTCTCATGTCTGGCCTCCAGAACTGTGAGACGATGCATTTCTGTTCTTAAAAGTCACTCGCTCTGTGTTACTTTGTTACAGCAGACCTAGAAAGCCGAGACACATACATTGAGATGCTACTACAGGGAGGCATCGTCCAGATGGAAGTAAAGGTCTCCCCCAACCAAAGAAATGATTTTTAGGCTGAGAAATAAAAGACAGTCAAGTCAGCCAGTAGAAGAATGGGAAGCTGCACCTTCCAAGCAGAGGAAGTATCCTATGTGGAATCCTGGAATTAGAAAAAAACAACATTTAGCATTTCAGGGGATCAAAGTAAAGATTTCAGTGGCCCAGTAACAAGGAGAATGGCAGGACACTGGGACCTACAGGGAAGCCAGGTCCAGACAGGGGCTTTATGGGACCTCTGAGAATTCAGACCTTCTTCCCCAATGGGATGGGAAAGTGGGTGGTCATTCAGACTGATGAGCAAGGCTGACTCTCCCAGACAAGTTATAGACCCATAGACTGTGGTTCCTTCTGCCTCTAACACCCACCACAATAACATGTAAACAGCAAACACTCCCTACCTGCTTATCAAACCAATGACTTCATCAAGCAACTCAGTGACTGAGACAGAGGATGTTTTTAGTTAAACACAAACATACAGAAACCATCATTTAAAGCACTTGGTCTATGATCAGGCAAGGGAAATGGGAAAATTAAGGTGAAAGGGAATACATGGCATCAGTTTTCTTGGGATTAATTTTACTCTTGAGAAGAACAAATCTTCCATCTCTGCTGCTTCCTGCAGCCCAGGTTAGGAGAGCCTGCTTCCAGCCCAGCAACAAGAGCAGCCCCCAAATGCCACCTGGGCTCTGGGTCACATTCAGCCAAAATCCACGCTCCCTAAATGGAGCCTGGCACTTCCCCAGCCCTCACTTGTCACATTCTAACACTGATATTTTATTAATAATGTAATGTAAATCCAAGAGAAAATTAATGTGTCATCTCCTTGCAGGAAGGACTAAACATCTCAATGTGACGGTCTGTTAGAGTTGTCATTTATCATTAGCATGCAATTCAAGGCGAGTCTCCCACATTCTGGTGGGAGTTCTCGAGACAATGAATCTCTGGGAATTAGCTTCTGGTCCAATTATTCCTGCCCCCCCCCCCAAGAGATAAATTCTGTCTCAGCAGGGTAAAAAAAGGATAGAAGAAAAGGAGAAGGAGGGGGTCTGCTAGTCTCCTTCCTGGTTGAAATCAATTTTTCTCAAGGAGACAAGACAACATTCATTTTGTGGGAAGGGACTAGGGCTATACACTAAAGGCCAATAAATGGAACCGTTCTGATGAAAACTTCCTGAATTCAAATGTCGGGGAATTTTTTTATGTGTTTTGTTCTTCCTTCTATAATCCAGAACTATTATGAGAAAGATGGACAGAGAGGAGACACTGTAAGACACTATCTTCATAAACATTGAGCAGGTCAATTCCCTGATCCAGCCACCCATCCAACACCTGTGTCCTGAGGGTCTCTGTATGCTAGGCACCACTGTAGGTCTTGGAGACCCAGCACTCTACAGACAAGCATGGCCTGGTCTCCTGAGAGCTTAGAGTCTAGAAGGAAATCAGTCAATAAGCAAGTGAGCTAATAAAAATTGATGAATGCTATAAAAGAAGTAACACAGGATACAAATTCAGAGAATTAAAATAGGACTGTTTTGTCTAATAACTTTTTTTAAATTTAATCTTTAGTGCAAAACATCAAAATGCAGTCTGGACTGACTCATAGCTCTAGTTGCAAAGCAAGCAGGACAGTTGGGATGAAGGGACAGCACCTGGAGGGCAGGTAGAGACAAACCCAGCTTTCTCCTGGCCAGAGGGAAGTAGATGTGAGAACTGGGAAGCCCAGGGCTAGCGCTGTCTAGGCTGAACTTGAAGCCCAGCACAGGCCTCTTGCCCAGGGGTACCCAGGGAGACTTGGATCAGGCACAATGAATGGAAGTCTGGGGGGCTCTTTTTTTGTATCTGCTGACCCACCATATAGTCGTCCTCCAGCATTGCAAACAGCCCCCACCCCATAGGCCCTAGAGTAGAGGGTCAGACTGGAAGTCCTGTGACATGCTCTGTCCAGGCCCTGCATTCTCTGTGGGCCCCTCACATGGGAAGAACAAAACAGGTCTCTCAGCATCACAGAGGGTATGTCAAGCCCCTGCTATGCACCCCCACCCATGTCATATGTATCTGCCATCGTAGCTCTGAGGATCTGAAAGGCCTCTGTTCATGGAGTCTTGCTTGTTTTGTTTGGGCCAGAATCATTTGCTGTTTTAATCTGCACAATCCCATTCAAAAACACCAAAGCCATGTGGTTGAGTTGATCCTGAACATTATCTTGGCTGTCATCTTTGCAGAAGCAGATCCACTTTCTTCCATGGTGCTGCTGGGTGGGTTTAGCTTAATTGCTAAATATAAACAACTTCCATCACCCAGAAATCTTCAAAACCCCATTAAAAAATCTCACTTATAATGACCCTATATAGGGTTTCTGAGACTGTACATTTTTAAAGGAAAAGATAGTCTCATTTTTCTCCTACTGAGTGGCTGATGTGTTTGAACCACCAACTTTGAGGTTAGCAGCCCAATGTTTACCCCACAACACCACCAGGGCTCCATTAGGTAGGTTCTATTAGACTTTCAAGGAGCTCTCGTAGCATAGTGGTTACAAATCAGGCTGCTAACCTCAAGGTCAGCAGTTCAAAACTACCAGCTGTTCTGCGGGAGAAAGATGAGGCTTTCTGCTCCCATGAAGATTTACAGCCTCAGAAACCCTGTACAGGGTCACTATGAGTCGGAACTGACTCCACGGTACTTAACAACAACATTAGACTTTCATTTTGCAGAACAGGAAACCAAGTCTGAAGGCTGAGCAATGACTCATAGTCATGGAGCTACTAATGGAACCTGGATTTAGCCCCCAGGTTTGTCTGATACCAAGGGAGCTCTTACTGCCCACTCACCATCTCATCACTCTGAAGTCACACTGGGCTATGAGTCTTTTAGGGCTGCCATAAAAAAATACCATACACTGACTGGCTTATAAAAACATAAGTTTAGTACCTCACAGTTCTGGAAAATGTAGTTCTTATTGTTAAGTACCGTCCAGTCAGTTCTGACTCATAGTGATCCTGTATCAGGTTTCCGAGGCTTTAAATCTTGGTGGGAGAAGAAACCCTCATCTTTCTCCCTTGGAGCAGCAGGCAAGCTTGAACTGCAGACTTTGTGGTTCGCAGTCCAGTGATTATCGTATGGAGCCACCATGTTCCCTTGTTCTGAGTGGTGAGGGGAAATTGCTAAAGGTTTGGAAGCAGACTGGAGCTGATGAGGCTCTGAACCAGGGAAGTGACTTGGGGTGGAGAGGAGTAGGCTGTTGATGGAGGAATGAGTGATTGATTCGGTTGTGGTGTGGGAAGGGGAGCAGGAGTCAGAATTCTGGTGATGCTGTAGGATAAGCGCTGGGCTGCTAACTGCCGGGCTAGTGATTCAAACCCTCCAGCCATTCTAGGGGAGAAAAATGAGGCTTTCTGCTCCTAGAAAGATCTACAGCCTTAGAAACCCTAGACAGTGTTGCTATACGTCAAAATCGACTTGATGGCAATAAGTTTGGTTTTGAGCTATTTGGTTGTGGTGGTTTTTGTTTTTGTTTTTAATTGGGCCATGAAAGAGTCTTGTAGCACTATGAGTTAAGCATTGTGCTGCTCACCACAGGTTGGGGGCTCAAATCCACTAACCACTCAATGGAAGAAAGATGAGACCGTCTGCTCCTGTGAAGATTTACAGTCATGGAAACCCTAAAGAGTACTTCTACTCTGTCCTATATAAGGTCGCTATGAATCAGACTTGACTCGACCACAGTGCATTTTGGTTTGTATACAGCCATACTCAGACGACATATTACATTAGGCAAATGTGCTGCACAAGACCTTTTTAAAGTGTTGAAGAGCAAAGATATAAGCTTGAGGACTAAGATGCGCCTAAACCAAGCCATGGTATTTTCAATAACCTCATATGGATGCGAA
>NW_006408741.1:3924548-3932162 GCF_000296735.1 Chrysochloris asiatica
CAGAAATCCAAGCCAGATTCAGGAGAGGGCATGGAACTACAGATACCTTTGCTGATGTCAGATGATTCTTTGTTGAAAACAGAGAATACCAGAAAGATGTTTACTTGTGCTTTATTGACTATACAAAGGCTATCAACTATGTGGATAACAAACTATGGATAACAATGCAAATAATGATTATTCCAGAACATTTAATTGTGCTCATGAGGAATCTGTATATAGACCAAGAGGCAGTTGCTCAAACAGAGCAAGGGGATATTGAATGGTTTAAAATCATGGTTGTATCCTTTAACCATACTTATTCAATCTGTATGCAGAGGAAATAATCTGAGAAGCTGCATTTATATTAAGAAGAACATGGCATCAGGATTGGAGGAAGACTCATTAATAATCTGTGATATGCAGATGATACAACTTTGCTTGCTAAAAGCAAAGAGGACTTAAAATACTTGCTGATGAAAATAAAAAACTACAGCCTTCAGTATGGATTGCACCTCAATGTAAAGAAAATAAAAATCTTCACAACTGAACCAAAAAAATAACATAATGATAAATGGAGAAGAGACTGAAGTTGTCAAAGACTTCATTTTGCTTGGATCCACAGTCAACACTCATGGAAGCAGCAGTCAAGAAACCAAATGACATAATGCATTAGGTAAATCTGCTAATCTGCAAATCTTTTTCAAGAGCAAAGATACTAGTCTTAAGATTAAGGTGTGCCTGACCCAAGCCACGGTATTTTCAATTGTCTCATAAGCATGTGAAAGTTGGACAATGAATAAGGAAGACTGCAGAAGAATTGATGCATTTGAATTATGGTATTTAAGAAGCATATTGAAACTACCATGAGCCGCCAGAAGAACAAACAAATCCGTGTTAGAAATACAGCCAGAGTACTCCTTGGATGCCAGAATGGTGAGACTTGGTTCTTCATGCTTCAGACATGTTATCAGGACGGACCAGTCTCTGAAGGATATCATGCTTGGTCAAGTGGATGGTCAGTGAAAAAGAAGACCCCCAAGTATGTAGATTGATACAGTGGCAACAGCAATGGGCTCAAGCATACCTATAATTGCATGGATGGTGCGGGATGAGGCAGTGTTTTGTGGATAGGGTTGCTATGAGTCAGAACAAACTGTATGGCACCTAACAACAATAATCCAAGGATGAAGGCATTTTTTGAGCAGAATCCCCAAAGGACTCTAAGACAAGACTGCTGAGTCCACCCAAGAACGGGAACCATTCAGGGCTTCCATACCCAACAGAGCACTTTGCTACACTGAGACTCAGCTGTGAGCCCCCTTAGAACAGGCCATGGATCCTCCCAGGCACCCGAGGCTGGTCCTTCTGAACCATTGTTCTGCTGAAGCCTTTCTACCAGCAGGAATTAGAGAGCTGAGTGTCCTGAGCTGTGTGAGAGAAGGACCTTCCAGAAGGAACACACTGATCATGGATGACCTCAGCTCATGCGGTAAGTTTGACCCTGTTCTCCATGCCATCTTCCCCAGCTGGACTGGATACCAGGGCTTTGGGATGAGTCCAGAAATCATCTCAACTGCCCTACCTGCTGCCTATCACCTAGGATGAGCAGCTGTGACCCTGATCCAGGTGCCACAGGTTTGGACTCCCAAGCAGAAAAGCCCCAATGAGTTCCCTCACCCAAGGCCAGGACCTGCATGAAGTCTTCCCCTAGGAAGGACGACTCCCACAGGAAGACTTTAAACTCCAGCCAACACTGCAAAGATTAATAACAGCATCAGGGAAGTGGCCTTTGTACAGATGGAGGGGTGATGAGGCAGAGAGAGTTGGGGTGGGGAGGAGCTGTTCCAGATGGCAAGAGAGAAGCAGGGGAGGAGCATTTCCAGGGAGAGTGGTGGTCTGGGAGGCAGGGGAGCTCCAGACAAGAATGGACTCAGCTGTAGGGGAAGGTCAGAGTAGACTCAGGCTGCAGGGCCTAGAATCTGGAGGCTGTAAACCCCAGAAACGGGGAGCTGGTAATCACCTACCTCTCATTCCCACTTCCCGGAAGTTTTCTTTAATTGCCAAGGCTTCCTTTAATTTTTCAGGAGGAATCTGGCACCAAAGCTCAAGAAGAGCAGCTGTGGCTCATTACACTGCTATTTCAAACCCAGGGATCAGAGCAGGGAAGAGGGACCAGGTGCTGCTTTTCCCAGTCTGGTGGAGGGGCCCCCAAGAAACCACTTTTTGGGCACCGAACACCAGCTCTAAAATCTTCCACAGACTTGCAAGCCTTGGTTCCCTGGATCTGGTTGCACAGGGATGGTGGACCTCAACAGCCTGGACACTCAGCCCTGGGTTTGAAGGACCTCTGGGATTCTCCACCACAGCCTCCACCCTAGCCAGCCACTCAAAAACCCCCAAAGAAATAACTGGACCAATACTGAGCACTAAGCAAGTATCAGAGGCTATGCTGAGGGCTTGAGCAGCCTTCCTGATTCTATAATAAACCCTGCAGTAAATGACATCAGTATTCCTTGTTACAGACAAAGCTGGCAAGGCACCCAGAGTTTACACAGGTTGCCCAAGTTCACGTGGCACTTAAGGGTGACACTGAAATTCCAGAGGCAAGTGGCTCTGACTCCAGGCACACACTTTGGCTACTACCCTATGCTGCCTCTTTGGAAGAAGTTGAAGATGTGTGTAACTATTCAAAATGCCAACCAAGGCATTAAAGTGCTGGGAAAAGGTCCAACCCTCATCGTACCTATATTTGTTTCCTGGGGCTGTGGTTACCATTACCTCAGTTCCAGCTTATAGTGACTCTGTGTACAACAGAATGAAACACTGCCCAGTTCTGAGCCATCCTCCAAATTGGGGCTATGCTTGAACCCATTATTACAGCCATGATATCAATCCATTCTTGTTGGATTTTTACTGACCCTCTACTTGACCAAGCATGATGGCCTTCTCCAGGGATTGGTCCCTCTTTATAACATGCACAAAGAACATGAGTCTAAGTCTGGTCAACCTCTCTTCTTAGGAGATTTCTGGCTGTGCTTCCTCCAAGACATTTCCTCCAGTCATCTTTGTTCATTCTTCTGGCAGTCCACGGTACAGTCAATATTCTTCACCAACACCACACTCCGAAGGCATCAATTCTTCTTCAGACTTCCTTATTCATTGTCCAGTTTCTGCATACATATGAGGCAATTGAAAATACTATGGCTTGGGTTAGGCACACCTTAGTCCTTCAAGGGGACACCTTTGCTTTTTAACACTGTAAAGTGATCTTTTGAAGCAAATTTGTCCGATGCAAGCTGTCATTTGATTTCTTGATTGTAGTTTCCATGAGCATTGATTGTAGAGCCACGTAAAACACAGTTCTTGACAGCGTCAATGTTTTCTCCTACCAGTTGTTGGTCAGTTTGTTGTACTGTGGTGGCTTGTGTGTTGCTGTGATGCTAGAAGCTAGGCCACTAGTATTTCAAATACCAGCAGGGTCACCCAAGGTAGATAGGTTCTAGCAGAGCTTCCAGACTAAGACAGATTTGTGGTGGTGTTGTACCATGGCATCGGTTCCAACTCAGCAAGAGGCTTCTGAGGCTATAAATCTTTAAGGAAGCAGAAAGTCTCATCTTTCTCCCATGGAATGTCTGGTCATTTTGAACAGTTGACTAGGACCTAATGATCTACTTCTGAAAAAACTAGCCAGCAACAGAACCACAAATAAAGTGGCTTAAAATATCAGAAGTGTATTCCTTCATAATTATGGAGACCAGCAGTCTGAAATCTCGGTGTGAGCAGGGTCCATACTCACTCCAGGGACTCTGGGGAAGATCCTTCCTTGCCTCTTCCAGCTCCTGTTTGTCTATTATTGTTTTTGTTGTTGTTAACTGCTGTTGAGTCAGTTCTGACTCAGAGGGACCCTTTATATGGTTTCCAAGGAGCAGCTGGTGGGTTTGAACCGTTGACCTTGTGGTGCACGGTCCAGTGCTGATCCTACACCAAGAGATCCTGACAGTCCTTGGTGTTCCTTGTGACAGCATCATTCCAATCTCTGACTCCATTTACCTTCACAGTCTTCTCTGTCTGTGTGTCTGCTTCTCTTCTTACAAGGACACCAGCTGTTGGATTTAGGAACTCCCCTAATTGACTATGGCCTCATCTTAACTTGATGACAATTTCAAATACCTCTATTCCCAAATAAGATCACATTCACAGATACTGGAGGTTAGGAATTCAATATATCTTTGGGCACAACTTTCAACCCATTAGAGTACCCTACCAGAGGATGATAGCTGGAAACTCAAGATACCTCCTGGTGCTAAATCCACCCAAATGGCATCTACAAACTCCCAAAGTAGAAGTGCCTGACTTTTTAAAGAGCTGTCAGCACCAGCTTCACCTTGCAGGGCAGCTTTGTCATAGGGACTCTTCTCTGACTCTCATTAATTATAACATGGATTGTGCTGAAGGTGTTGTGGTCAATAGAGACCTCCTCACCTCCTCACTTCAGAACTCATAAATCAGAGTCCTATGGTATAACGGCCATGCTGTTCCCCTAATCATGTTACTGCAATATTAATAAGGCTGTTTAATGCAACCAGTCCCTTCTAAATTGTCACATAAAAATTTGGTAAATGTCAGACACATCATTTAATAGAAAACAATGTTTTACTGCCAGGGGAGCTAGGTGACTAAGGAGATTAGGTTGAAAGCACAGTGAGGACCTTAAGGCAGGCTTGAGGGGCTAGGTGCTCCTAACCTGGGGCTCCTACCTGGGCTCCTCATTTCTGGTAACCTGACAGCCATCTCTCTCCAGAGTCTCTGTGATCAGAGCACCAGGCAAGGGCTGTCAGAGTGAATGGGGCTCAGGTCTTGTCCTCACTAGTTATAATGTTGTTAGAATCAGAAAGAATCACTAGATTTTTTTGGCCACTCCTCCCAAAAGCCCTAGATATGTGGGATTATTATCTCTCTTTTAGGAGCCCTGGGGTGCAGTGGTTAAACTCTTAGCTGAAAGCTTGGTGGTTCAAACTCACCAGAATCTCCATAGAAGAAAATATCTGGGGAATCTGTTCCCAGAAAGATTACAGCCTAAGAAACCCTAACAGGAAGTTCTACTCTGCCATATAGGGACTCCATGAATCCAAATGAGTCCTGGTGTAGCGCTGTAGAATCAATACTGGACTTCAAGGTCAGTTTCAACTGCAAGGTCAGAGGTTCAAACTCATCAGCCACTCCTCAGAAACCCTATAGAGGGTCACTCTGAGTCAGAACGACTCAACGGCTCACAACAACAACAATCCAAGTAGATATGATGGCACACAACATTTTAGGTAACTGAACATGGTCACTGACCCACATACAAGCAATTTATCATTTACAAAGGAATGGGTTCCTAAGAGCCATCCGTTGTATTGTTGTTTGGTGCTGTCAAGTTGAGTTATGACTCATACCAACCCCATGAGATGAACTAGAACAGCCCCTAGACTATAATCTTTATGTGAGCAGATCACCAGGAGTTTTCTCCTGAGGAGCCACTAGTGGGCTTGAACTGCCAACCTTTTGGCTAGAAGCTCTGTGCTTAAAAGTTACAGTATTTGTTGTTGTTAAGTACCATGGTCAGTTCCGACTCATAGTGACCCTGTACAGAGTATCTGAGGCTGCAAATCTTTACAGTAGAAGAAAGCCTCATCTTCCTCCCATGGAACAGCTGGTAATTTCCAATGGCCAACCTTACACTATTATGGCTCTTGAAAGTCATTCTTTACAGGTAAATCTTCTGATAAAAGGATGAAGAGAGAGAATTTAGATATGTGGTTGTCAGGGAATTGAGAGGTGGAGAAGGGAATGGGGAGTGCTTATTTAAAGAAGGCAGGGTGTATTTCTGGGGTGATGAGACAGTTTAAAACTAGAGAGATGTGGTGTTTGTCCAACAGTACTACTGAGCTGTACACTTTTAAATGGTTAATTTTATGCTATGTGAATTTCACCTTAATTTAAAATTCAAAAAAGAATGGGAGGTTGAGCCTACAAATGTTGATGGACAGGGGGACAAAGATTAGAAAATAACGCTCACTGTAGCCAAGTTGGTATAAGGAAAGAAGGAAATCATCTAAGGAAGACTTCCGTGAATTGCTTAGGTAAATAAATCACAATATTCTAGTATAATGGAATACTACACAGTTCTTAGAAAAGATGATAGTGTGAAAACAGCTCCATAAGTTAAAAAAAAAAAGCAAATTATAAAATAGCATGTCTGATTGTTGTTGTTAAGTACCATTGAGTCAGTTCCAACCCATAGCGACCCTGTATAGTGTTTCCAAGGAGCAGCTCGTGAGCTTGAACCACCAACCTTGCAGTTCAAACTGATTTTGCAGTCCAGCACATTAACCCACAGCTCCACACCAGGACTAAGACCTCATTTATGTAAAATCATTTATATACCCAATGTCTGTATGTCTATGGTGTCCCGAAGTCCTGATGTGGCACTGTAGGATAAGTAGAGGACTGCTAACCACAAGGTTGGTGGTTCAAACCTACCAGCTGCTCCTCAAAAACCCTATACAGGATCGATATGAGTCATAACTGACTGGATGGCACTTAACAACCACAATGGTGTCCCTGGGTGATGTGAATGATTATGAAGCTGAATAGCTAACCAAAAGGTTGGAGGTTCAAGTCCATCCAGAGGCTCCTTAGAAGACAGGCTTGATGAGCTACTGAAAACTCATCCATTAAAACCCCTATGGAGCACATGTGGTATGGCCGTGAGTTATGCATCCAGAGAGGTCTAGAGGGAAAATGTTCTTCAGACTGTTGACTCTAGTCGTCCCAGGCAATGGGATTTCAGAGAATTAGTGGTGTTTTATTTTTGTTGTTGTTATATCTTTCTGTGTGGCATAGAATGTTCTCCAATGAGCATGTACTCTCTTTGTCAAAAAGAAAACTGTGAACTTAAAGGCTGCCGATTGCTGAGTAAATTCAGCAAGCATTCCTGGAATGTTTGGTCTATGGAGCACAAGGGCTCTCAGTGGAGGGGAAATCACAAATAATAAACCAAAACTAAACAGACAACTGTAAGTCATTGTAAAGCAGGGTGAAGAAAGGAATGAGGGAGCTTAGTGTTCTCCCCTCTTTTCCTGTGAAAACTCGGGCCTGCTGGAGAATTCTCACTGAGCAGCGAGAAACACTCAGGTGCAAGACATTTGCACTGGAAGCCAGAGAAGGAAATGGGCCATGTTTACTGAGAGTGGGCCAGGAATATGCTCCTCACAGTATGTTCCCCCCAACCCCTACCCCCGACAGACCCACTAGGAGGGCATAGGATCCTGTCTGAGAGGGTTCCCCAAGGGTCATACAGGCAGTTCATGGAGGGGCCAGCCCAGGTAGCCAGCTGCCAGTGACTGACTCTGACTTACGGTGACCCCACATGTGCCAGAGAATAACTGTGCTCCACAGGATTTTCAATAACCTCATATGCATGTGAAAGCTGGACCATAAATAAGGAAGACCATAGAAGAATTGATGCCTTTAAGTTATGGTGTTGGAGGAGAATATTGAAAGTGCATGGGCTGCCAAAAGAACCAACAGATCTGTGTTGGAAGAAGTGCAATCAGAGTGCTCCTTGGAGGTCAGCATGGCCAAGCT
>NW_006408741.1:3932262-3933574 GCF_000296735.1 Chrysochloris asiatica
AACAACAACAACAACTCTTCCTGAATGCTCTAGGGGAAGATGCTTCTTGCCTCTTCCAACACTTGGTAGCCCAGGTCTTCCTTAGCTTGTGGCAACATCTCTTTAATATCTATCTCCATCTTCACATGACTCTTTCCTGTCTGTCTTTATGTGTCTCTTCACCTTTTTTATAGGGTACCACACATACTGGATTAGGATATATCCTACTCCAGTATGATCTCATATTAGCTTAACTAGTAGTATCTTCAAATTCCCTATTTTGAAACAAGGCCACATTCACAGGTACCAGGGTTAGGACTTAAACAGATCTTTTGGGGTCACAATTCAACCTATAACACCTTGCATACATCACATAATCATGAGCTGAATGTATAACAAGTGCTGGAGCCAACTGATGGCACCCTGGCCCCTCACTCCACTCTCTCCTGTTGTAGTTAGGTACTGTGCTGCTGTTGTTGTTGGATGCCAATCATGGTGACCCAATGCACAATGGAACAAAACCTTGACCAGTCCAGTACCATTCCCATTGTTAGTTGCAGATCCGACCATTGTGATCCAGAGGGTTTCCACTGGCTGATTTTTCAGGAGTAGATCACCAGGCCTTTTTTCCTGGAAGCTCTTTAGTCTGCTGAAACCTGTCGTAGCAACACACAAGACAAATCGGTGCTTGTTGTGTATGGGGTGCAGTGGCCAGGAACTGAACCTGGGTCTTCCACATGGAAGGAAATAATTCTACCACCAAACCACCAGTGCTCACCCCTACTTCTCTCCTACCTGCCTTTCTTCTCCAGACTTATGCTAGATGACTTTTGGTCATTCCCAACAGTTGAAACCCACTAACTTATAGCAAATACATTTTTTAAAAACAATATAAAAGATGACTATACACATAGACCTCACCAGATGAAATACACAGAAATCAAATTGACTACATCTGTGGAAAGAGATGGTGGAAAAGCTCCATATCATCCGACAAAACATGGCCAGGGGCAGACTGTGGAACAGATCATCAATTGCTCATGCGAGTTCAGGTTGAAGCAGAAGAAAAATTTAAAAAGTCCAAGAGAGCCAAAGTATGACCAAGAAGACCTAAATTTATAGACCATCTCAAAAACAAGTTCGATACATTCAACATTAATAACCAAAGATGAGAATAATTGTGGGATGACATCAAGAACGTCATGCAATGAGAAAGCAAATGATCATTAAAATGACAAGAAAAAAAGAGAAAGACCAAAATTGATTTCAGAAGAGACTCTGAAACTTGCTCTCCAGTGTAGAGAAGCTAAAGTGAATGGAAGAAATGAGGAGG
>NW_006408741.1:3943374-3957140 GCF_000296735.1 Chrysochloris asiatica
AACAACAACAACAACAACAGGGCTTTCAGTGGCTGATTTTTTCAGAAGTAGAATGCCAGGCCTTTCTTCAAAGGCACTTTTGAGTGGACTCAAAACCTCCACCCCTTCAGTTAGCAGCTGAGTGTGTTAATTGTTTGCATCACTCCAGGACTCCTATGGAGGAATGAGCACTAACAAAGGCCAGGGTATGTGTTCCTTTACTGAGCCATTCATCACAGAGAGTGGACATGCATGGCAGCCTTCTGGCTGGGTGGAATGAAGCACCCAAGGGCTGGGAGCTAACGGAGCATCAGTGACTATGTGACTTTCTCCAGAGAAGGACAATGTAGAAATGTGACCTCCAGAAATCCCTTAGTCTCCTGAGAATTGGCTTTCTTTCTCTGGGGTACGTAATCAAGCCCACAGAGCAGCTGCTGTCCTCACTACTCCTCATGCATAACTCAGCTCTTTCAAATGTCCCTAGCTTCCCAGAGAAAGAAATGTTTCAAACTCCAGAAATCCAATGCCTTAGAAAAACAACTCCCACTGCTGGTACAGATACAACATTCCCAGGATGTTATTGGTCAAGAGGGAGAGAGACCATAGAGAAGTGGACATTGTTGGTGGATAAAAGATATTTGTAAAAAAATTTCCAATTGGCACCCTTGGCTTCTGACCCTTTCAGATATTTCTAGCTTCCGCTGCGATCCCCAAGTCTCGGCCAAGGAGGAACTGGATTATGGAAGGGTAGACGATTGTGGGGATGTGCCTTGCATGACCCAGGTCTCCTCAGAGCAGCAGACGTGGAGAGTTACAGCAAATGAAGCTGGGGCAGGGGCTGGCATCCATCCTCAGGACACTGGGTCAGCAAAAGAGGTGCATCCACCACACACCAGGGTTATTAGGGTCACGAGCCTGGCCCTGGACCATCCAGTGACCCAGCCTGGCTCTCCTCCACAGACGAACTATCACTTCGTCTCGGACCCTTTCATGAAGCACAAGGATTCGTCTCGGGTGACTGAAGAGAGAGAAGGAGAACTTAAGAGTTTGATGCTGTTGTCCAACCAAACTGATGATGATGTTTAAAATAAAGCCAGTGCACAGCAGATATCCAATAATAATAATGATAATAATTTCAGCAAATGGAAAACAATTTTAGGAAACTGTTTTCTATCTTGGATCTTATTGGCAGTGCCAAAACATTAACCAGCTCCTATGCCACAAGCTCCCATTCTCCCTCTCCCCACAAGTGGGAGCCCACCCCTCCAGTGCTAAGCCCTTGCGGGCTGGGTTGGCTTACAAACCCAGCAAATGTAGTCCATCCACTAGGACACTCACCAGGTACCTTAACCACTGGTTAGCAGGCTGGCTTTGGCTGAACAATTACATCTCTGACTGAGACTGCAGTAAGAAGGGGCTGTAGAGCCTAACACCTCCAGCCAGCAGGAAACCAGCCTGTCTCCCACCAGGTGAGGTCCAAGAGTGTTCTGAGCTCTCTGCTTTACCTACAAGTTCCCCAAGCTCAAGATGCAGTATATACAGATGCCTGCCCTGATGGTTTATGGTAGTGCTGGTAATTACAATTATTCTGGGGCCACAATAAACCCAGAAGCTCCTTGACCATCTGGATTAATTACATTATTCCTGAATTGTTCACCCAGGACACCCAGCCACTTGACTGCCTTGCCTACCCTTGAACAACCACACCAAAGAGGGGATGATACCTTCATTACATTTCCCATATATGCAAACAGAAAACTGAGCTCTAATAGAATAAAATTTGAGATTAAAAGGAAACTTGCTTGCATATTCATGAATCAAGTGAAAACCTAGTAAGTCCTTCTGAGATTTGTACCCGTGGGGAGGCAGAGATTTAGCACGTGCCGGGAAGATTTTTCTGCAAACACAAGTCTTAAAAAGAGACATTTACCCATTCATTCACTGAGCAGGCATGTATTAACTAGTACTTTGCATTGCTACCTATTTTGCATATTCATGTATCTTTTCCCATCCTTCTCTGTAACCCAGCATTTGCAAGTCGATTCTGACTCATAGTGACCCCATGTGTGTTAGAGTAGAACTGCAGTCCATATGGTTTTCAATGGCTGATTTTTCAGAACTAAGCTGGCAGGCTTTTCTTCTGTGGTACTTCTGGGTGGACAGGAAATGCCAACCGTTCAGTTTGCAGTTGAATGATTTAAATTGGTCTTGCCACCCGGGCCTCCTCTGTAACTCCATGATCTCATATATACAGTAGGTACTCTGTTGACTGTCTGTTGAGGGTGTTGTTTTTCTAAGACACTAAAGCACCATCCCTGTCGCCTGTTCTTAAGTTGCTTATAATCTGGTCAAGGAGGGAAGAGATGCTTCCTCCATGAAGCCTTCCCTGACCAGTGACCCTGCTGTGTATTTCCCAGACATCCCTTTCTCTGCCTGCCTAGCATTTCTCTCATCTCTCCATCCACACACACTTATTTCATTGTCTCTGTCCTCTGTTGGACTGTAAGCTCAGGGCAGGCAGGGTCTGGATTTGTCTCACTCATCACTGCCTAGCACATATATGTGGGAAGCAAACAAAGATTCACTGGATGAATGAAGAAAACAAGGAATGAAAGAAGACATGAGTGAATGAACAAATAAATGAATGCATGAAGGGTAAGAAAAGGGCAGGGCAGAAGAAATGAGGGTGCTGACCAGCAAGTGAAGAAGGCAGAGAAGAAAGAGGTCCTGAGATCTTAAAGAAAGTGAAGGGCTTGGCATTGGAGCACACTGCTGGGCATCTTGGGGAAATGGTGTGGAGTCTCACACTGGAGGCGGGACTTCCACCCATACTACAATGGAAGGCATTGGCTCTGCAAGAGAAGCTGCCCAATGGAACCGGGACTGGAGCCAGGCTAGCTGGCAGTGCTCGCTCCGTGATGACATAGGGAGGGTGCTCTGCATGCATCTCTGCAGGGGACAGACACCAGGATGACATCGCTGGCTGTGGCAGCCAGGCCCGCAGGAAAAAGAGCCAGGGTTGAGGCTCTCAGGAAGGCCCAGGATGCACAAAAGCCTCCAGCCCATAAGGGCACCGAACATCCTCTGCTCAGGCCCAGTCACCATTTCTTGGCAGGAATGTAATGGGGTGTTTCCCTAATTCTGTAATTGACAGAGTGGGACAATGAGAAGTGGAAAGGAAACAGGAAGGGAAGAGAAAGAGAGCTCAGTGTCTCCTTACAGACTGAATCTCTGTGCCTCTTATCACCCCCACTCCAGTGACCTAAAGTGCATGTCCCGCCCTCCAGGCTAGGCTAGTGATGCACCATCACCCAGAAAGAGGATGGACAGAGACAGCCTTGCAATCCCACAGTCCCTCTGACAGACACTCTGGGGAGTGTCACAAAAGCATGATGGCTCTGAAGCACTGCATTCAGCTGGAAATCATGCTTGGTCCACTTCCCAGATCTTACTGACATCTGAAGCTCAATAATCCATCACTTTGAGCCAGATCCCTGCCATCCCCTGTTTGGGAAGCAGACAGTTCAGACAGCTTCTAAAAGGTAGACAGCTACTTGCTCCCTCTCAGGTTAGGCTTATAGAGGACCCACCATGTGTGTGTACACGTGTGTGCATGTAATCACATGTGTATTCATGTGTGTGTGTGTGTGTGTGTGTGTGTGTGTGTGTGTGCTTTAAGGGGATGTAAGAGGTTACGTTACGACATGGCACAAGTCAGTCACTATATCCTTCCTGGCCATGGGAATAAAACTGTCCAATCCCTTTATTTAATCTTCCCACTGGATAGGTAGAAGTCATTACGTCCAAACTCTATATGAGAAAACCAAAGCTTAGCAAGGGCCCCATGGCTCTCAATTAGTGAGTAGCAGAGCTAAGGTTCTGACCCAGGTCTGTCTGAAGTCCAAGTCCATGCTCTCAACTACCCTCCCAGCGTTTCCATGGCATCCGGAGTGGCATTCACAGCACGCTGATAGTCTGTCTGTTGCAGTTAAAGGAAGAGTAGAGCCTATAGCCAAGGAAGTTTTGTAAAATCTCCAGTTAAATACAATCGAACTGGTTTGATGTTGGCAGGACTTCCAGGAACTATTCAAAGGTCGGTACACACTGTGAACCACCAAAAGCTGCAAAGCCATGCTTCTCTTCAAAGCTCCCAGAAGACAAGAGCTCTGAACCTATCTTTGATTCTCAATGCCTAGTGCAGTTTGGGGGCACAAGGAAGGAGAGCGCAGTCGCTATTGGGTCTGCAAATGAATGATTGCATGGTTGAACAAATGAATGGATGAACAACTGAATGAACACCATGGAAGGAAGTTCTGTTTAAAGATCAATAAACAGGGATCTGGAAGATGGGCTCCCATGCTATCCCTCCCACATAGCATTTCCCACAACCCCACTGAGTTGCACCTGATGCTCCACATGGTGGGTTCTGAGAACACCACACTAGGGACTATCCTGGTGCCCTGGAGGTTTGCAGAGGCTTGGCCTGTAAACCTCTGGCTCTCCTGGCTGGTGGACTCCAGGAGGACTTCTCCTCATGGCTCCTTCTGATGCTGACAGATGACGAAAAGTGAGCAAGCCAGTGTGGTAACGGGAGGGCAGAGAAGCCTCAGTAACTGGAGAGATTCCTCCTCAGAGACCTGTCCACCATACTTCTTCATATCCCTGAACCCTCCCTCACCATGGCAAGCACTTGTAGGAGATGCAAACTCAAAGTTGGAAAGATGGTACCCAGTCTCAGGACAGTGAGGTGCAGCCAGAGACTTGAGCACAAACTACTGACCTGACTCCTTTCCTCCCTCGGCTCCTTCTCAGGTGTTTACAATGTGTTCAGCTATGTGTTTACATGCAGAAGTCACGGGGACCAAGGAATCCACCCCACTGCCTTCAGCCCAGCTTCTGATGGATCTTGCCTGGAAAGGTTGGCTCAGACTCCACAGGGTCCTTGTAGAGGCTGCTACAGGCCTGCCCCTCCCTTGAGAACCTCAAAGCCACAGAGCTGACCAATCAGCTCCAACTAATGGTGTCAGAGTAGAACTGTACAGCATAAGGTTTTCAATGGCTTATTTTTCAGTATTTTTCAGCCAGGCCTTTCTTCCAAGGTACTTTCAGCTGAACTCAAACTACCAACCTTTCTATGAATAACCTCATGCTTAAAGCTTTGTGCCATCAAGAACTCCAGGAAGCTAAGGGGGTCCCTTTTGCTGGAAACCACAGAGAACAAACAAAAAATGAGGCAGCACCCTGAGGATATTAAGTGACATGACAAGTCAAGGGTGTCTGAAGAGATGAAAATGGTCCCTAGTGATGTAGATACTTCCATGAGCCCCACATTATCTATGCCAGGAAGCTGAGGTACTAATCCAGAGTGGCCAGTCGGCATCCTGAGGAAACAGGCCAAGTAAAGCCCACGAATTTGTACACAGATGTATCTTTCCCAGCTTGCTCGGCCTCCTTTATTCCTGAGCCCAAAGGAAAACCACTTTACAAATCTTCCCTTTAGAAGGCATGGCATTTCTCCACTATAAAACCAAACCCAAACCACTGCCATCAAGTCAATTCCCACTCACGATGACCCTATAGGACAGAGCAGAACTGCTCCTTAGGCTTTCTGAGACTAAAGCTTTACAGGGGCAGACACCCTCATCTTTCTCCTGAGGACCAGCTTGTGGGTTTGAACTTCTAATCTTCTGGTTAAGCCCAACAAGCCACTCATTACCACCAGGGCTCTTTTCTACTATTGTTATTGTCATGTGCTATGGAGTTGGTTCTGAACCATAACAAAGCTGTATAGGATTTCCAAGGAGCGGCTGGTGAGTTTGAACTGCCAACTTTATGGTTAGCAGTACAGTGTTTATCCTACAGTGCCACACCAGAACTCCCTTTTCTACTATAGTTCAGAGCAAACATATTCATTAATTCATTCACTCCACAAGCATTCTTAAGCAATAACAGCTGTCCCCCAGCCATGCTGAATCAACTCAGACTTAAGTCTTTGCTTGAAAACTCTGTAAAATTATGATTTGTATGGTCTCTGTCTGATGAACGATGGCATGTACACACAGTGGACACGGGATCACACTCACCTCTGTCAACAGAATGGCAATGGTCACCCCAACATGCCACATTGGCTTAGTTTCCTAGGGCTGCCCTAGCCGAAACATCACCAGTGAGTGGCTTTAAAGAACAGAAATTTATTTCTCCACAGTTCCGGAGGTTAAAAGTCCAAATCATCTGCTCTCTGGGGAAACGATGAGGCTTTCTGCCCCTGTAAAGATTTACAGTCTGGAAAACCCTATAGAAGATCACTTTGAGTTGGAACCAACTAAATAATACTTAACAACAACAAATTTCATGCTAATAGTATACATGCCTGGAAAGGTAAGAAGGTTAAGTATCTCCCCTGCAAACTTATTTACACTATTAATCTGTTTAGCCAGCCCTTCATAGATAGCGAAAAGTCTAACATTGAAGAATTATCAGCTCAATGATGGAGAATTATCAGTTTCTGAATTTATGTGGTAAGACCCAGAGAGTGTGCACTGATGTTTTAGATTGAATTGTGTGCCCCCAAATATGTGTTTAAATCTCACCTGGTTTGGGATTAAAGTTTTCTTTTGTTATGCTAATAAGATCCTATGGGAATAGGGTGGGTCCTGACCCTAATCATTTCTGAGTTATAAATAGAGTACTATTAACAAAGGGGAAGACAGACACCAAGGAATGCCATGGGTATTCTGTAATCACCAGAAACTAGAGAGACGCCCATTGGAGGAATTGACATGGTCAAGACCTTGATTTGGACTTTAAGTTTCCAGAACTGTGCAGAACTCAATTTCTATTCTTTAAAGTCATTTACTGGTGATGTTTCGGCTATGACAACCCTAGGAATCTAAGACAACATGGCATGTTGGGGAGACAATTGCCTTTCTGTTGACAGAGGCGAGTGTGAGCCCAGTACTACATAAACCTTTGTTACTTAAGTATGGCCCACAGAGAAGCAGCATCCACATCACTGAGAAGTTTGTTAGAAATGCAGTGCCCTCCCTAAATCTTCTTCATCAGGAAGCAAACAATAGCAATACAATGACAAAAAACAGTTGCCACCAAATCAGTTCAGACTTATGGAGATTCCATGCGTGTCAGAGTAGAACTGTATTACACAGGAATTTCAATGGCTGAGTTTTCAGAAATAGATTGCCAGACCATTCATACAAGGTGGCTCTTGGAGAACTCAAACTTCCAACCTTTGATTAGCAGTCAAGCCCGGTGCACCAGCCAGAAGCACTCACCCCACAAAGAACCAACCATTAAATAAACATCACTATGCTTCACTGACAGAAGGAGGGGGTCTTGGACTAAACATCATAATAGCCACTCAAAAAACCAAACATGCATAGGAAATGGGAGACAAGAGTCTTCTAGGAGCCCTGGTAGAAAGATGCTTAGAAGCTCAACTGCTAACATTGCATTAGGCAAATCTGCTGCACAAGACCTTTTTAAAGTGTTGAAGAGCAAAGATGTCAGCTTGAGGACTAAGGTGCACCTGACCCAAGCCATGGTATTTTCAATAACCTCATATGCATGTGAAATTTGGACAGTGAATAAGGAAGATTGTAGAAGAATTGATGCTTTTGAGTTATGGTGTTGGAGGAGAATATTGAAAGTACCATGGGCTGCCAAAAGAACCAACAGATCTGTGTTGGAAGAAGTGCAATCAGTGCTCCTTGGAGGTCAGCATGGCCAAACTTCATCTCTCATTCTTGGGACATAGTGTCAGGAGGGACCAGTCCCTGAAGAAGGATATCATGTTTTGTAAGGTGGAGGATCAAAGGAAAAGAGGAAGACCCCCAAGTGAGAGGGATTGGCAAAGTGGCAGGATCAATGGGCTCAAGCATGGCAACCATTGTGAGCTTGGCCCAGAACCAGGCAGTGTTTTGTTCTGTTGTGCATAAAGTCACTATGAGTCGGTGCCAACTCGATGGCATCTGACTACAACCAAGAGGTCAATGGTTTGAAGCCACCAGTGGCTCTATAGAAGGAAAGCCCTGGTGATCTGCTCCCATAAACACTACAGTCTAGGAAACCCTATGGGGCACTTCTCTTCTCTTCTATAAGATCCTTTTATGTTGGAATCAACTCAATGCCACAGAGCAACAACAATAAGCAATCTTCATTTATATGATCCCAGAACAAAACCTATTGCCTTTATCAAGTCAATTCCTACTCATGGCAATCCTATAGGAAAGGATAGAACTGCCCCATAGGGTTTCCAAGGTTATAAATCTTGGAAGAAGTAGACTGCTAAATCTTTCTCCCATGGAGTGACTGATGGGTTCGAATAGTTAACCTTTTGTGAGCAGCTGAGCACTTACCCACTGCACCACCAGGGCTCCTTCAAATATACAAGGTGACTCAGAAATGAAAACAGAAAATGAGAATCAAAAGTATTCCAGCCAGTGAAATTACTCCAAAAAAACCCAAAGCCATAAAGCAGAAGAAAAAATAACAACTGTAACTTAACACCACAAACTGAATTGTAGTCCTCAAAAAAACATTTGAAAAGAATCTTCCTGACCTGTAAACTAAAAGCTCAAATAATCTACAAAGCCAAAAGATCTAAAACTCTCTTTAGATTTCTCTAAAGCAACCCTCAAAGCATGGCAATGACGGAGCAGCATTTTCTTGAAAGTTCAGGAAAGAAGGTATCAATCAAACATTTTATATCCAGCAAATCTGTCGTTCAAAAATCAAGGCTATGAGAAAAATCATTTTATGCAAGAATTGAGAGATTAATGTATCTATGAGCCACTCTGAAGTAATCTACTAGAGAGTTAACTTCAGCCAACCAGGAAATGACTGAGATTGTTTGAGAAAAAGACTTTAGGGAAGCATTTAATATACTTAATCATAGATCTAAAATACGGGTAGCAGAATACGATATAGATGATGTATATTTTTACAAAGTAAAAACAATGCAATTAAAATATGATAGACAATGCAAGACGGAAATACAAAGCCAGAATAAGTTCAATGATGTTTGAACAGGAATTACATGGAAAACAAAGTTCACTACAGAAATGCAGGAAAAGTTAAATTATGAAAACTTTTTTAAGATGAGTTGAAAGGTTACCATTGTTTTTGTTGATTTGTTAAGTACCATCAAGTGGGTTCCAACTCATTGCAAACCTGTATAGAATTTCTGAAGAGCAGCTGGTGGGGTTGAACCACCAACTTTGCAGTTAGCAGTCCCGAGCATATCTTACAGAGCCACACCAGAACTCCAAAGTTAACCACTAGGAGAAAACTAAAACATTCCTGGGCCAGTAGTTAAAGCACTCAGTGGTTCAAACCTACCCACAGCTATGTCAGAACAAGATATGGCAGTGTGCTTCTGTAAAGATTTACAGACTTGGAAATCCTATGAGAACAACCTAAATGTCCATCAATGAATGAATGAATGAACATGCATATAGCGTAATACTGTACAATGATAAAGAATAATAATGATGAATTTGTGAAACAGCACACAATATGGATGACTCTGGAGGACATTATGCTTCATGAAATATGTCAAATACCAAAGGACAAACAGTTATGAGATCACTATTATAAAAAGTCAGTTATAGGTTTACACACTGAAAGAAACATTCTTTGGTTGTGGGTAGGGACAGCAGGGAGAAGCATTAACTAAAGAGTGTTGTTGTTGTTAAGTGCTGTCAAATCGGTTCCAACTCAGAAACCCCGCACAGGCAGAGAGTTTCTGAGGAGTGAATCGTGAGTCTGAACCGCTGCCCTGTTGTGGTCCTTGTGGTCCAGTGCTTATCCTGCAGCGCCACACCAGGACTTCTAGACAAGAATGAATTCTGAGGAAGGGAAAAGCAATACACAAAGTAAATGCTGGGAGTCCTGGTGTAGTGCTGTGGATTAATACATCAGACTGCAAAATCATTTGAACTGCAAGGTATACGGTTCATGCTCACCAGCTGTTCCTTGGAAACCCTATACAGGGTCACTATGGGTCAGAATCGACTCAACGGCACTTAACAACTCTAAATGCTGAGTCTTGGTGTGGCTCTGTGGGATCAAGCACTGGACTGCAAGGTCAGTTTGAATCACAAGGTCAGTGGTCCACCAGCCACTCCTTGGAAACCCTATACAGGGTCACTATGAGTCAGAACCGACTTGAAGGCAGTTAACAACATCAATAACAGTAAATGCTAAAACATATACAGTCCTGCAACACAAGTAATGACCAATAATGATTTGTTAGATACATAGATAAACATGTATGCTAAACAGATGAAGGAGGTTGTACATGGGTGTGTTTTGTGCCATGAAGTCAGTTCTGACTTACAGTGACCCTGCATAGAGTTTCTGAGACAATAAATCTCTAAGTGAGTAGAAAGCCTCATCTTTCTCCCATGGAGCAGCTGGTGAATTCAAACTGCCGACCCTGGGACTGACAGCCCAGCGTGCAAGCCCCAACACTACCAGGGCTCCTTTTAGGTACGGTAGTGGATATTTTTACATACATATTAGCAAAGGCAGAACACATTATCATATATGTTGTTAGGTGCCATCAAGTCACTTCTGCCCTATAGCAACCCTACATACAACAGAACAAAATACTGCCCCATCCTGTGTCATCCTCACAATTGCTGCTACACTTGAGCCCGTTACTGCTGCCAATGTGCCAATCCATGTCATTGGAGGGGGGTCTCCCTCGTTTTCACTGACCTTCCTCCACTTTACCAAACATAATGTCCTTTTCCAGAGATGAATACTTCTAAGGAGTATTCTAATTGTACTTCTTCCAACACAGATTGGTTTCTCCTTCTGTCAGTCATTGATACCTCTGATATTCTCCTACAACACCATAACTCAAATGCATCAAATATTCTATGGTCTTCTTATATATAAGGTGGTTTCAAAAGGTTTGTGGAAAAACTCCATTATCTTTTCATTCCATTTTCCATTAACTTTTTTAAGTACTCTCGTAGATCTTAGAGGGCGCACAGTTTCAAAAATTAGTACTTAGACATTGGGACTGAACCACTGAATCTGAAGGTTTAGGATCATAGCCTCAGAGGACATCTAGGTCAATAGACAAAACACAGTTCATCAAGATAATGTTCTACATCCTAGTCTGGTGAGTAGTGTCTAGGGTCTTCAAAGATCATGAGCAGGCATCTAAGGAAAACTCAGTGACGTGATTAGCCCCAAGGACTAACGGTTCACATGAACCATAGCCTTCTCTAACCTGCGACCAGAACCAAAATAGAAGGTCCTGGTTAGAATGGCTTTTTTAAAAAAGAAAAAAATTATAAGGCAAAAAAAACCCAGCCTGACTTAGCACTGGACTACAAGGTTGGCTTGAGTCACAATGTAGGCAGTTCAAACTCACCAGCTGCTCCTCATAAACCCTACATAGGTCACTATGAGTCAGAACCAACTCAGGGCACTTAACAACAATAAAAAACAACTGGTGGGAAACAGACTAGAAGAACCTTTGAGACTACTGTCCTGAGAAAACCTTCTAAATTGAATCTGAAGACCTCCCCAGAAGCCACCTTTCAACCAAATAACAGACAGGACTATAAAACAAACAGAAGTCCTGGTGTAGCATAGTAAGATAAGCAGAGAAGCACTGGACTGCTAACTGCAAGCAAGGTCTGCAGTTCAAATCCACCATCGCTCCTTGGAAACTCTATACAAGGTCACTATGAGTTGGAACCGCATATTAACAGCACTTTAAAACAACAATAACAACACAAAACAAACATGAGACCAGAAGGACAAGATTTGCCCAAAATCAACACTAAGCAGACAGGGAAAACGGGAGAATGGAAAACAATGACTCTGGGAGGAAACAGAGAAAGTGCTGACACATTGTAGATTTCACAACAAATGTCATGGAACAATTTGCATATAAACTATTGATTGGTAAAACTAATTTGCTATGTATATTTTCATCTAAACCACAATTAAATGTTAAAATAAATGCATGAAAAGAAACCCTATGGGGCAGTTCTAGTCTGTCCTATAAGGTTGCTATGAGTCAGAATCAACTTGATGACAATGGGTTTGATTTGGCTTTGGTATCTATTAAAGAAACTAAATGGTAAATGTCCAAATGAAATGCATCATTAGAGAAAGAAGTTTTTGTTATTGTTAAGTGCTGTTGAGTCATTTCCAACTCATAGTGACCATGTATAGGGTTTCCAAGGAGTGGATGGTGAGTTTAAACCACCGACCTTGTAGTCTAGTGCTTTATCCTACAGCACCACACCAGGACTCCAGAGTCAACTCCAACCCAACTCCATCTCCAACTCAGACCCTGTATAAGGTTTCCTAGGAGTGGCTGGTGGGTTTGAACCTTGCAGTTGGCAGACCAGTGCTTGTTCTCTAGCACCATACCAGGACTCTATAATATACATAGATGTTATTGAGTAAAGTGAATAACCAAAAAGTTTCAAACCTACCAGCTGCTCTGTGGAAGGAAAGACCTGGTGACCTGCTCCTGTAAAGCTGGCAGCTAGAGAGTTCCACTCTCTTCTATAAGGTCACTGTGAGTCAGAATCAACTTGAAGGCACAAAACTACAATCCCGATAATAGACAATATGCCTCCTTATGAACACATGCAATATTCACCAAAATAACTATGTGTTAGATGGCAAAGAAATCAATAACTCTTGTAAAGCAGAAATATTACAGATAATGTTTACTGATAACAATGCAGTCAAACTAAAAGTACTTAAAATCCAAAAAAATCACAAACGAAATAAACAGAAATTCTGAAAATGTATATATGATCATCAAAACACTCTACATCAGAATTTTAATGAATCTTATTTAAAGCAGTGATCAGATGAAAATTCACAGGCTAAAATAATTATGTCAATTAAAATGAATGAATTAATTTTTTTTTAATTCCATGCTCACAAAGCTAGAAAGAAGAAGAATAAAAACAAAGGCTAAAAGAAGGGGAATGAAGTCTAGCATAGTAACTAATGAGGAAATCAAATTAGTAACTCAAAATCCTGGATTTTTTTAGGCAACAAAATAGACTACGTACTAGCTAAACATTCCACCACTCATCTGTCAGTTTGTCGTACTGTGGTGGCTTGTGAGTTGCTGTGATTCTGAAAGTTATGCCACCAGTATTTTAAATACCAGCAGGGTTACCCATGGTGGACAGGTTTCAGATGAGCTTCTAGACAAAGACAGACTAGGAAAAAGGAGTGATGAACTACTTCTGAATATTTAGTCACTGAAAACCTTATGAATATCAGAGAAACACTGTCCGATAGAGTGCAGGAAAATGAGCCCCTCAGGTTGTAAGGCACTCAAAACGCAACTGGGGAAGAGCTACCTCCTCAAAGTAGATTTGACTGTGATGACACGAATGGAGTAAAGCCCGTGGGAGTCACTGTACCAAAAGGAAATGGTTAATGTTCAACCATTTCAAGAGGTAGTATATGATCAAGAGCCAATGATACTGAAGGAGGAATTCCAAGGTGCATTGAAGGCATTGGCAACAAACAAGGCACCAGGAACTGATAGGATAAAAATTGAAATCTTTCAAGAAAGTGAGGCAGCACAGGAGGCACTCACTTATCTCTGCTAAGAAATTTGATAGACAACTATCTGGCCGACTGATTGGAAGAGATCTGTATCTGTGCTCATTCCAAAGAGAGGTGACCCAATAGAATGAGAAAATCATCAGACAATCTCTTTGATATCCATCCCATGTGAGTAAAGTTTTGCTCAAGCTAATACAGAAATG
>NW_006408741.1:3958221-3964433 GCF_000296735.1 Chrysochloris asiatica
CAGTGTTTTGTTCTGTTGTGCATAGGGTTGCTATGAGTTGGTATCAACTCAATGGCACCTAACAACAACAATTGGTATCATGACTAATTGCAACTGTCACAACTGTAATGGTAGAAGTTTTGTAACAAAAATGGGAGAGTAGTTAATCTTACAGTCCAGAAACAGAGGACTCTAGGATCATCAAGGGAGAAGATTACAAGAAGCATGCAGGACCCTATCCAGAGAAGCAGCAACACCAGAGGTGGAGGCAGAGATGAGGACATGGAGAGAGTGAGCAGCTGAGGATTCTGGACTCATGGAAAGAGAGGGACTGAGTGCTGGCGGCCAGGAGGCAGGCTTGCAGAATGTGCCCTTTGATTGCTTAAGTGATTATATTGTCCTGAATGTTTTTGTGTACAACCCCTCCCTCCGAAAAAAACAAAAAACAGAGGGAATGGAAGAAAATACTGTTGAGTGATGATACACGGAGGAGATTGTAATCATTGCAATGAAACAATGGTATAAAGTCAACATTTCTCTCATGTAAACTATCACTCAGTTCACAATAAAAGAAAAAAGAATATGATCACTAAATATATGATAATGTGTTTATACTGGATATTTCATATGTATCTCAAATCACTGAAATAATGATAAAACTTTGGAATACATGGTGCAGAGACAATTAAACAGTTATTTGGGAAAAGATGCAAGAGCTACATTGACATCATAATCAAGAATTAATTCTAAATGTATCAAAAAATCTAAATTTTAAAAATATATTGTTGTTGTTTTCAGATGCCATCAAGTCAGAACCGATTCATAGGGACACTATGCACAACAGAATGAAACATTGCCCGATCCTTTGCCTGAGGGCTTTACTCCATTCACATCATCGCGGTCAACTCTACTTTGCGGAGTCAGTTCTTCCCCAGTCGCATTTTGAGTGTCTTCCAACCTTAGGGACTCATCTTCCAACACTATATTTGACATTATTCAGGTCCTCTTCATCATGTTTCAATATTCAATAATCTGGTGCTCACTGTTTCACTGCTGTTCATAATGTTTTCAGTGACTAAATATTCAGAAGTAGTTTGTCTCTTTTTCTTCTTAGTCTGTCTTCGTCTGGAAGCTCATCTGAAACTTGCCCACCATGGTTGATACCAGTAGCATAGCTTCCAGAATCACAGCAATACACAAGCCACCACAGTATGACAAACTGACAGACCAGTGGTGGTGGTATTAAAGCATGTTGTTGTTGTTAAGTGCCATCGAGTCGGTTCTGACCCATAGTGACTCTGAACAGGGTTTCTGAGGCTATAAATCTTTACGGGAGCAGAAAACCTCATCTTTCTCCCACGGAGTCGCTGGTAGTTTCGAACTGCTGACCTTGTGGTTTGCAGCCTGATTCGTAACCACTACGCTACTAGAGCTATAGAAACCCACTAATAAAATAAAACCTGTGAAAGCTGAAACTTGTATAAGGTGGAAACCTATCAGAGAAGGAAAACAAATATTTTCCACTAAACTGAATGATAGAGAAGTGGTAAGACCACACTCTATAAAAGACAGAAAAGTTGTGAGACCTGGAAAAGCAAGACAGTACCATTGAGTTCTGGTTCACAAAGAAAATATGGGTGAGATGGGTGAAATATTTAACATGAGTTACAGAAGCTTTCTAACTATAACTTAAAATCCAGATGTATTAAAAGAAAAGTTTGATAATTTGACAACAGAAAACCAAAACCTTTGCATGGCAAAAAATACAAGCAGAGGACAAATGCCAATAAAAACTTGGGAAAGCATATTTGTAATCTATATCAGAGATGAAAGGTTAATACTTGTGGTGAACTGGATTTTTTTATGTGGCCTTTTGTCTTAATTCTTTGAAAAGTAGCTTGAGAGATACTTCTCCTAAGCCTGGAGAAGTTACCTTTGCCCTAGTTTTCTACTCTAGATGGTTTGTTACATGCTCTGGGTAAGCCGTAAAATATTTGGTTCTATAGGTTTTATTTGGTCCTGAGCTGTAGCCTGCCCTGTGATTGATACGCACCTTGTAGGGATTGGTCAATATACTATGCAAATAAAATGACTACAGACAATGCAAATTAGATGATGATCATCTAGAATGCAAATGAAGTGTCTGTGGTTACCAAGAGGGGATTAGTCAATCTGTGGACTTCATTTGGGAGAGACCATGCCTTGAAAGTGACAAATAGTTGTGTATTATGCAGCCAACCCCACAGAGGTTTTTCAGACATAAAGAAACTGGAAGAGACATAGCAGAAAAAAAGTTGGAGGAAGAAAGAAGAGAGGAAACAGAGAGAAAGAGGAAGCAAGGAATCTCCTTAAAGAGCTGTAATGCAGGTCAAAGGTTGTAACATTGAAGACAGGAAGAAGACCAGAAGGGGCCCAGAGTCAGAGCCCATGTATAGTGACAATGACAGAGCCTAGAAGAGTTTGTCCTCAGGGGTCCAAGAGAAGACCTGGATGGCAGGCAGGAGCTGAGAGCAGTCCTGCACTGAAAAAGAGACGATGTACTCTTCTTTTCAGAGGAGCCCTTCCAGACTTTGCCTACATGCTTCCTTAATAAACCACTTAACTGAAGCCTGGTCTGTGAGTTCTGTGTGGCTATTGCACCAGATTAGCAAATGCAGAAGAGAAGTGAAGAGTGCTGTGGGAGGCGTGACTGATGTCAGAAATGTCAGAAAGGTTGGAGAGTGGAGATATGTCTGACCACCTCATGGGAACCAGCTTTGGACTGATTCTGGTTATTATTCTCCCTGAAGTTAGACAGGTTCTGATTGTTACCATTATTTCACAATATTACTAATTTGGAAAAAGCTTAGAATGAGAAAAAATTATTAAACTTGATAAACTTGAAGGTAGATTTCTGTAGCAAAAGGAGGGGAGTGATTGACTATGCAGTCCATAAGCCAAGGTCCCTGGGACCATCAATAGAGAAGAGCAGAGAACGGGACCCTTCCCAGAGAGGCAGTGACGCCAGAGATGGAGACAGAAATGATAACGTGGAGAGATGGAACGGCTGGGGACTTTAGACCCAGAGAGGGAGAGGGGTTGTGTGCTGGTGGCCGAGGGGCAGGCTTGAAGGGTATACCCTTTGATTGGTTGATGATGCATGGAGGGTATTTTAACCATGGCAATGAAATGATATGTGATAGGATGAATGTAAACTATCACATAATTTACAATAAAACATTTAAAAAATAAAAAGATTTAAAAAACATAAAGAATAACAGATAATATGCACAAAGTATTAAAAAATAACCTTTAAATATATGAAAAGATGTTCAACCACACTCATGATTTTTAAAATGATATTTAATATGATACTGAAACTGGCAAAAATTAAAAAGCTTGGCAACACATTTATTGGCAAGACTGTGGAGAATTAGGTACTCTCATATATTGTTAGTGGAAATAAAATAAGAATAGATGGGTACTTTAGATGGAGATCTTAGTAATGTTTATCAAAATTAGATATGAATGTGCCTTTTTTATCCAGAAATACCACTTCTAAGACTTAATCTTGAAAAACATCTCCAACAATAATGAAAATATCAAGGCACATTCTTTGTGGGATGTTTGTAACCACAAACTATTAAAAACAAACTAAATATCCAAACATAAAGGAATGGCTGAATGAATGATGACTGTACTATGTATTGATAAAAAAAATTTAAAAAATGAATGAGCAAGTTTTCTATGAACTGATATGGAATTATTTTCAGAATATATTAAGTTAAAAAGAAATGAGCTATACCATGTCCACACAATGGAAAATTATTCAGCAATAAAATGGAATGAGAAAGGTATCTATGAACTGATATGGAATAATTTCTAGGATATATTGTTAGGCTAAAAGGCAATGTGCTGTAGTGTAGTCACATAATAAAACTCATTCAGCAATAAAATGGAATGAAGTACTGATATACAATATAATGTTGATGAACCTTGAAAACAGTATACTAAGTGAATAAAGTCAGACACACAAAAACCCCAAACAAACAAACAAACAAACAAACAAACAAACAAACAAAAAATATGAAAATAAGTAAAAAAGCATTGCTACTAAGGTTCTAGCTCATGTTGTTGTTGTTAAGTGCTGTCGAGTCAGTTCCGACCCATAGTGACTCTGCATAGGGGTTTTGAGGAGCAACTGGTGAGCTTGAACCGCCAACCTTGCAGTTCAAACAACTTTGCAGTCCAGCGCATTAACCCACAGCGCCACACCACTACTCCTCTACTTCACACATACATAGATTTATTCCCACCACCCCCAAAAATGTATTTAAACATGCCTCTGAAATCAGTGGATGGCTTTAGATAAATTCTTTCAGTAACACACTTGTCATAGCCTCATTAAAGTATCATTAAAAAAGAAAAAGGGGGCGGTACTTTTTGTGCCCTGGAAAACACAATTTTGAGGTAGAGCTAATTCTTAACAAAATCACTGTAGACTTGCACACATTTACAGAAATGCTGTACGATATAACATAGCCATTTTTAGATGGATCAAAGGACCTCAAAGATGAGCCTCAAACAATTAAGGAACTATGGCTGAAGTCCAAAAAATGATGGAAGAAGGCTGCAGAATTTCCATTGATGCAATAACTACTGAAATGGTTTGGCATTTTCAATTTTAAATGAACAACCTGGCCTCAGCAAACTCTTGGCTCAATGAATGCCAAAAGCATTGTCTAAAAATCCGCTAGCTCAAAGAACTGATCATCCATCAGTCCTGTAAGCAAGATCAAAGCTAATGAAGATGAGTTTATGGAATCAATCCTAACCAGGAAAGTGTCTTAGGATTTACCAATATGATCCAGAGAGCAAGTTCCAACCAAAACCATGATTTCCAAGGGGGAATCTCCTGGGCCAGTTAAATTCAAAGCAGAAAGGTCAGTTCAGAACGTTATGGTGACTGTCTCATAGGTTTCCAAAGGAGTCATCTTGACAGATATTTTTCAAAGGACACAGAGTGATCATTGGGGCTTATTATGAATTTTTAAGAAAACTGAAAACTGAATTGGTGAGAAAAAGGGTAGGAAAGCTATGCTGAGGAGTTTATTTTTCCATTAGGACAATGCACGTGCTCATTCTTTGATGGTGGTAAGGACTGTCTAATGAAAATTTTGTTGAGGAACCTTGCTCCATCCACCCTGCAGCCCTGAGTTTGCCCCTTTAGACTTCTTTCTGTTCTTAAAACTCAAAGAACATTGAAAAGGAACACAATTTGAGTTTCTTAAGGACACCAAAACTCGCATTTTGACGTGGTATAAAGTGAAGAGGGCAGAATTATTTGGGGAAGGGTGTGAGAGATGGAAACACTACCTTCAGAAGTATTTAGACCTAAATTTAGGGTGTGTTGAGAAACAATACCTTCACATTTAGATTTTTTGTTTAATAAATGTTTTTATGATTTTGTAGCAATATTTTTTTTTTTACTTACCCTTGTAATGCATGATTCCATTGAAATGAAATGCCTAGAATAGACAAATATGTAGAAGAAAAAAAGACAAAAAAGAACAAAATAGAAATTATAGAATGTGAAAATAACAATAAAAACAAAAAGCTCAATGGAGTGCCTCAACAGCAGACTAGAAGGGGCTAGAAATTACCCAGTATGAACAACTGAGAGAAAATACATCAGGGGGAAAAGAGCAGAAACTTAGGGACCTGCAGGATTATAACAAAAGAGCTAATATTCACGTCACTGAAGTTCCATAAGGAGAGGATAAAAACAGCAGAACTGGAAAAGCACTTGAAGTAATAATGGCTATAAACTTTCCAAAAAAAGGTAAGAAAATCTGGACAAATAAAAAGAAACCATATGCTCTGATTTTAAAGGCAAAAGTGCTATAAATAAATATTAAACTCTTGGTTGTTGGTTGTTAAGTGCTATAGAGTCGGTTCTGACTCATAGTGATCCTTATAGGGTTTCCAAGGAGCAGTTGGTAGGTTTGAACTGCTGACTTTGTGGTTCGTAGTCCAGTGCTGATCTTACAGCACCACACCAGTTAGCAGTTATTTCTCAGTAGCATGGGGTACTACTGCACATGTATTTTGTGTTATTTTTAGGTGTTATCTGTTGCAGACCGTGTAAGACTGGTCAGAGGTTCGAGGCCCTATGGGCCCGAATGTAACAAATGAGGCCACTGGCAGTTTATGGCAAATTGCTTTCATTTTACATATTAAATTAATACATGAAG
>NW_006408741.1:3965063-3971773 GCF_000296735.1 Chrysochloris asiatica
CAAACACTCGTGAACAACACAACTATGTCGAGGGCAGACCCCGACAGCTGTCAAGTTGATTTCAACTTATATTAAGCTCATGTGATAGAGAGGAACTGTCCCAACAGAGTTACCTAGGCTGTAATCTTTATAGGAGCAGATGGCCAGGTTTTTTCTCCCATGGAGTCATTGGGTACGTCTGAACTGCTTACCTTTAAGTTAGCAGCTTAGAGGTTCACCATTGGGCCAAGAAGATTTATTTTATATGTATGTTGTTGTTATTACGTGCCATCAAATCAGTTCTAACCCATAGTGACCCTGTATAGGATTTCCACCAAACAGTGGTTCAAACTGACTTTGGAATCCAACGCATTAACCCACAGTGCCACACCAGGATTCAGAAAATATTATATTCAGGATAATGGGAGCCATATTTATCCTTGTTAGAGAAGACAGTTGTTATAGTAGTTGCTGTTAAGAGCCATCGAGCCAATTCCAACTCATAGCAACCATATGTGCAACAGAACAAAACACTGCCCAGTCCTGCACCCATCCTCACAATTGTTATGTTTCAGCCCATTGCTGTTGTTCCTGTGTCAATCCATCTTGTTGGGGTCTTCCTCTTTTTTGTTGACTCTCTACTTTACCAAGCATGATGTTCTTCTCCAAGAACTGGTCCCTCCTGACACATCCAAAAAATTAGAGACAAAGTTTCACCAACCTCACTTCTAAGGAGTACTCTGGCTACACGTCTTCTAAGACAGCTACATTTATTCTTATGGTGGTCTGTGGTACTTTCAGTATTCTTTGCCATCACTAGAATTCAAATGCATCGATTTTTCGATGGTCTTCCTTTTTTATTGTTCAACTTTCACATGTGTATGAGGCAATTGAAAATACCATGGCTTTGGTCAGGCACACCTTTGTCCTCAAACTGAAATCTTTGCTCTTTTACACTTTAAAGAGGTCTTTTGCAGCAGATTTGCCTAATCATTTGATTTCTTAACTGCTGCTTCCATGAGTGTTGACTGTAGATCCAAGCAAAATGAAGTATTTAGCAACTTCAATCTTTTCTCTGTTTATGTATAGAAACAGATGTAGATATATAATGCATGTGTAGTTATGAGTACAAACTCACACACATATTTCTTAGTTCTCTCTATTACTGGAGAGAGCATGCCTAGAAGCGATTACATACCAGTAGCACTGAAACCACCCAAAATTCGTCAACTATACTCTGTTCTCGCTTATCAACTATCTCATTACCTGACATTTCATATTATGACAATAATAAATAAAAAACATTACTACCTGACTAATTTTTGCATTAATCACATACATCTGGCAATGACAAATTGCAAGGTGTGAGGTATAAGAGTAACGCTGGCTGTGATGGTTAAGGTCATGTGTCAGCTTGACTGAGACATGATTCTAAGTGGTTTGGTAATTCTGTGATGATGTAATTTGAGAGTTATGTAATGATGAATTTGGCAGTCATGTAATGATGGAGTCATCCTCCATTTTGTGATATGATGACTTCATGATTTCAGTTTTCACGTGGCATAAACTTTGTATGGTGCTGAGAAGCACTGGGAGCCTCGTAGGCTAAGCATTGGGCTGCTAACCACAGGTTGGTGGTTTAAACTGTTACTATGAATATTAACAGTTTCAGAAATCTTAAGGAAAGTTGCTTTCAGTCAAAATAACTCAGTAGCAGTGAGTTCGGTTTTTTGGTTTTGTTTTAAACCTGATCATGCCAATAAATGAGGAGAGGGTCTATTCTGTACTAAAAGAACCAGGCCTCCTCAGAGATATAGCAAATCCCAGAGTGGGTCCAGGGAAAGCACAAGGAAACCTTGACCATTTTGCTGTGCTAGAAAGTAAGGAAATACTAAAATAAATGCTGCAATGTATAAACTACTGGTATACTCAATAACATGAAGGACTCTCAGACATATTATGTTGAATGAAGTAATCCTTACACAAAAAAAGTACAAACTGCACATATACATGGAGTTTCAAGAGGAAAAATACTAATTCCTGGTGGAAAAAAAATCTGAACAGTAGTTTGTCACTGTTGGGGCAAAGACTGAATCTTGATATTGTTCTGTATCTTAAGGGATGTATGGTTAGAGTTCTGTGTCAACTTGACTAGGCTGGGATTTCTAGGTTTAGAGTTGAGATGTGCTTATTCCCATGGTGATGAAAACTAATACAGGTATAGTTAGCTCTATGATGAGTGGTTATGGACAGCCAATCAGTTGAAGGGATGCTTCTTTAGGTATGGGCCTGCTCCCAATATAATGGATACACAGGAGGGACTACCTCTGTCTCTTACACTGGGGACCTGGGATTCTACAATTTGCATGTCATTTCCTTGATAATAAACTTTTCTTTATATATACATATGTATATTTCACTGGTCTTGTTTCTCTAGAAAACCTGGTTTAAGACAAGAAGGATATATGCATAACATGAGTGCATCTGTCAAAACTCACCAAAAACTTTCATTAATATTTGTACATTTCACTGTATATACATTTTGCCTTAAAAGGAACAATAAACAAATACTGAACTCTAGAAATTAGTATTGTGTCCTGGTATGGGGCTGCAGGTTAATGTGTTGAACTGCCTTGTCAGTTTGAACCACAAAGTCAGTGGTTCAAGCTCACCAGCCACTCCTTGGAAACCCTATACTGGATAGTTATGGGTCAGAACTGACTCAATGGCACTTAACAACAACAGAAAATATGATGTCTGCCAAAATGTTTGAGGATGTATAAAACTTACTTTGAATTGCAATAAAAAATGAAGATGGATTGCTGGGTAAATCGCAATGATAAAGCAATCATAGCAAAATGTCAATGAAAGCATCTAAGTGATTGGTAGATGGGTGTACACTGAACAAACCTATTAATTTTTCTGTTGTTTGAAATTTTTCCTAATAAAAGGCTGTAATAAAAATTGTAGGGGATTTGTCAAAAAGTCACAGCAGCCAAATTGAAGGGGCTCCCACTGGCCAAATTCAACAATGTAACCATCAAAATAGGAAGATTATAACCAATTGGACAAACATGCTACATACTGAATATGTTATCCATTGAACAAAATAGAAATCTATGAGTCTACATGAATATATATAAATAAATGATTAAATAAATAAATATAAGAAAGGAAATGTTTTTCCATTTAGTCGAAAGTACTACACAATCACCGTCTGTCAAATATTATAATCAATTCCAAAAACAATTATCAATGAATACTAAAACAAATGGGTGAAAGCCATTAAAAAAAATGAGATGTTTACATAGGCCTAGGCTTTCTGCTCCTGTAAAGTTTTACAGTCTCAGCAACCTTGTACAGGGTTGCTATGAAACAGAACCAACATGATGGCACACAACAACAACAACAAACTATCTCGTGGGGAGTGCAGTGACTTGTATAATAAACACTGGGCTGACAACCACATGGTCAGAAGTTCAAGCCCATCAGTTGCTCCATGGGAGAAGGATGAGGTTTACTGCTCCCATAAATATTTACAACCTCTGAAACACTACACAGGGTCTCTATAAGTCAGAACCAACTGTACAGCACTTAATAACAACAAACTCTCTTCTGGTGGCACAATGATTGCACATCAGCAACTTTATGGGAGAAAAGACCTGGTGAGCTTCTCCCATAAAGATTATAAACTAGGAAACCAAATGGGGCAGTTATGTTAGAACATGTCTTAGTCATAATAAACACAATAGCATATAACAACAACAACAACAAAATTATCTCCCCACAAGATACTGATTAATTACAAATGGGAAAATAGTACAACTACACTGGAGAACCCTAACATACTATCTTAGCTCATGATCAGTGTTAACATCATCCATCATGGGATAAGGCAGCATCATGTACCTTCTAGTAAGATACGTGATGGACTGAGACGGACATAGCAATTCTATGGGACCTCTGCCCCGAACGTAGCCTATCTTGACTTTCATCATAAAGAAGCAGCAGAGGAACATCCTACAAGAAAACTGACCTGAACTCGTTAAAAGCGTGGAGGTCATAAAAGATTACCAAAAACAAAAAAAGGACAGAAGAAATGTTCCAGATTACTGGAGATTTTTTCTAAAGTAACAAAAAAAACTAAATATAAAGTGAGATTATTAGAGTAAACGTTAAACTAGATGATGATGTGGATTACAGTCTACTCTAAAGAAAATAACTGAGACAATTGATAAAACAGAAATAAAGCTTGAGACTCGATAATAGTACTATATTAATACTACCTTCCTTATTTTGATTATTGCATTAGGTGTATATCAATACTACCTTCCTTATTTTGAGTATTGTATTGGGTGATACAAGAGAATGCCCTAGTTCTTGGGACATACACATTTTTGTGTTTAGGGCTAATGAAAGGGGCCTTGATGGCACAATGGTTAAGTGCTTGGCTGCTAACTGAGAAGTTGGTAGTTCGAAGCTATCCAGTAGTTCCACAGAAGAAATCAGGGGATCTGCTTCCTAAAGATTATGGCCTAAAAAGCCCTAGGGGCCAGTTCTCCTTCTTGTCATATGAGGTTGCTATGAGTTGAAAACTGACTTGATGGTGCCTAACAGTAACAACAAGAAGGACAGTGAGAATCACGTCTGTGCCTTACTTTCAAATTGTTCAGGAAAAAGTACAGAGAATAAAAATGCAAATATGGCAAAATGTGAGCAGTGGGGGAATCTGGATGAAGGCTATATAGGCTTTCTTTGTACTTTTCCTGCAACATTTTTTGAACTTTAAATTTTTTTTACCAAATAAAAAGTTTCTAAGTGTAGTGGTTACAAATCAGGCTGTTAACCTCAAGGTCAGCAGTTCGAAACTACCAGCTGTTCCACGGGACAAAGAGAAGGCTTTCTGCTCCCGTAAAGATTTACAGCATTGGAAACCCTGTACAGGGTTGCTATGAGTCGGAACCGACTCCAAGGCACACAACAACAACAACAACAACAACAACAACAACAAAGTATAAAAAAAGAAAAATGATAATGTAGGTTATTCTCTAATTTTGACTGGCCTTTCCTGGTCCAAAATGGGTCAATATCACTGGTCACAAATCTCTGCTATGACCATTCACTGGCTCAGAAATCCATGGTGGTAGTGGTGTGCCCCGTGGAGTCGGTTCCGAGGCTGTAAATCTTTACGGGAGTAGGAAGCCTCATCTTTCTCCCACAGAACAGCTGATAGTTTTGAACTGCGGACCTTTCGAACTGTTGACCTTGCGGTTCAAAGCCCAATTTGTAACCACTACGCTATCAGAGCTCCTTGAAATCAATAAGGGTTAGGTATTGCTATGGCCATTTGACATTTACTGAATAGAGCCAACACTCAAAACATGAACCAGAAGTTAACTAACCAGGGTATCCTGCACAGGAAAGAGACAGTGTTCTTGGGTTGAAGAGCACGGTGGTCTTAGACATCACTCTGACTGATTCCAGCCGATTGGTGCTCACACAGCCCAGAGTTTTGTCAAAAAGATTGCCAAGGAACAGGTCCCACAGCTGCACTCCCCTCCAAGGTCCGAAACCACCACCAAAGGTGCAATTCATAAACCATGGTCAAGGCTTGTCTTTTTCACACAGCCTCAGATACAAATCAACCCCAAAGTGCTAACAGATCGACAGCTATCTCTAATACCAAATACAAGTTGATTTGAGATGACCTCTGTAATATTTTAAAAGCTAAAACAACAGACTTGGCAGTTTGTTTTTCTGAGCAGCAATTAACACGGTGGCTAATCCTATCAAGGAAGCAATAATTGGCATGGAGACACCCTTCTCACACCAGCAGCAGGTTAAAAAGCTTCATCTTAACCTCTTTTTGGAGTCCTGGTGCGGCGCTGTGGGTTAATGTGCTGTACAGCAAGGGCGGCTTGAACTGCAAGGTCAACAGTTCAAGCTCATCAACAGCCCCTCTGAAACCCTATACAGGATCACTATGAGTCAGAACCTACTGAACGACACTTAACAACAACAACCTTTTACACTCTAGAACATCTCTGCTCATTGAAGGAAACTAATACAATTTATGTTATACCTTCAACAACAACAAAAATCAAAGTGCTAAAGAACAAACAAGATGGTGGATCAGGTGGAAGTGCAGTAAGGAGTTCCAGTAAGTAGCAACAACACAGAATACCCAACCAAGCAGGCTCAGGGGATGGTCCCAGAACTCTGAAATACATATAAAGGAATATTTATAAGGTTGGAAGGCTTACAGCTGAGGGAATTTGTGGCAGAAGCAAGAAATCCATTGCTTTCTAGTTCAGGAAGCTCGGCTGCTCCAGGAGCCACCATATTGGGTGAGACCAAGCAGGGGAAGGATCGAAGCGGCCACAGACGCCTGACAGAACCACGAAGATAAAGGTGTGGACATTCTTTTCTTTTGAGATCTGTTCATTGGTCCCTTGCTGTCTGCGCACCTCCATTCTGGCAACTATAGGGGTGACTGAGCTAGTGGGCACCCCAGCCCCACCCTCAGAGGGTTCTACTACGCATGCGCACAGATCTCCTCGAAATTTAAAGGGACAGTTTCCAATTAAAACCAAATGGTCACAGCCAGCCCTGAACTGTTTATCACTAGAAAAAAGGCTGAACGGGGATTGTGGAGCGGGACAAGCAGACAAAATGGGAAATAGGCCAAAAATTAAATCCTAAGTTACATCAAAATGAGCAACAGTGGCATC
>NW_006408741.1:3974314-3974852 GCF_000296735.1 Chrysochloris asiatica
AAAAAAAAAAAAAAAATCAAAGTTCTCAAACATCAGCCACACAGGAGAAGGATGGGGCTTGATTTATGATTGAAGTCTATTTTGGGGGTTATACCCAGGGCAAGGCTATGGTACAGGGTCAACCCAGTCCTTTTACAGCCAGTTCTGTTCAGCAACGGCCACTTGAGGACATGGCTTCTGATACAACTCTTCCCAAGTGCTAACCTACAACCAAATTTGAGACCTTAAGGATATGACATCTGAGACATTCAACACACCATCAAGCTGGTCTCTTCAACATCATGAGAACCTTCTATGCTTATTCTCAGAGGTCCCTGAGTGGCATGATGGCTTGCTCTTAACTACTAAAGGATGGTCGTTCAAACTCAACCAGCGGTGCCACAGAAGAAATGTCTGAAAGTCTGCTTCCAAAAAGATAGCTTTTGTTGTTGTTAATTGATATCAAGTTGCTTCTGACTCATAGTGCCCTGCATGGGGTTTCCAAGGAGTAGATGGTGAGTTTGAAGCACCAACCTTGAAACCTCAAGTGCTTATCCTA
>NW_006408741.1:3976772-3977845 GCF_000296735.1 Chrysochloris asiatica
GTTGTTTGTAAATTTCCACCGCATCTTCTGCAATAGTTCAAGCTAAGGCTATAAACAAAATCTGGAAATGTTTGTGCTCTTTTTTTTTTTTTTTTGCTTTTAATCAAAAGTGGCATCAACTTGAACTTGTGAGGGATTTTAACCATTAGAATGTGAAGCTGATGTCAGGCTGCTAACCTGTATGTTTTGCCAAAAGAAAACTATGCTTTCAAAAAATATTTTCATGTACACTGTTTAAAAGGAATGAAATTATATAACTTATTACTTAAATAAATTTATAATAAATTCTTTAAAAAACATATTTCAGTCAAAAAAAACCCCTACTAAGCAGATCTACTGTGTAATACACAGGGTCACCATATGTGGGAATCAACTTAATCACAACAAGTTTTGTTTTGCTTTGCTTTTTATATTTGTTCTCAACTACTTATTCAAGTTATTCTCCCCCCAGGCTCCAAAATATCTCAAAATTTTATCCATCCTTCAAGTATCAGTTCAAATTCTAAAAGCCATCCTAAAACCCTTCCAGGCCACAGTGAACACAGAACAATTTAAGCACAGCTCATCGGTACCTTGTTAGCAAAACAAGGCTGTGTACATGTTTGCATATTGCCTAATGTGGGCTGGCTTGATTTACATCCTCAACAGAACCACATTATTTTAAAGAGTTAGAACCCTACCCTATGCTGTGTTCACATCTCCTAGCACAGGATTAGACATTTAGTAAAATTCTGTGTAGCATAGTGGTTACAAATCGGGCTGTGAACCACAAGGTCAGCAGTTCAAAACTACCAGCTGTCCCGCGGGAGAAAGATGAGGCGTTCTACTCCCATAAAGATAGGACGACAACATCAGAAGTACACCAGTACTCCCTAAATTAATTTATAAATGTAATGCAATTTGACGGAGCTAGACAAATTGTTACTAAATTTCATATGGAAAAATAAAACTTCAAGAACAACTGAGGAAGGCTAGGGATTAGACACAGGAAAGTTTGGGTGCTGGGGAGGGGGGCAATATACTAGGAGGGAGAGGGAAACGGAAGAACAAAGCAGATGGGAGAACAATTAGGC
>NW_006408741.1:3979496-3985692 GCF_000296735.1 Chrysochloris asiatica
GGGGGGTAAGTTCTATTTTATAGTAAAAATGCTATGTAGCTTCCATAATTAAAATAATGTGTCAATGACACATGAATAGATAGAGAAGTGGAAGAAAAGAAGTCTAGGTATAGATTCACATTTGGAAATCTAGCATAGGATAAAGGTGACATCTGATATCACTGAAGCAAAGCAGAACTTTTTAATAAATATTGTTGGGACAACTGGTTAACTACTTGGAAAAAGGTAAAATTAGATGCATATTTCACACCAAACACAAGAATAAATTTCAAATGGATCATATGAATACTAGTAGAAAATGTGGGTGAATTACTTTATAAAGTAAACAGGGATAGGGAAAGGATTTTTTCATATGGTTCAAAAATACATATATAGTAAAAGAAAAGATCAATAAATCTGATCATATAGAATTAATAACTTTTTGCATAGGTGATGATATCTTGTAAAGAAGAACCACAGGAAAGCTGGAATGTGTATGTTAATAACAGACAAAAAAGACTTCATTGTTACTAGAAATAAGGAAAGACATTTTATAATGAAGGTCAATCCATCAGGAAGATATAATTATAAGCATATATGCACCAAGTAACAGGAACTAAATTTCACAAGTAAAAATTAAGGGAGAAATAGACAATTCAAAATAATAGTTGCAGGGAACAAATCTTTACAGCAAAGATCATTCCCACTCCTACACAGAGTTAACAGGTATGGACAACTTAGACATTGGCTACCCAAAAATGGGGGAGGGGGGAGGACTACAAAGGCAAGAAGTGACTGGCTTACAAGCTTTCAAGAGGGAGCCTAGTTCCAGAGGGGGCAGGAAAAGGTAGAATCTCCACTGAGTGGTTTCTAATCTGTCTGGACAGGGTTGCTGATGAAAGGAGATAAGATGGAGATAAGACTCTTGTGGTTCAACAGTGAATAATTGCTATCAGGACTGACTGTGAATGTTGGAAATGTAAAGGTTTTGTAACAAAAGGAGGGGAGTAGTTGATTTTGCAGTCCAGGAGTGGAGGTCCCTGGGACCATCAAGGGAGAAGAGTGGAGTGCAGGACCCTATCCAAAGAAGCAGTGATGCAAGAGATGGAGGCAGAGACAATGACGTGGAGAGATGGAGAGGCTGGGGATTCTGGACTCAGGGAGGGAGAGGGTGGGTGTGCTGATGGCCAGGGGTCAGGTTTGCGAGGTGTACCCTTTGGTTGTTTGATGATGCATGGAGGGGATTTTATTCATTGCAATGAAACGGAATATGATAGGATGAATGTAAAGCTAAGGTTCTCCCATGTAAACTATCACTTAATTCACAATAAGAATTAAAAAAAAAAAAGTTGCAGACTATAATAACCCCAGTTTCTATAAAGGACAAAACAACTAACAGAAGATCAACAAGAAAATAGAAAGACTAACAACACTATTAAAGAAAAAAAGAAAAATATCTACACTGAGTCGATTCTGACTCATAGCAATCTTGTATAATTTTTCCAAGGAGCAACTGGTGAGCCTGAACCACCAACCTTGTGGTTCAAACCAACCTTGCACTCCAGAGCATTAACGTCTTTGTAATCCTTTTTATTTCTGTAAGTTTTGTATCAATGCACCTTCTCTCATATCTGAATCTAATCATTTAAGTCTTATTCTCTTCTCTTTTTTCTTGGTCAGTTTAACTAAATTTTGTGATAATTTCAAAGAACCAGATTTTGGTTTCATTTTTATTCTTTGCCTTTATATGCATTTACAGCTATGATCTCCCCTCTAATCACAGCTTTAGCTGCATCCCATTAGTTTTGATACGCTGTATCTTTATTTTTTAAATCTATCTCAAAGTATTTTCTGACTTCTCTTCTGATTTATTTATTTATTGTCAATAGAGTCTTTATTTTAGTTTAGTTTAGTTTAGTTTTTGTTTTGAACTGAGTGATAGGTTTACATGGGAGAACATCGAATTTACACCATCGTTTCAAATTACAATTTCCTCATCATCATTCAACAGTATTTGCTTCCATTCCCTCTGTTGTTTTTTGTTTTGTTTTGTTTTTTGTTTTGTTTTGTTTTTTTTGAGGGGAGGCAGGGATGTACACAAAAGTACTCAGGATATATAATAATTTAAATAAACAAAGGGCACATTCTGCAAGCCTGCCTCTTGGCTGCCAGCACTCAGTTCCTCTCTTTCCAGGAGTCCAGACATCACTTGACAACAACAACGATGGCCAACTGGATGCCAACTGGATGCCAAGATAATTTGCATGAAATGGACAAATTCCTAGATAGACATAAACTATGGAAGCTGAATTTGTTAAATGATTTTTCTGTATCTATTGTGATCATTGTATGATTTTGTTTTCTGTTTTATTAATATCTTGTATTATTTTAATTTAGTTTTGAATGTTGACCACCCTTGCATTCCTGGGATACATTTCTGGGGTATGTATATTCAACAAATAGAACTTCCTCCATTTGATAAAGAGCGTTTGTGAAAAAAATCACAACAAGCATCATACTTAATGGTGAAAGACTAGATGCTTTCCCCCTAATCAGGAACAATATAAGACAAGCTATGTTTATTCAATATTTCACAGACCGTCTAGCCAGGGCAAGTAGGCAAAAAGAACTAAAAGACATCCAGTTTGGAAAGTAAGAAGTGAAACTACATCCAGAGATAACATGATCTTATGTATAGAAAATCCTAATAAATTCACTTAAATTTTTTGTTGTTGTTGTTATTAAGTGTGATCAAGTTGGTTCTGACCCATACCGAGTCTGTATAGGGTTTCTGAGGAGCAGCTGGTAAGCTTGAACCACCGACCTTGAGATTCAAACTGACTTTGCAGTCCAGGTCATTAACCCACAGCACTACACCAGGTGTCCAGTTGTTGGGTTGCCACCATGTTGGATCTGTAGTAGCAACCCTATTTACAACAGAATGAAGCACTGTCCAGTCCTGCACTGTCCTCACAACCACAGCTGTGCTTGGGCACATTGGTTCAGCTACTGTGTTAGTTTATCTGACCCTCTAATTTACCAAGAATGATGTCCTCCATAGTATGGCCCCTCCTGATAACATGTCTAAATTAGAATGAATAAATGAGTTCAGAAAGGTTGCAGGATACAAGATCAATATTAAAAATCAATTGCATTTTTATATAATTGCTCATTGCAATCCAAAAATAAAATTAAGAAAACAATTCCATCCATAATAGAATCAAAAATAACAAAATACTTAGGATAAATTGAATGAAATTAGTGCAAAAGACAGAATCTGAAAGCTACAAAAGTTGAGAAAAAAATTAATAAGATGTAAATAAAAAGTGTCCCCAGTGACATTACTAGGACTGGTGTCACCTAGTGTGGAGATCATGGTGTAACCACCCTCATGTATCCTCCCCCGTACCAGACTGTACAAAATCCTAGTTGTTGTGGTTATGTAGTGCCAATGAACCAGTTCTTATGCATAGCAACTCTGTACTGTGTTTCCAAGGACTTAAACAGTGGATCTTACAATTCAAACCGACCTTGTGGTCCAGTGCTTATCCTAAAGTGCCACACCAGGGCTCTACACAGAATCCTTACCACTACCTATTATCACTTTTCATCATAATATGTGATAAATGCAGTTGTAAGTCGTTTCAATGCAATATTTCTTAAATTACATGAATACTAACAAAAATTATCATGTAAAATCTTTCTATATTGAATTACAACATTATTAGTTACAACATTATTAGCAACTGAGTGAAGCCTTTATTTTTCTCCTTCTCTTTCTTTAATTGCTACTTCATTCTCAAAGAAGTTATTGAAACAGGTTCACAGATACTAATTATCATAATATTATAGCTAAAACCAGAAAATTTAACAAAGTTAGAGACTCTGAAAAACATCGGCAGCAGCAAAACCAACAATGAGTACTTGTAGTGCATGCAGATGAAACCATGTGATTCGAAGCATTATTGTAATTAGGTAATAATGATAACTCTGACCAGAGCACATTATAAGGTTCAAGAAATAAATTAGCATAGAGTTTTTGCCTTGTAAGTATATTGATGCATGCAAGTTGGACGTACGAAAAATGTTTTTGTTGTTATAACTAACTGCAGGGATATTTTTGTGAAAAATAATAAATTTCTGCTGAGACAATGCATAAAAATTCTATATACCGCTATTATGGTGTCACCGCCTCTGACAGAATCACCCATTGTGATCTGCATCCCCCATGCCTCCCTAATGCTGGCACTGAGCATCCTATATTCAAGAATTAGAAGACTTAACAGTGTTAAGATGATAACATTTCACAAATGGAGCTACAGACTCATCAAAATCCACAACAAGAATTTCAGCTGAATTCTTGGTACAAATTGAAAAGGTAATTCTAAATTCATATGAAATTGCAAGGGATCTAGATTAGCCCCAAAAATCCTGAAGAAAAAAAAAAAAAAAGTAGGAGGACTCACATTTCCCAATATCAAAACTTACTGCACAGCAAAGATAACCAAAACAATGTGGTACTGGCACGAAAATAAATATATAGATCAATGGAAGAGAAATAATAAGGCCATACATCTCATACATAGATCAATGGAACAGAAATAAGGCCATACATCTATGGTCAATTGATTTCCAACAAGGGTGCCAAAATCATTTAATGGATAAAAATCTTTACAACAAATGGTGCTGGGACAACTTATACATAACATGCATATATATGGACCTTTATAATACGATTCATGTTGACCAGTTAGACCCTTACCTCATACCCTTTACAACAATTAACACAAAATGGATCAAATATCTAAATATAAGAGCTAAAACTATAAAACTCTTAGAAGAGAATAACCCTGTAAAGGGTTTCTGAGGAGCAACTGGTGAGTTTGAACCACCAACCTTGTGGTTCAAACTGACCTTGAGGTTGAGTGTTTTTTTATCCCATGGTTCCCTGCCTGCTAATATTTTAAATATAGGTAGCATAGCTTCCAGCCTCATAGCAACACACAAGTCACCATAGTATGGCCAACAGACAGATGGGTAGTGAAAAGAACTCTTATAACTCAATAACAAGAAGACAAGTAACACAATTAAAAATGGGCAAAAGATCCAAATAGACATTTCTGCCAAGAAAATGTGCAAATGGAAACTAAGCACTTGAAAAGATGCTCAACATCATTTGTCATCAGGGAAATGCATATCAAAACCACGTGAGATTCTTTACATCCACTAGGTTGCTTAGAATAAAATGAAATCAGATAATAACAATTGTTAGTGAGGATGTTGAGAAACTGGAACTCTCATACACTACTGATGAGAATGTAAAATGGTGTGGCCACTTTGGAAAACTGTCTGATGTTTCCTCAAACCATTAATTACACATAGATTGAGGTACTCTATGACCCAACAATTCCACTCCTAGCTATATACCCAATAGAATGAAAATGTATGTCCACATAAACATATGTACAGAAATGTTTATAGCAGCATTACTCCTAATAGTCAAAAAGTAAAAACAACCCAAATGTCAATTAATGGAAAAATGGTATATGTTATGTTCTTTCCAGTCCGTTTCTACTCAGAGCAATCCTGTATAGGGTTTCTGAGGCTGTAAATCTTTATGTGAGCAGAAAGCCTCATCTTTCTTGCATAGAGTAGCTGGTAGTTTTGAACCACTGGCCTTTCAGTTAGCAGCCTAACTTGTAACTCGCTATGCTACCAGCACTCCGTATGGATAAACAAAACATGATATATCCATGCAATGGAATATTGTTGTTTTTGTTAGGTGCCATTGAGTCAATTTCAACTCATAATGACACTATGCACGACAGAACAAAACACGGTCTGGTCCTGTGTCATTCTCACAATTGTTGCTGTTTGAGCCCACTGTTGTTACCACTATGTCAATTCATCTTGTTAAGGGTCAGATTTCGAGTGCCTTCAAACCTGAGGAGCTCATCCCCTGGCACTATGCAGATAATGTTCCATTGCTATCCATAAGGCTTCTAGTGGTTAACCATTCAGAAGTGGTCTGCCTCTTCTTCTTCCTAGTCTATCTTGGTCTGCAAGCTCCACCATTGGTAGTAACCCTTGTTGTTGTCAGGTGCCATCGAGTCGGAACCGACTCGTAGCGACCCCATGCACAGCAGAACGAAACAATGTTCGATCCTGGGCCAACCTCACTACTGCTGCCACACTTGAGTCCATCAATGATGCCACC
>NW_006408741.1:3987642-4001905 GCF_000296735.1 Chrysochloris asiatica
TCTTCACTGATGATATGGAGCTTTTCCATCTTCTCTTTCCACAGATGTAGTCTATTTGATTTCTATGTGTTCCATCTGGCGAGGTCCATGTGTATAACCTGGACCCTACTGGTATTTAAAATATGGTGACATAGCTTTCAGCATCACAGCAACATACAAGCCACCACAGTATGACAAGCTGACGGCAGGTGGTGGAATGGAATATCACTCCACCATAAAAAGGACTAAAATTTGGTACATGCTTCTACTTGAACAATCCTCCAAAACATTATGCTAAGTGAAAGAAGTTAATCACAAAATTTTACATTCATATGAAAGTTCTGATTCAGGAAATCTATAGAGACAGAATGTAGATGAGTGATTGTTTAGGGCTAGAGTGAAGGGTGATGGAGCAAAGAGGGTAATAGCTGGAGGGTACTAAATTTGGTTTTCAAGTGATAAAAATGGTCTCAAATTGACTTGACGATGAATGCAAAACCCCTGCATATTCTAACAGCCATTGAGTGGTGAACTTTAAATGAATGACTATACTAAAACAAAACAGAAACCCTAAATCCACTACCACTGAGTTGATGCTGACTCATAGAGATCCTATAGGACAGAGTAGAACTGTTCCAGAGGGTTTCCTATAGGACAGAGTAGAACTGTTCCAGAGGGTTTCCTATAGGACAGAGTAGAACTGTTCCGAAGGGTTTCCTATAGGACAGAGTAGAACTGTTCTGAAGGGTTTCCGAGGCAGTAAATCTTTACAGAAACAGACTGCCACATCTTTCTTCCAGGGAGCAGCTGGAGGGGCCATCCATCAACTTTTGGTTTGTAGCTGAGCTCTATACCCACTCTGCCATCAGGGGTCCTTGATGAATATAAGCAATGTGAATTCTATCTCAACCAAGCTGCTTAGATTTTTTAATTAAAATGTTTTTATAAGAAATAAAATATTAACATACCCTCTAGCATCTCCTGATGATAGACTTATTAATTATGAAAAGGAAAATCGCAACTTTAGAATGGAACAGCCTAGCAGACGATCCCTTAACCAAATGATCAGTTAACAGCATCAGCAATTGTACAACTAGGCATCAAGTACTGACTGAGAAGGGCATGGCATCACTTCTGGGGTATTTTGGACAAAACTATTTAACCTAACCCAACTATAAGAAACAGCAGACTAACTATACTACGGGGCATTCTAGAAAATAACTGTATACTTGAAAAATGTCAAGTTTGAGAAAGAAAAAGAAAGACTGTGGACCTGTTCCAGATTAAAAGACACTAAAGAGACTGGCCAAGTAAATGCTACATTGATCCTAGGCTAAAAGAGAACAAAAACAAAAACAAACAAAATCTTATTTTCTTTTTCTATCGAGAACATGATTGGGACAATTTCAATATGATCTAAGATAAGACTATAGTGCTGTATCCATGATTTTCATCATTATATTGCAGTCCAAGATCAATATCCTTGGTTTTACAAAATATGAAATGATGGATTTAGAGTTAAGTCTTCAACTTACTCTCAATTGTTCCAGAAAACAAATATTGATATGTGTTTCATAAAAATGAATACAATTCAGAGGAATATTTAAATACTATATAGATGCACAATGATAGACGGTAGGTAGGTTGTTGCTGTTGTGGTTAAGTGTTGTCAAGTGGGTTCTGATTCATAGCGACCCTGTATAGCATTCCCAAGGAGTGGCTGGTGAGTCCAATGCATTATCCCGCAGCACCACACCAGGACTCCAGGTAGGTGGGTAAGTAATAAAGTGCGTGTAGTACAATGTTAACAACTGTTGAATCTGAGTGAATGACACACAAAAATTCTTCGTACTATTTTTGTAACTGCTCAATCATTCTGAAATTATTCTAAACAAAATGTCTTTTCATGTTTCAAAAAGCATGTTTTGTAATGCAATGCTATTTATATAAAGTTTAAAAGCACGTGAAAGAAAATGATCAATTGTTTGAGAATGAACAATAGAGCAAAAGTATAGGAGCGTCTATGGAACAGTTACCTCTGGGGAGGACAGAGGGAGGGTTCCAAGGACTGTGCTTTATTCCTCACACTGGTGGGATTTGGTCAGCTACAGACCTATGAGTATTCATTGTAATCTTTTATATCTTTATGTATATTAAATATCACATAATAAAATTTTACATGAAAACAAAAACTACCTGCCCTTCATGCCCCCTCTATTATCCTTTCTTCCAAAAATACAGGAATATTCATAGCAGTCAGTTCCCTCTTGTCTTTAGATATATTTTCAGGGACAAATTACCCAATAAATAAGGTAAGTATCGGCTTACTTACCAAACTATAGTGAACAGCTTCATGCGGGCATAAAACCACCAGGTTCCATGGAGCCAACTCCAACTCATGGTAATTTCATGTGTGTCAGAGGAGAACTGTGCTCCACTAGGTTTTCAACAGCTGATCTTTTGGAAACAGATCACCAGCCCTTTCTTCTGAGTTGCTCTAATGGACTCAAACCTTCAACCTTTTGGTTAGCAATGGTGTGTCAACCAGTTACACCACCCAAGAACTCCCCAGAGGGAGATGTTAGAACAAAGACATGGGCATCTAGAGAAAGACAGCTCCAAGCAGAGGCAACAGCCCTGAAAGGGCTGAGCTAAGAACTGCCTCCTGAAGAAGCCAGTCTGGCTGATAAGGTATGAAGCTGAGACATTTAAAATGAGGTCAGAGAAGTGTTTGAGGGATTTGGTCAGCATGTGGTTTACTTGAGGAGATGTGGAAGGTTCCTGAGCAAAAGAAGGACATGAAAAAGATAAATTCCTGAACCTTCTAAAATGTCCACAGCAAAGGCATCAGGCGGTCTGGGTAAGTCCCTGCTTTTGGAAACAACTCCTCATTTACCAATTGCAACGTGAGCATCACCTGAAAGGGTCAGAATCAGGAAAGGGGATGGCCACCCTGCACATCCTACAAGTTCCTAAGAGTCCAGCTCACTAAGAATGCTGGGCAAGGACCAGTGTGAAGGGCTACCTGTTGGAATCATTCTACCTTTATACAGGGACACTTGTATAAAAGTTTAAAACAAAAACTGCCTGTTATCCACTGTCTGTATTCCTTTCCTCCAACAACACAGGAATATCCGTGGGCATCTGGGGCTCTCCACTCTCCTGAAATTTACTGAGATCAGCCATGGGCTGCTAGTCACTGAAATGATTTCACTGTCTGGAAAAGGAGCATGGCCTAGATTAAAGACTGTTCTGCAATCTCGGCTAAGAGACCATGGGCAAGCTGCCACCTCCCAGACTCGGTCTTCACATCTATAAGATAGAGTCAAAAACACCACAGTGGTTGGGAGGATACATGGGATTGTTGTGAGCTGACATCAAGTCTCATGGAGACCCCATGAACAACACAACAAACTACTGTTTGGTCCTATACCATTACTCAGGATCATGTGATCCATAGGAATTTCATAAGCTGGTTTTCAGAAGTTGATTACCAGGCCTCTCTTCCTACTCTATCTTAGTTGAAGCATTGCTGCATAGCAACATGTACACATGTACACACGTATAAGATGCAGAGACACCTCTTCTTCTTCGCTCTTCCTCTTTCCTCACCTCTCTCAAGAACATTCCACTTTCTTGTCTCAAAAACAAATATTCAACATTTAGATCCAGGGAGCTGTGAGCCTCTGGCTTCTCAGGAAAAGATGCTAATTTTTGCCTCAGAGAACTATCCATCAGATAGCTCTAAAACCCAGCTTAGGTAGCTAGGAGAGCTTCTCCTTTCCTTGGGGAATTTCCTTGACAAATTCCTCCCTGCATGCAATTCTGGCCACAAATATTCCCCATCTGTAAGGAGAAGCCCTTTCCTTGCCACCCCCATCCCCCTCCCCCCCCCACACCCCTAATCTAGCTAGGATTTGGGAGATCCAAGTTTCACCTGCCTGTAGCTATTTCAGAATCTGCTAGCCCTGGGCAATCTTTCTGTCCTCTCATCTTGGCAAGAGTTCACACATTGCTTCCGAGAGTTCTCAGATGGATCAAATCTTAATCTTCCCATGAAATTTACACTTCTGGAACACAAGGAACCACATACATATTCTATTTTTCCGATATTCTCCAAGGCCCCTTGCACAATGTCAGGCTATTAGTACGTCGGTAATAAATACTTGTGGACTTGAAGATAATGAAATATACTTCACTTAAAATTTTTAATTAGAAAAAAAATGACTAAAATTAGATAATGAAAGTTCTGCCTCATGTACCAAATTGGAACTTTTTCTAGAAACAGTTTTTTTTTATTTTTTTTATGGACTTTGCAGGGAACCAAGCAATTAATGCCTTTTCATTACAATTTAGGACTGAAACTGGAATATTAAAATTGTCATTAAGTGGGATGTACATGAAATGCTGACAATCTCCTGGTTAATAATTCCTGGTTATAATGGCATGCTGTAGACTTAAATCTTACTCCAAGATTGGGGGGGGCGGGAGTGATAAATACATCAACGTTGTCCATTTAAATATCATTTTTAGATATCTAGAACCTATCTCTTTATTGTTCAACAACCCTTAGCAATTTCTTTTGCCCTCATTTATTTCTGGTTTCCCAAGGGAATCCTGTCTGATTTATTGGAAATTAGTTCTTACAACCAGTAAACGCTTTAAACTGTTCTGATATAAATCATGGCAAAATCTGTTAGTGCACTGAGGCCTGGGTAGAGTGTTTGCCTCCCGAGATGCTGAATGTCAGCACACTCTCCATCCATCCATCCTTCTGTCCTGCGCTGCATGTCTGTTCACTGATTGGTGTGTGTGTGGGTACTCCATGGGAATAGACCAATCAAATTCTAAGGAGGATACGTTTCCTACTTACACATACACACTGAATCACACTCTCCTTTACCCTTTGGCTCTGGAACAATAATTTGCTACATACATAGCGAAACATGAGAGGTGGACCTCAATGGAACACCTTTGTTTCTCCAGGTCTCCAAAGTTTTCTGCACTTGACAGGATGCAGTCTTTTCATTTTCTATCTCTCTCTACTAGTGGAAAATAGAGTTTAAAAAAAAACAAAAACCCTGTGAAATTGGGAACCCTTGAAAGGCGCAAACCTGTCATAGGAGGGAAACTCAAACATTTTCTACAAAGGTGAGAAAAACTAAAGCAGTAAGACTGTACTCTTGTCAAAGAGGGGTATTTGTGAGACCTGAGAAAACGAGGCAATCCTGCAGGGTTTCAGCTCTCTCACAGGTTTCACTGCATTTCAGTGTTCTTCCTGTGACAGGTTTCTGCCTTTCACAGATTCTGACTTTTACAGGTTTTACCATATTTGCAAGCCAGCTACCTAGCAGGAGAACAGTTAGGTTAGGTGGTTAAATGTGTATACACTATGTACGGATATGGCATTCCAGGTCAGTGTTACTGCTTTAATCTACCTGTATCAGTCAGCATAGGTTAGACTAGACTTCAATCACAACAACGAAGCCTTAGTTCTTGCTGATGCCACATGGGAGCTTTGCTGCAGGTCAACTTCAGTCTCAAAACCAAGCTAATGGAAGCTCTATCTCCATTTATGGAAACTCCATCTCCATTTATGCTTTCAAGATTGCAACAGCAAAAACAGAAACAAGAAGGTGGAGAGTGACGCCGTGACTCTTTAGATTTCTCATTCAAGAGACACGTGTCATCTCCATTCACATTTCACTGGCTGAAGCGAGTCACAGGAGCATCCTGAAACTCAACAAAACAAAACAAAACACCAAAACAAATGTGAGGAAGTCAAAGTTTACTGCATACCTTGAGAGAAGATGCTAGTTGTTGTTGTTAGGTGCCATCGAGTTGGCACTGACTAATAGCGGCCCCATGCACAACAAAAAGAACACTATCCACTCCCTTGCCAAACTCACAATCATTTGCTAAGCCCAAGCCCAAGCCCATTGCTGTCACCACTGTGCCAATCCATCTCATTGGGGTCTTCCTCTTTTTCTCTACCCTCCACTTTACCAAACATGATATCCTTCTCCAGGATATTGGTCCTTCCTGGCAATATGTCTGAAGTATGAGAGGTGAAGTCTGGCCATCCTGGCTGCCAAGACACTCTGGGTGTACTTATTCCAAAACAGATTGGTTTGTTCTTTTGGCAGTTCATGTACTTTTAATATTCTCCTCCAACACCATAACTCAGATGCATCAATTCTTCTACAGTCTTCCTTATTCACTGTCCAACTTTCACATGCATATGAAGTTATTTAAAATACCATGGCTTGGGTCAGGTGCACCTTAGTCTCCAAACTGACATCTTTGCTCTTCAACACTTTAAAGAGATCTTGTGCAGTAGATTTGTCTAATTCAACACGTCGTTTAATTTCTTGATTGCTGCTTCCATGAGTGTTGATTGTGGATCTGAGCAAAATGAAATCTCTGACACCTTAAATCTTTTCTCATTTATATGGATATTGTTTATTGGTCCAGTGGTGAGGATTTTTGTTTTCTTTACATTGAGATGCAATCCATACTGAAGGCTGTGATATTCATCAGTAAATATTTTGTGTTCTTCACTTTCAGCAAGCAAGGTTACATCATCTGCATATCATAAATTGTTAATGCGTCTTCCTCCAATCCAGATGCCACATTTTTCTTCATATAATCCAGCTTCTCAGATTATTTGCGTAGCATATAAATTGAATAAGTATAATAAAAAATACAACTCTGGCACACACCATTCCTAACTTTAAGCCCTTCTGTGTTCCCTTATTCTTTTGAACAACTGCCTCTTGGTGTATACACAAGTTCCTCATGAGCACAATTAAGTGTTTCAGAATATTCCTTCTCTGCAATGTTGTCCATAGTTTGCCATGATCCACACAATCAAATGCTTTTGTGTAGTTAATAAAGCACAGGTAAACATCTTTCTGGTGTTCTTTGCCTTCAGCCAAGATCCATCTGACATTAGCAATGATATTCCTTGTTCTATGTCCTCTTCTGAATCTGGCTTGAGCCTCTGGAAGTTCTCTGTCAATGTATGGGCATTCTTGTATTATCTTTAGCAAGATTTTACTTGCATGGGATACTGATGATATTGTCCGATGATTTCTTCATTCTGTTGGGTCACCTCCCTTTGGAATGGGTACAAATATGGATCTCTCCAGTCATTTGGCCAGGTAGTTGTCCTCCATATTTCTTGGCATAGATGAGTGAGTGCCTCCAATGTCACATCAGTTTGTTAAAAGACTTCAATTTGCATTCCATAACTTCCCAGTGCCTGGTTCTTTGCCAATGCTGTCTGTCAATGCACCTTGAACTTCTTTCTTCAGTATCCTTGGCTCTTGAGCATATGCTACCTCTTGAAATGGTTGAACATCAACCATTTCTTTTTAATACAGTAACTGTATATTCCTTCCAGCTTCTTTTGATGCTTTCTGTATCACTCAATATTTTACCCATGTTGTTGTTGTTGTTGTTAAGTGTCTTCGAGTCAATTCTGATGCATAGCAATCCTGTATAGGGTTTCCAAGGAGCAGCTGGTGAGCTTGATCCACCAACCTTGCAGTTCAAACAACTTTGTAGTCTGACACATTAACCTACAGCACCACACCAGGACTCCATTTTACCCATAGAATCCTTCAGTGTTGCAAGTTGAGGCTTCAATTTTTTTCTTAAGTTCTCTCAGTTCTCCCAGGCTGAGAAATGCTTGTAGACAGCACTAATGGTGGGCAAGCTGCCCAAACTTTTTTGTGTGCAGCAGGCAACAATAAACCTCGCTATTTCGGGGTTTTGTTTTTTTCTTTGTTTTCACCATAAAACCAGAAACTGTCTAAATGGCCACAGGAAGTCTTCCTATTCTGAAAAGTCTGACAGTTTACCACATTTTATTGTAAGAGATGCCAACAAAAACACCACCCCCCCAATCTGTTCCTATAGAGTCGATTCCAACTCATGATAACCCCATGTGTTACAGAGTAGAATCTCTTCAAAAAATTCCCTTTACCTCTTTTACAAGCAGTCTTTTCTTCCATAGCACCATTGAGTGGATTTGAACCTCCAACCTTTAGGTTAGTAGCTGAGAGAAAAGCATTTGTGCCACTCAGGGACCTTCACCAGATGTCTGATGTATTCTTCTTGATCAGCATCAATCTTAAAAACAAATAGCTGTTATCTAGATGTTGTTGTTAAGTGCCGTCGAGTCGGTTCTGACCTATAGTGACCCTGTATAGGGTTTCCGAGGAGCAGCTGCTGAGCTTGAACCACTGACCTTGCAGTTCAAATGGCTTTGCAGTCTGGAACACTAATCCACGGAGCCACACCAGGACACTAGGAATGCAAAGAGTTCTTCAAATAGACAAAGAGGAAGGTGGGAGGCCTTTTTTAATTTCTATTTAAAAATTTCATAGAAATCTAAGATTCTTAGCAGAGGAGAGAAGACAAATGTTTCCTTTAGCTTCACTTGTTCACAGGAAAGGTGAAAGGTCAATTTGGGTATTCCCTGCACCTCACTAACTCTCTTTTCTGGGTTCTTGTTGTTGTTGCTGTCCTGTGCCATCAAGTTAATTTTGACATACAGAGACCCCATGTGACAGAGTAGAGGTTTCTAGATTGTCATCTTTGTGGGAGTTGATTTTCACGTCTTTCTCTTGTGGAGCTGCTGGGTAGGTTCAAGCTGAGTGCTTAGCCATTATGTCACCAGAGCTCCTTGCTGGGTCTTAGACAAATGAAATATAATACCCTCTCATCCTGTCCTCTCCCCGTTCAGCTTTTCACAAATGAAGTGCTATTTTCAGAAGAAATCCTCCAATTCTTGCTGTTCAACAGCAGAATATAATGCTCATCACAATAATAAATGTATGTAAAAAATCACATGGAGAAATCATTTTTAAGTTGAGATATCTTTCAAAGGCAAGCATGATCTATATGCCCAAAGACAGTGCTCGTAAATCTTTTGGAGGAATGATAGGGCCTTATCCAATGATTTAAAGAACAGCACCATAAAAAAAAAAAAAAAAAAAAATCCAAATATAAATATTTAAATATAGTTTATTATATTCAATACCTGTCTAAATTTATCCTCCGTATAGATCTTTCCCAACTCTAGTCAAGGCTAGTGAATGCTAAGAACACTAGGGAGTATCAAAAACATAAAGTACGAAACATTGCCAGTTTTTGTTGGTGGTGGTTTTTTTCTTTTAGGAGCTAGATAGAGCTGCTTTTAAAACTATCTTATCAAAAAGGTAATCATATTTTGGCCAGATATTGAGGAGCAAAGAGAACTGTGGAGGGAAGGTACTTAGTAGAAGTGGGGTTTTTTTCATTTCTTTTCCTGTCATGCTTCTAAAGACTGCATGTTGTGGGCTAAAAATACCTAGTATCATTAGGTATGGTTCTGTTCCTAAAATGCATGCTTTGAATGTAGGTCACACATACGTATGTAAATGTATAGATTGGTCCTTTCATCTACATAGCGATGAGCTATGATGCTAAGGGCAAGAAAAACTCTGAATAAAATATAGGTCACCACTTGTTCCCTGGTTTTTTCAAGGACCCTGTCATTTTGCATCAGAGATTGTGGGAGAAGCTAATGGAAAAATATTAGTGGGAAGTTCAAACCACGGCTTCATTTGTAAACTCTACCTGAAAACTTGATGGAGTGCCCAGAGAACATAATTTTCAAACCCCCATGTACTTTTTCTATTGTTTTCTTGGAAAATACTGAACATGTGAAATGTCTGCACTCCACCAAATGCTGTGCTACTCAGGAGAGCCACCACCTGGGCTCCTGGGCTTTAGACCAGCTGACCAAAGTGTATGGTACCTGTGTCTCTCAGGTAGGCACCAAACCAGTTACGGTGGAGTCAGTTCCGATTCATGGTGATTCTGTATGTGTTCTATGACATTTTCAATTGCTGATTTTTAGAAGTAGATCTACAAGGTCTTTCTTTCCAGGTTCCTCTGGGCAGAATTAGATTTCTAACCCTTTGGTTAGCAGCTGAGTTCAGTAATTGTTTCTACAACTTGGGTGGGCACCCATGGGTGAAATTCTGTGTCTGCAGGTCTGTCCTTCACATTCCACTGAAGCACCCTCTTCTTCAAAGCCAGCCCCCTCCTCCACATCTAACATTCAGTGGAAACGATTCCCTGTTATCAGGATCATCAACAATTGTGAGAAGCTGAATTGGGCTGAAGTAACTTACACTGGGCCACAATTCCAGAAGGCACTTACCTTTCACTAGAGTTGAGGCTTAAAAAATGACACACTCTCTAGAGAGCAAATGATTATTTTTATCAGATCTGCAGAGACTCCAGACTCCTCAAAGAGTTTCAGGGCTTGTACGAATCCGTCGCCTGAAAGGAGGCTCTCCCCAGTGCTACCTAACACCACCTCTGTTTAGTAAAAGCAACAGGTGACTCCTAAGACAGCACTCAGAGTTTCAGTTAGAGGGGTGGTCAATCTCGCCTTGCCCAAGACAGGTAGCTGCTCCAGCTCTACACAAAACAAAACATTTTCCCAGCCTGCACCATCCTCACAATCATTCTAATGCTTCAGCACATTGTTGCAGTCACTGTGTCAATCCATGTCAATGGACGTCCTTCATCTTTTCTACTGAACCTCTACTTTACCTAGCATGACGTCCTTTTCCAGAGACTGACCCTTCCTAATGATGTGCCCAAAGTCAGCAATACAAAGTCTGAAGGAGCATTCTGTTGGTACTTCCTCTAGGATAGATGTGTTTATTCTTCTGAAAGTCTACGGTATATTCAAGTCTTCACCAACACCACAGTTCAAATGGATCAACTCTTCTTTTGTCTTCCTTTTTCACTGTCCAACTGGCACGTTCACATGAGGTGGTTGAAAAAAGTTAAGGCTTGGATTAGGTGTACCTTAGTCACCATAGTGACGTCTTTGCTCTTTAATACTTTAAGGAAGTTTTTTTTGCAGCAGATTGACCCAAATGTTTTATTTCTTGACTGTTGCCTTCATGAGCATTGGTTGCGGATCCAAGAATAGAATCCTAGACTACTTCAATTTGTCATTTATCACAACGTTGTTTATTGGTCCAGTTGTAAGGACTTTCATTTTCTTAATGTTCAGGTGTTGTTAGGTGAGATCAAGTCAGTACTGACTCATAATGACCCTATATACAACAGAACAAAACATTGCCCAATCCTGTGCCAACCTCACAATCAATGCTATGTTTGAACCCATTGCTGCTGCCAATCCATCTCGCTGTGGGTCTTCCTTTTTTCCCCCGACCCTGCACTTTATCAAACATGATATACTTCTTCAGCGACTGGTCCTTCCTGACAATATGTCTGAAGTATGAGAGACGAAGTCTGGCCATCCTAGCTTCCAAGAAGTATTCTGGCTGTACTTCTTCCAACACAGATTGGATTGTTCTTTTGGCAGTCAATGTTCAGGTGTTGTTGTCATTGTTAAGTGCCATTGAGTCGATTCCAACCCATAGCGACCCTGTATAGGGTTTCCAAGGAGCAGCTGGTGAGCTTGAACCACCGACCTTGCAGCTCAAATGACTTTGCAGTCTGATGCATTAGCCCACAGTGCCACACCAGGTTCAGGAGTAGCCCATACTAAAGTCTGTAATTTTTCACTCTCACCAGTAAGTGCTTAAAGTTGTCTTTACTTTTAGGAAACAAAGTTGTGTCATTTGCATACAATAGATCGGTAATGAGTTGTCCTCCAAATTCTCCTCTCTTTATCCCTCTGAGGTGTCCGTATCCACTCTTCCCTTCTGGGCTCAAATCTTTCTCCTGCCGTTAACCTACTCTTTGGCAAGTTACTAAGCCCCAGCTAGGTCTTGCGTCTTCACCTGTGAGGTGGGAATCACGTGTCCTACTTTGCAGGTTGTTAAGAAGACATAATATCCAGAGAGCCCTCAGCACCAGGCCTGGCATGAGCAGACACTCCGGCCTGTTCTATACAGTACAGCCATCACAGCTACAGTACATGGCCACATCTCAAAGGTTAGCAAGAGACCACAGCATAGACAGTTCCATACCAGTTTCTCTCAGTCTCTCAGGGTCTACCTCTAGCGCAACAATTCCCAGAGTTCAGAATCCAATAGTAATGACCAGGCTGCTCCTTCCACATTTCTAACTGAGGGACTACCTGTCTTCAGTCCCCTCTCACACAAAGATTTGCCCATAAAGCACTGGTATGTTCTTCAAGGAGAAAATATAAAGACTCCTAGAGGCTGCAGATGCCAGGGGTGAGTAAAGTGATGTGATCCCAGTTGAAAAGGCCCTGAATGGTACAAATGGTTAATGTGCCTGGCCACTAAGTTAGGTTAGAGGTTAAAGCTACCCAGAGGTACCTTGGAAGAAAGATCTGAAAATCTGTTTCTGAAAGTCCACAGTCACTGAAAACTCTATGGAGTACAGTCCTACTCCGTAACACACGAGTTGCCATGAGTTGGAATTGACGCAACAGGAACTGGTTTTTATTTTGGCCCCAGCAGAAGGCCCTCCACCAGGGTAGACACCTCACATAGCATAAAGTCAGCATCCAGGGCTTGTCAAACTTTTAACTCAAGTAGATCCAAGATGCAGACAAACAGGTGGCTGCCAACACTTGTCCAACGTTACGGCTAGCACTTTGTAGACTTAATCCTGGGATCCCAACTACAAATACCAAAAAGCCAACAGTTTAGTGGAGAAGACAGTCAAATGCACATAGACATGTGATCCAAAAGTGCCACTTCAGATTCTACAAATAGCTCTCAACAGGAGATGGTATTTTTCTCTGGCCAGCTGAAGGAGCAGAACTTCAGTGGACATTGACCCATTTCACAGATTGGGGAGTTGAGGCACAGAGAAGAGGTGGGAAAGCATGTCCAAAGTCACACAATAAGTTCCTGAGGTTCTCTGGAAATGAGTCCAGCAGTTTTGGTGCCCAGCTGTTGGATAGTGTCCTACAGTAATATTACAAGACCCACTGTCTTGCCAGGAAGCCAGCAGTTGGGCGTTGCAAGCTAGCAGTGCAGAAACCATCAATGACAAAGTGTCTCCTGCCATCCTTTGCATTTGTTCCCGCCATTTCTGTCCTTAGCCCTCAAGCTTCCAGCTGTACCAGATGCGGAGAAAATTACATGTTCCCTGAAACTTAATGACCAAATTTGAAGCAATTTCAAACTAATCAGGGTTCTATTAAGCTCATTTTATTAATTTAACAGTTTTAAGAGTTTAATACAATGATGCACTTGGAAATTTATGTGTAGAAGCCATTCATGTAGGTACAGAAGGAATGGGGCCCTCCTTCCTACCCACCCCCCATACCTGCCACAAGAGACCGCCTCAAAGAAAAGAATGATTTGTAAAGTAACTAAATCATGTAAAGATGTACAATTATAGATGATGCTGTGTGTGGTGGGACATCAAACCCACTGCTCAATCCACTGTTGTTGTCGTTGTTGTTACGTGCCATTGAGTCAGTTCACTCATAGTAACCCTGTATAGGGTTTCCAAGGAGCAGTTGGTGGGTTTGAACCACTGACTTTGTGATTCAAACCTAACTTGCTGTCCGTATATGAACCCACAGCACCAGAACCATTTACACATGGTGCTTATACGGAAGGTGTAGTCCTGGTGTAGCTCTGTGGGCTAAAATGTCATACTGCAAAATCATTTGAATTGCAAGGTCAGTGGTTCAAGCTCACCTGCTGCTCCTTGGAAACCCTATATAGGGTTGCTATGGGTAGGAATCGAATTGACAGCACTTAACAACTACACACAGAACGTAAAGCAATGGGACAGTTCTAGGTAGGACTAGAGGATTCAATGGTAACTTTAGAATAATGTGCCAAGTCTTCTTTCACATTGAGGAGACAGAACAAAGCTGTGAGGTGTCCTACCTAGTAATTCTTCTAGTTAAAATAGAAATACAGAACCATTCATTACTGATAGAGACAGCTGACAAGTTCCTGGCATGCTTCCCATGGTCAAGGTGCTCCTATAAACAAAGCTGTGTTCAAATTAAGCCAAACCAACCCGCCAAAATAAAAGGTTCACTCCAGAATGACCTTTTTAAGGATCCTTGAATCTTGCAAGCCCAGAAAACTCAAAAGTTAAAATCCTGACTTAAAAATGACCTATGTACCAAGAGCTCTGGTAGCGTAGTGGTTACGAATAGGACTGCTAACCTCACAGTCAGCAGTTCAAAACTACCAGCTGTTCGGCAGGAGAAAGATGAGGCTTTCTGCTCCCATAAAGATTTACAGCTTCAGAAACCCTATACAGGGTCACTATGAGTCGGAACCGACTTGACGGCACATAA
>NW_006408741.1:4002070-4004433 GCF_000296735.1 Chrysochloris asiatica
AACCCTTTGGAGTCCAATTCTACCCTGACACAAGTGAGATCACCACAAGCCAGACTCGACTCTATGGCCAATGGCAGCTATCTAGAAGAAAGCAGTCATGTAATTCAGGAACAAAATGTGCACTGTGCCATGGAAGGTGAGTGTTATCCCGTCTCTGAGCTTATTGCCCCCTGTGTACCACATGGGTAATCTCCTTCATGAAGCGCTTGTGTGATGTAGGTGAGTTTGGGCATTTGACACATTTAGAATGGAGACTGGCTAGGAGTAAGCATGGCAGTAACGTTCATGATAACTGTTTTGTGCATCTAAAGTCTATATGACATCACAGGTGCGAGTTTGTGATTCATAACTTACACATCAGGCTTACTATCTTCCATTCTCTCGTTCCCTTTCTCGCTTTTTTTTCTTTCTTTCTTTCTATGGCTCTGAAGGATAAACACTGGACTGCTAACCATTAGATCGGTAGTCCAAGCCTATCAGCTGCTCCAAATGAGAAAGATGAGCCTTTCTGCAAAGATTTACAGCCTCAGAAACCCTATACAGAGTCACTATGATTCAGAAATCAGAGAGAAAGAAAAGCTGGGCAATCTGCTTCCTAAAAAGCAGCCATTGAAAACTCTATGGAGCACAGTTCTGCTCTGTGGACACACGTGGAATCCACTCAACTGCAACTGGTTTGGTTTACAAGAAAAGTTCATTTTAGATACAATGTTTCTTTATATACATGATATATAGTATACAAGACACATATATCTTCACATATGTAGTTTTCACTATGTTAGTCTAGTCTTGCTTTTTCCCCTTAACCACACGTATATCATGGACGTCATTCAGTGTCAGTACTTGCAGATATAAGTCATTCTTTTTCATTGCTGCATGGCAGTTGATGATCTGCATGTAGTAGACGTTACTTAACTCTTCCCTTGCTGGCTTTTTCCTGTTAGGAACCACATGGCAAGGATAAGCCCTCTGTGTTTAACTTTGTGCATGCGGCCATCAGGATGCAGTGAGGTGAGGGATGGGTGGTGCCAAGAGAGATGGGACCAGAGTTAGACTGTGGATGTCTGATTTGCATTGTTGTTAGAGATAGACTGTGGATGTCTGATTTGCATTGTTGTTAGACTAGCTGCTCTCAAGCCAGCCCCAATCATAGCAACTGCATACACAATGGGATCACACTGTCATGATCCATAGGATTTGCATATTATTTGGTAATAAAAAAACTAATAATAAAGCTGAAAGTATTGTGGTTTGTTTTAAGCCCAGTTCAAATGTCCTTGCATCCAAACAGCTGTCTCTGAAAACAGCCCCCAAAATAGCTCTATCAAAATAGCTGCCTCAAAATGTCATGTGTCTGAATAAGCTCTGGCCCGTGCCCTCTGAAATCTCATACTCCAATGGGTTGGAGGGGGAATCAACAGAAAACAAATTATCCTAGCACCTTGTGAGTATGCAATAACGAATGTTGTTGGTACAAGAAATATGGGTTTTGTTCATTCCAGAGGTTGAGCGATGGATACTCCTCTTACTCTCTATTTTAAAATATTTTACAGCAGAAACAATAACTGCATCTTTAAAACTCAAAAGTGCCATGAAACTTTATTTGGAAAATCTAGAATGCCTAGGCTCCCAGATGTTTAGATTTTATGATCCAGTTTTGGATTTTTTTAAATAATGGTAGGACACATATAGGACTGACAATTTTTTATTTTGCTAAGTAAGGATGTTTAAATAAAAATTGCCATCTGTTTTCATTATTAGTTCATAAAAGAAGATACACTTTTATGTTAAAAAATGAGCTTCGACATAAAAAGCTTGTAAGTCCGTCTTCTGCCTATAACTGATTGTTGTTGTTAAGTGCCGTCGAGTCCATTCCGACCCATAGCGACCCTGTATAGGGTTTCCAAGGAGTGACTGGTGAGCTTGAACCACCAACCTTGCAATTCAAATGACTTTGCAGTCCAGCACAATAACTCACAGCACCACACCAGGATAACTGATTGGAAAACCTAAACCGGGGCTACAACATGCCCAGTGAAGGAGGCTTCCTGTGGAGCCTCTGCATTACATAAGACCATAGGTGGAATCCTGAACCCCATCCAGAATTTTCTGAGGTGGGAAATTTCCACTTGAAAGGACAAGCAGACCATCCTGGAGAGGCTAGATGAACAGAAGATACTTCTTGAAAGAGAGACCAACAGGAAAAATACAAAACAATATAGGCAGTCCGACTGATTACTATAAGAACAAGCAAGTTGCTTGCCCAGGAGACATCAAGGCAAGTGGTCGGGTCCTCTCATGGCAAACCCTCTTACAAAACTAAGACTCAATGGGAATACATGCTCTGATTGGTGACCACATTC
>NW_006408741.1:4005088-4011168 GCF_000296735.1 Chrysochloris asiatica
CTGTGAGGGTTGGAAATGTAAAGGTAGACACTTTGTAGCAAAAGGAGGGGAGTGATTGACTTTGCAGTCCAGGAGCAGAGGTCTCTGGAATCATCAAGGGAGAAGAGCAGAGTGTGAGATCCTCCCCAGAGAAGCAGTGACGCCAGAGATGGAATCAAAGACAACGACATGGAGAGATGAAGCGGCTGTGGACTCTAGTCCCAGAAAGGGAAAGGGACTGTGTGCTGACGACCAGGGGGCAGGCTTGCAGGGTATACCCTTTGACTGGTTGATGATGCATAGAGGGATTGTAACCATGGCAATAAAACGATATACAATAGGATGAATGTAAAGCTAATGTTCTCCTATGTAAACTATCACATAATTCACAATAAACTATTAAAAAAAAAAAAAAGAGCTTCAACATAAAAACTAGTGCCTCCCAAGAAAGAGCAGTTGGCACTTAGCCCAACTAGAGTGCTTAGACAACACATGGTCCTAATTTCCAATAGTTTGCCACGCTCATGAATATTCTCACAGGTGGTGCTAGTTAGGGTTCTTGAGTCAGGAACCCTAGACCACACTTCTCACCTGGCAAGCCTAGAGTTATTGTCAAGGCTTAGCTCAGATACTCCATACACACTGCTTGTCCTGAGCTTGAGCTCTTCTCCACTGGCACATCTCTCCCCCAGGATTTTGGATTCCTCTTCTTCACCTGCTGAGCACCTCCTGCCTTTCTCCAACACCAGCTAAACTTGATCTCCTCCATACAAATCGTAGAGTTATACCCACCAGGGAGACTCCAAATGACGTCTCCCAGGGACACTCTGAATTATACACACCAGTATAATTATACTCATCATATCCACCAGAGAGACTCACAACCACTAGGGAGACTAAATCACACTCACCAGGGAGACTCCTAGTCATACCCACTAGGAAAACTCCAAATCACCACCACGAAGGAGACTTTGAATCACATCCACCAGTGTGACTCTGAATCATACCCACTAGGGAGACTACAAAGTTACACCCTCCAGGGAAGCTCCGAATCCCATCCACCAGAGAGACTCCGAATCACACCCTACTGGAAAGTCTCCTTACATCATCAGTTGACTTCTGAATTTTACCCCACCAGGAACACTCTGAATTACACCCACCATGAACACTGCAAATTATACTCCACCAGGGATACACTCCGAATGACACCCACCAGGGAGACTCCAAATTACACCCCACCAGGGAGACATCCAAATTACTTCCCACTAGGGTGAGTTCTGAATGACACCCCACCAGGGGGACTTTAACATTATACTACACTAGGGAGAATCTGAAATCAACCCCACCAGGATGACTCCAAATTATACCCCACCAAGAAGAGTCCTGAATTAAACTCTGGTAGGGAGAGATTCAAATTACACCCCACCAGAGTGACTTTGAATTATACCCCACTGGAAAACTTCTGAATTACATCCATCAGGGAGATTCTGAATTGTACCCACGGGAAATATATACAGGTTGTTGATGATGCTCTAGACTGTCACTGGTGTATGTATTTCTTACCCTTCAATTAGAGCATTCCTTCCCTGAGAAGCTTGCTTAGTACAAAGAATAATGCCTAGCACATCTTTCTTCAATAAAAAAACATCTAGTGAATGCGTAAATTAAATAATGACTGAATGAACTTCATTCTAAGGTAGTTTATCAGGAAGATCCTCCAACCAAAATGATGGTATAAGTGGAGACCACCAACATTCATAGTCATACAGAGAGTGAGTGACAGAGCTGAAGGAGACACCAAGTCACCACATGCTCAATTCAGTGCTCTTGCCATTGAATGAGGTTGCCTGCCATCCATCATCTACCAACAACCATAGTGTGTTTCCAATGGTTCATGCTAGAGCTGCATCACACACAGAGCTTACATACCCTCAATGATTCTTATGTCCAAGGCCCAGCAATCAGCATTTGTATGTGTTGTCTCATTTCACCCTCCCAACATCACTTCTGCATGCATGCAATAGCTGGTCAATGAAAAAGTAAGATAGAAAAAGAACCAAAGCATTCAAATTGGCAAAGAATCTGGAATATACTATAGACTGCCAGAGGAACAAACAAATCCATCTTAGAAGAAATATAACCAGAATGTTCCTTCTAAGAAGCAAGGATGGAGAGACTTGGGTTCCTTTCTTTGGCACATCAAGAAAGACCAATTGCTAGAAAAGAAAAAAGAATAGTTGGTGATGTCGGTGAAAACGAGAGAAATTCTCAATGAAATAGATTGATAAAATAGCTACAACAATGGATTCAAACCGTGATCATGAATGGAGCAGGACTAGGTAATGTTTTATTCTATTAAACATATGCTTGCCCTGAGTCAGAGCCAACATGACAGAAACTAACAACAACATTAGGAACGATGTATTATTAGCCCCTTTAAAGTAGATTGTTTTTCTAAAACAATTTCAGACAGGCTGTAAAAATAGGACAATAATTCTTGTATATACTTTGGCCCAATTCTCCAAATGTTAACACCTATCTCATTTGCTTTCTTTACCATTATCTCTCTCAAGCACACACGCAAATACACACACACACAAAAACATATAATTTCTTTCTGAGAATAAGATGAAGCTATAAAGCCTCTTTAATGCTAAAGATTTTACTGTGCATGTCTTAAAAATCAAAACATTAACGATATACAATAGGATGTATGTAAAGCTAATGTTCTTCCATGTAAACTATCACATAATTCACAATAAAACATTTTTTAAAAAAAGAACACCCATACTTGCAGATAATACTCATTTGACCTGGCTTCAATGGCTGGATGATCAGAACTCAGCTAGAAGAAGAAACAAAAGGAAAAAAAGAGTAACCTGATACAATTTGATAAACTTGACCTACACCTACAGATGCAGTAGCTTAAAAGAGGGAACAAATCTTTACAGCGAGGACCATTCCTACCCCCTCTATACATGAGGTAGACAGGGATGGGCAAGTTGGACACTGGCTATCCAAAATGGGGGTGGGGGGGGGAGGAGCTACAAAGGCAAGAAGTGACTGGCTTACAAGCTTTCAAACGGGAGCCCAGATCCAGAGGGTAGGAAGGAAGGTAGTATTTCCACTGAGTAGTATCCAATCTGTCTGGACAGGGCTGATGACAGGAGATGGGAATAGGACTCCTATGGTACAATAGTGAATAATTGCTATCAGGACTGACTGTGAGGGTTGGAAATGTAAAGGTAGACATTTTGTAGCAAAAGGAGGGGAGTGGTTGACTTTGCAGTCCAGGAGCAGAGGTCCCTGGGACCATCAAGAGAGAAGAGCAGAGTGCAGGACCCTACCCAGAAAAGCAGTGATGTCAGAGATGGAGGCAGAGATGATGACATGGAGAGATGGAGCGACTGGGAGCTCTAGACCCAGAGAGGGAGAGCATCTGTGTGCTGTGATGACTGAGGGGCAGGCTTGTTGGGTATACCCTTTGGTTGATTGATGATGTATGGAGGGGATTTTAACCATGACAATGAAACAGTATACGATAGGATGAATGTAAAGCTAATGTCCTCCCATGTAAACTATCACATAATTCACAATAAAACATTAAAAAAAAAAACCAACAGAGAGGGAAAGAATCTTCACATCAAGTACCAATCTTAACCCCTCTGCATCCAGGATGGATAGGGATGGGCAACTCAGACATTGGCTACCTAAAATGAGGCGGCAATGAAGGCACAAAGTAACTGACTTACAAGTTTGCAAAAGGGAGTTTAGTTTAAGAGTGTGTAGGGGAAGATAGAGTCCCCACTGAATAGTTTTCATCTTGTCTAGATGGGTCTGATGAAAAGAGATGGGGATAAGATTCTTATGATTCAATAGTGAGTAACTGTTATCATGACTAATTGTGACTGTCACAGCTGTAAAGGTAGAAGTTCCATAATAAAAATGGAGGAGTAGTTAATCTTACAGTCCAGGAATAGAGGATCCTAGGACAATTAAGGGAGAAGAGCATGGGTGGAATGTGGGACCCTATCCAGAGAAGCAGTGACACTAGAAATGGAAGCAGAGAAAGACTGAATGCTGGTGGCCAGGAGGCAGGCCTGCAGAATGTGCCCTTTGGTTGTTCAAATTATTACATATTCCTGAGTATTTTTGTGTACATCTCCACCCCCCAAAACAAAAACAGAGGGAATAGAAGCAAATACTGTTGAATGATAATGCACAGAGGAGATTGTAATCATTGCAATAAAACAATGGTGTAAAACCAACGTTCTCCCATGTAAACTATCACTCAATTCACAAAAGTTATAAAAGAAAAAAAATCAAAATATTAATATTGGCATCAAACATTATCTAATTGTACAGATCTTCGAATTTGAACAATTTGCCTTATGTCCTTTGATATTGTTGTTGTTGTTGAGTGCTGTTGAGTCAATTCCAACCCATAGTGAGCCTGCATAGGGTTTCTGAGGAGTGGGTGGTGGGTTTGAACCACCAACCTTGCAGTTAGTAGTTCATTGCTTATCCTACAGCACCACACCAGGAATCCATAATGTCCTTTAGAGCACAAGAAAAGAACCAGAATGTGTCTGGTCCAAGATCCACTCCAGTATCCCACTGACATTTGGTTTTTATTCCAGGCACATAACAACAACAATCTGAAGTTATCCCTCCGCTTTTTTTTTTTTTCCCCTTCAAGGCTATGACCTTTTTATGGTACAGGGTAATTTTGTACAAGTCCCTCCATTTGAATGTGTCTGGGGTTGCCTCATGATCCAATTCAGGTCATAATTTTTACAGGAAACCTGAAGAAAGTGCTGCTGAGTCCTTCTCAGGCATCACATTAGGAGGTACGAGATGTCTGTGTGTCCGTGATTAAAGACGCTCACTTTTATCACTTAATTGAGGTGGTGTCTGCCATATTTCTCCACAGTAAAATGATTGCATAAAAAAATAGAGTTTGTGAGGAGATATGTTGAGACTATACAGAAATCTCTTCTGCAATGATAATCTCTAAGGTAAACCCTGTGAATGCCAGACCTGTAAGGCAGAAGAAACCTGTCAGAGAAGGAAAACTCAAATATTTCCCATGAATAAAAAGCAATTAAAAGACTGCACCCTGTCAAAGGCAGAAAACTTGTGAGACACAGGGAAAAAAGACAGTCCTATCGAACTTGTGACTCACACAGGTTTCACTGTGCAGAAAGCAGCTCTTTTCCTTCTTGTCCATTTAATTATTTATAATAATTTTCATGCTTAAATTACTGTATATTTGACCAGTGGGAACCTGGGTCTTGTGCCCTTTTACCATGTTCCCATCATTCTTTGACCAGTTCCTTTATTTCAGGTACAAATGGCTCCTGGTTCATCTTGTACCTTCTCAGCCTAACTCACTCATCTATGCCAAGAAATTTGGAAGACAGCTACGTGGTCAACTGATTGGAAGAGATCCTTATTTGTGCCCATTCCAAAGAGAGGTGACCCAATGGAATGTGGGGTTCATCAGACAATATCATTAATATTGCATGCAAGTAAAATTTTGCTAAAGGTAATTAAAAAATGGCTACAACCATACACTGACAGAGTTTCAAGCTGGATTCAGATGAGGACACGGAATGAGGGATATCATTGCTGACGTAAGATGGATCTTGGCTGAAAGCAGAGAATACCAGAAAGATGTTTACCTGTGCTTTACTGAGAGCTCAAAGGCTTTCAATTGTGTGGATCATGACAAGCTATGGACAACATTGCAGAGAATGAATATTCCAGAACACTTAATTGTGCTCATGAGGAACCTGTACCAAGAGGCTACTGTTCAAACAGAACAAGGGAACATTAAATGATTTAAAATTAAGAAAGGTGTGTGCCAGAGTTGTATTCTTACACCATATTTATTCAATCTGTATGCTGAGCAAATAATCTGAGAAGATGGATTATATGAAGAAGAATATGGCACCAGGGTTAGAGGAAGGCTCATTAACAACCTGTAATATGCAGATGACACAACCTTGCTTGCTGAATGTGAAGACTTAAAATACTTATGAAGATCAAAGACCACAGCCTCCAGTCTAGGTTGCACCTCAGTGTTAATAAAACAAAAA
>NW_006408741.1:4012618-4033203 GCF_000296735.1 Chrysochloris asiatica
GTGTGTACTTATTTGTATGTATGTTCACTCTAACAGTTCAAGTTTTAATCCAATACCACAGGGATAATTCTAGCCTTCCACCTTTCCAGGGTGCTAACGAATCCATCCAGGGACACTTTAGAAGAAAATCCTGGTGAAAATTTCTGAAAAATCAGCCATTGAGAATCCTATGGAGCACAGTTCTCCTCTGACACATGTGGGGTCATCATGAGTCACAGCTGACTAGAAGGCAACTGGCGTTGGTTTCTGACAGAGTAAGCTGGGTCTCTTCCTCATAACAGAACTACATACTTCCTCAGTCCTTGAATATGAAAGTCATTTCAGAATTACTAAACCACATCAGTTTAGAAAAACAACCTTAGTAGCTAGAGTAACAGTACATTTGTTTACAGTTATTTTTTTATATTAGCCTGAGGGAGTTTGGCCAAAATACTCTCCACAACAGTTACTTGGGAGTTGCTCCCACTTTGCAATGTAGTTTCTTATTCATTTGAAACACAGCAGGAATCATTTGTTTCTGTTTGGAGTCTGTTCTGCTTTTTTTCTATCACCCCTGATGATTTTCTTTCTTTCTTTCTTTCTTTTTTTTTCCAGCTGAGAGACTCTTTCTCTCTTTTCCAGCTGAGAGACACTGACAGGACTGTAAATGTCAGAAGCACACAAAAAGAATATTCACGAAAGTGGCACTCCTTATCCTTCTGTTCCATCCCTACCCCCACCCCACCCTTCTTACCCAAGTTCCAATCACCCCTGTAGGCTATGAACTGATTTCATTAGATGCTAGTTTACCCTTCCTACTTGAATAAGTCCTTTTTGTTAAAATACACACATACATGTCTATTTTCTTATTTTATCTTTATGACATACAGTAGTGTACTAAAGATGCTCTGCAAAGCACTGTTAGGTATACTTTTCATAGAATAAAATTCCCTCACTATAAATGTATGGCTATCTGGGTGGTGGAAACAGCTGTGCTCAACACCCACCAGTGGTATCATGGTAAAAAGGGTCTGGATCTGCTTTGATTAAAAACTACAGCCAACAAAACTATGAGGTTCTCATGAGTCAGTATCAACTTGATGGCAATGGGTTTGGGGCAAATAGGAGTCCTGGCGTTGTACAATTAGTACTGACTCAGCAGTTCAAACCCATAAGCTGCACCTTGGAAACCCTAGTGTTGTGAGTCAAAACAGACTCAGTGGCAGTTAACAACAACAGCAAATTGTTCTTCCAAAGAATGAACTTTAAGTTTCATTGTTCTTGTCTTTTGTATTTCATTGCTTTCTTTATGCAATGATTTCCTACTTTCTATAGTGGTTACAAATTGGGCTGCAAACCTTAAGGTCAGCAGCTCAAAACCACCAGCTGTTCCGCGGGAGAAAGATGAGGCTCTCTGTTCCCATAAAGATTTACAGCCTCAGAAACCCTGTACATGGTCACTATGAGTCGAAAACGACTCCACGGCACACAACAACAACAACAACAGTCTTTGGGTAGTCCTGGTGTGGTGCTGCGGGATAATGCGTCAGACTGCATGCAAAGTTATATGAACTGCAAGGTCAGTGGTTCGAGCTCACCATCTGCTTCTTGGAAACCCTATACAGGGTCACTATGGGTTGGAATCGACTCAACGGCACATAACAACAACACAACATAGTCTTTGAGGTTATTCTACTTTCCCTTTTCTAGCATCTTAACTTGGAAGTTTGGTTTATTAAGCCCACCAACCACTCTTTGGAATTTCTATCCAGGGTCGCTATGAGTGGGAACCAAGTCGACGCACATGACAACAACTATGTACAGAGATTCCAAGAAGCAGCTGGTGGGTATGAACCACTGACCTTGTGGATAGAAGTCCAGTGCTTATCCTACAGTGCCACACCAAGACTTCTATATATCCCAAACCCAAGCCATCAAGTTGATTCTGACTCCTGGGGACCTCGTGTTACAGAGTAAAACTGCTCCATAGGGTTTTGTTGGCCTTACTATTTATTGAAGCAGATTGTCAGACCATTTTTCCATGGCACAACTGGGTAGATAGTTGAGCACAAATCGTTTGGATCCCTAGGAAGTCATATATTTAAAGTGAGTGAGTTTTATTTTATGAAAAATATATCTAAACAATGCTGTTAAAATGAAAAGAGAGAGAGAGAGAGAGAGAGAGAGATCGGAGTCCTGGCGTGGCACAGTGGGTTAATGTGCCAGACTGCTCGGAAACCCTATCCAGGGTCGCTATGGGTTGGAAACAACTTGATGGCACTTAACAATAACAACAACAACAACAAGATATATATATCTTGTTCTTGTCAGGTGCCATCGAGTTGGAACTGACTCATAGCGACCCCACGCACAGCAGAACGAAACAATATCTGATCCTGGGCCAACCTCACTACCGCTCTCACACTTGAGTCCATCAGTGATGCCACCTGGCTGATCCATCTCGTTGGGGGTCTTCCTCTTTTTCTCTAACCCTCCATCTTACCCAGCATGACATCCTTCTCCAGCAACTGTTTCCTCCGGACAATATGTCCAAAGTAGGAGAGACAAAGCTTAGCCATCCTGGCCTCCAAGGAGCACTCTGGCTGCACTTCTTCCAAAACAGATCTATTGGTTCTTTTGGCAGTCCATGGCACTTTTAGTATTCTCCTCCAACACCACAACTCAAAGACATCAATTCTTCTATGGTCGTCCTTATTCACTGTCCAGCTTTCACATCCATATGAGGTTATTGAAAACACCATGGCCTGGGTCAGGTGCACCTTAGTCCTCAAGCTGACATCTCTGCTCTTCAACACTTTAAAAAGTTCCTGTGCAGCAGATTTGCCCAATGCAATATATCGTCTGATGTCTTGACTGCTGCTTCCATGAGTGTTGACAGTTGAAACAAGAAGAATGAAGTCCTTGACAACTTCAATCTTTTCTCCGTTGATATATATACACAGAGAGAGAGAGTTACAGTTCAAACCCACCAGTCGCTCCTCAGAAACCCTATACAGGGTCACAATAAATTGGAACAGACTCAACAGCACTTGACAACAACAACATATATATATGTATGTAGGGAGGTAGGTATGTGGAGTCCTGGCGTGGCACTGTGGGTTAATGTACTGGATTGCAAGGTCAGGTCGGTTTGAACTACAAGGTCAATGGTTCAAGCTCACCCTACGCTCCTCAGAAATCCTATAAAGGGTCACTACGAGTCAGAAACAACTCAATGGCACTTAACAGTACCAACAATGCATGTATACATGCATGTATGTACATGTGTATATGTACACACACACATATATATATACATACAGATTGATGAGTCTTAATAAAAGTAAACAGATGTGCAACTATCAATAGCACCCAGTTTTAGAACACATCTATTACCCCAAAGAATACCCTCAAACTCATCCAAAGTCAATCCCTACTCCTACCCCCTCTAAGGAGTCCTGGTGTGGTGCTGTAGGATAAACATTAGACTACTAACCACAAAGTCAGTGGTTCAAACCCACAAGCTGTTCCTTGGAAACCCTATACAGGGCTCTATGAGTCAGAACTGACTCAACGGTGTTTAACAACAACAACAACATCAACCCCCACCCCCACCCCCACTCCCTAAAGATGCTCTTCTGTCACTTAGCAGTATCCTGGAAATCAACCCCATAACTGTCACTCACAGAAATCTTCCTCTTGCTTTTGTATAGTTGCATAGTATTCCATGGAACTGTCTACCTAAATATCCTTGGTTATTTAGGGTCTTTCTGATCTTACGCAATTACAAATCATTCTTCAGTAAATAGCCTTGGGCATAGGCATACTTTGAAGTACATTTTCTGTGTTAATTCCTAGAAGTGGGATTTCTGACTCAAAGGTAAATGCTTAGGTAGTTGTGATAAAGATGGTCAAATTCTCCTTCAAAAGGGTTGTGCTCACTTGCATCGCCACCAGCAAACCATGAAGGCGCTGGTTTTCTTGAAGTCTCACTAACAGATGTGCTGTCAAGCTTTTTCGTTTCTGCCAATCTGACAGGTGAAAAATGGTATCTCAGAGTCATTTCAATTTGCATCTCTCTAATTATGAGTGAAGTTGAACATCCTTTTATATGTTTAAAGACTGTTTGCATAGCTTTTATGGGAAATACCTTTTCATGTCTTCTGACCATATTTCTATCATGTTTCCGCCATCCTGCTGCCTCAATTTTTGCAGTTCTTTACATATTAGGGAGATTAACTCTTTACATGCAATATATGTTGCAAATATTTTTCTTTCTCCCAGTTTGCCATTTGCATTTTGACTGTGCACATGGTGGGTTTTTTTTTCCACCCCCCTTTTGTCATATGAAAAATGTCCAACTTTATGTAATCAAATGTATCGACCTTTTTTTAAACTACATTTACATTTTGAGTCATAGTTTAGAAACCTTTCCTTACACCAATATTTTAGACAATAATCACTTGTGCTTCCTCTAGTACTTGTATGGTTTTTATATCTCTGAGCCAGTGGGAATCTATTCTCGGGTAGGATATAAAATGGTCCCCTGGCAGCACAAATGGTTTATGCCTACCTACTCATCTAAAGGTTGGCATTTCAAACCTACCCAGAGGCACTGCAGTAGACCTGCAGTGCCTGGTATTTGCTTCTGTAAAGATTTCAGCCAAGAAACCCTTTCTGGAGTAATGCTATAACACATGGGGTCACCATGAATTGAAACTGACTCACTGGCCCTGAGTTTGGTTTGATTTTAAGGTGTAAAACATCCAACTAATTTCATCTTTTTTCAAAGGGCTGTCCTATTGCCCCAGCCTAATGCAAAGGATCAATACTGGACTGCTAACCACAAGTTTGACAGTTCAAACCCAACAGACGCTCCTTGGAAACCCAATACAGGGTCTCTTTGAGTCAAAAGTGACGATGACCATCAGCAGCAACAATGTATTGAAAAGTCCATCTTTGCACTGGTGATTTGAGATACTACTTTTATCAATGTACTGACTTTCCATATGTACTTGGGTCTACTTTTAGATTTCAGTTTTATTTCACTGTTATTTTGTCTGTTCAGGTACCAGCACCACACTGTTGTATAGAGGCTTTGTAATTTGTTTTAATGTCTGGTAGAACATACTCCTCTTATTAGATTTTATCTTTCAGCATTTTCATGACTGTTGTATGTTTCTTTTTCCATATAAATTTGAGTTCAGTAGTTTGTCTAGCTCCATCAAAACCATTGCTATAGACTGATGGGTAACTCGTGATACTGTAGTGAATAATGCTTATCAGGATGGACTGTGAGGGTTGGAAATGCAAAGGTAGAAGTTTTGTAACAATGAAGGGAGTGATTAAATCTCCAGGATAGGAGCGGAGGCCTCTGGGACCATCAACGGAGAAGAGCCGAGAGTGGGACCCTACCCAGAGAAACAGAGATGCCTGAGATAGAGACAGAGATGATGACGTGGAGTGATGAAGCGACTGGGGACTTTGGACCCAGAGAAGGAAAGGGACTGTGGACCGAAAACTGGGGGGAGGAGGGGGAAGTGTAGGGGGCGGGTTTCTGGGATATACCTTTTGAGTGGTTGATGATGCATGGAGGGGATTGGAACCATGGCAATGAGATGATATACGATGGAATGAATGTAAAACTAAAGTTCCCCCATGTAAACTATCATGTAATTCACACAAAAAAAATAAAAAATAAAAACATTGCTATAGCGTCAATTCCAAAACACAGTGACCTTGGAGGATAGAGTAGAATTCTCCATAGGGTTTCCAAGATGGCAATCTTTACAGAAGCACACACCAGGACTTTATTCCACAGATCGACAGGTAGGTTCAAACAACTGACTTTTCCTTTAGTCCCTGAGCACTTAACCACTGAATCACCAGGACTCCTTAGCTTCACAAATCTTAGTCTTTTCACTGGGGTTGTGTTACATTTAGACATTAACTTGAGGAAAATTGATTTTTCTATAACATTAAGTCATCCCATCCAAGACCAAGGATGTCTTTCCATTTGTTCTAGACTACTTTTGAGCTTTTTAGAAGAATTTTTAAAACTTTCCTCAGATAAGTTTTACATATTTCTTGCTAAGTTTATTCCTAAATTTATTCCTTTTACTATCTGTGTTACCATTACGTCCTCTGATTATTTTTGGTGCGTAAGAAAAACTGTTCATGTCTATGTTAAAGTGAAGGGTCAGTGAAAAAGAGGAAGATTCCCCCAAGGAGATGGACTGACACATTGGCAGCAGCAACAGGCTGAAACCTAACAGTTGTGAGGATGGCACAGAACCAGACAATATTCTGTTATGTTGTGCATAATATGGCTGCTATGAGTCAGAAAGGAGCAACTCGATGGTACCTAACAACAACAACAACAACAACAACAACAACAACAACAATTGATTTCTATGTTGATTTTTATCCTGCTACCTTAAGAAATTCTTCTGTCAATTTACCTGTAGCACTGGTTCTCTAGAATTTCCCCAGTGTACTATCCTATCATGCTCACATTAAGATAGTTTTGATTCTAAGTGGATCAAATTGCCTCCGATTGATTTCTCTTATCTCTTTGCTAATATCCAATACAGTTGTGAGGAAACAGTAAGGAGATGACAGACATCCTTGTCTTGTTCCTGATCCTATGAGAGAGGATTCTAGTGTTTTCCTACTAAATAAGATGCTGACTTTAGGATTCTAGTATATAAAATATTTTATCATGTTTAGAAAATATCCATTAATTCTTTTTTTTTTTTTAATATATATGGTATATGAGGCTTGGGTGTTGAATGATGTGAGAGGCTTTTCTAAGGAGATAAGCACATGATATTTTCCCTTAAAGCTACTTGATGTTGATGTTAAGAGCCGTTGAGTTGTTTCCAACTCATAGCAGCCCTGTATAGGGTTTTTGAGGAGCAGTTGGTGAGTTTGAAGCATTAACCTTGAAGTTCAAACTGACCATGCAGTCTAGTGCTTATCCTACATCACACCAAGACTCCTTAGATATATTTTGTTGTTCTTGTTTAGTGCCATGGAGTCAGTTCCAACTCATAACGACACCACAGTGTAGGGTTTCCGAGGAGCGGCTGGTGAGCTTAAATGTCAACTTTGTGGTTCAAACTGACTTTGTAGTTCAGTACATTAACCATATTGATGGATTTTCTGATATTCAACCAACCTTGCATTCTTGTAGAACAACAACATTGATTATGATGCATTGTGTGTTAATAATTTTAGTACTTTTGCTTCAATATTTATAAGTGATATTGTACTTTAAGTTTCATTTTTGTACTCATTTTATCAGATTTTAGTGTAAAAGGTATATTTGCTTTCTAAAATGAATTAAGCATTCATTTCTTTATTTTTAATACTCCAAAATAATTCATAGAGAATTGGAAATACCTGGTCATTGAAAGGTTGGTAGAATTCCCCTATGAAACTGCCTGAGTCTGGTGCCTTTTTTGTGTCCCTGAATAATTTCTCTAAAGCCTTTATAGCTCTACATCCTTTATGGAAATTCCATATTTAATGAGAATAATTTTGATACTGTATTCCATCTAAGTTTTATATTTATTTTTATAGAGGTCAGCAAAATAGCTTCATTGTTTTCTTTTTTCCAATTTCCTCAGTTTCAATGGTATGTCGCCTTTGTAATTTCTTAATTAAATATTTGTGCTTACTAACTTTTTTATTAGTGTATCCATTTTGCTAATGTTTCAAAAAGCTAGGATTTAAGTTGTTAATACATGTGCTGTCTCTCTATTCTCTACCATATTATTTTCTGCTTTTTGCCTTATTTATTCTTTTCTTGTGCTATCCTTTGGTTTATGTTCTGGTTCCTATCCTAGGTTTTTGAGCTGAGAAGTTAACTCATTTATTGTCATGCTCTTGTTTTGATTGATGAAAAGTGTTTAGGAGTATGAAGTTCTCTTTGATCACTGCTTTAGATTCATCACATAAACTCTGACGGGTAGTGTTTTCATTGTTTGTTTTACATTTTTTAGTTTGTTCATTTCCCCCCCTCTCACTCAAAAGTTTTTTAATGCAAATTAAAAAAAAAATTTCAGAGGAATGGGTCTTTTTCTTTTCTGTGTTTGTTAATAATATGTTTTTTATTGTACTATGATCAGAGAATATTTTGGTGCTATTTCTCCTGTTTGTTGTTGTTGTTGTTAAGAGTGCTGTTGAGTTGGTTCTGACTCGTTGTTATGTGCCGTGGAGTCGGTTCCAACTCATAGCTACCCCTGTACAGGGTTTCCGAGGCTGTACATCTTTACAGGAGCAGAAAGCCTCATGTTCTCCCACGGAGCGGCTGGTAGTTTTGAACTGCTGACCTTGAGGTTAGCAGCCCGATTCATAATGATCCTAAAATAGGGTTTCCAAGGAGCAGTGGTGAGCTTGAACTGCCAACCTTGAAGCTCAAACCGACTTCGCAGTAAGCACATTAACCTGCAGCGCCACAACGAGACTCCATTTCTACTGTAAGTTTCCTTAAAGGAGAGAAGAAACAAATTCCCTTTGCAAAAGAATTCCAAATAATTCATGTAGCTATTTCACTTTCAAGCAGGTAGAGCCTCCAATTTTCTAATCTAAGGAGCCAGGGTCTTCAGTGTGGGCAGTACATAGTGGTTTCCTTCCAAAGAGAACAGGGTGGAAAGGGGAGAAAAAGGATAATGTTCCAGTGAAGAAAGGTGACAAACAGTACCACAGACAGGTGATTGAGGCCCACTTCAACAGCACTAGTCATTTTGATAGTGTGTGCCTCTGATGTGATATGATGGGAATGGCACTTTACCTCTTGGGGTGTTCCTCTCACAAACCCATAACCCCAGTCTAATCATGAGAAAAACATCAGATAAATCCCAATAGAGGGACAGAACTCCTCAAAACTGTCAAGGTTATCAAAAACAAGGGAAGTCAGAGAAACTGTCACAGCCAAGAGGAGGCTAAGAAAAAATGACAGCTCAGAGTAATGTAGTGTCCTGGATCAGATGCTGGAACAGAAAAAGGACATCTTTGTAGTTTAGACTCGAGAGAACTGAATAAAATGTAACCTGTAGTAGATAATAAGGCATCAATATAAGGTCTTTATCACTGTGACAATGCACCACACTAATGTAAAATGTTAATAATAGTGCAAACTGGATACAGGGTATATGGGAGCTCCCTGTGCTGTCTTGTGATTTGTCTACAAATCAAAATTGTTTTTAAAAAATAAACTAAACTTTAATATGTGTGTTATTTTGTTTTTCCGGGTTACTCCATAGACCTCCATGGGAGCACCTGGATGGTACAAATGGCTATGTATTTCAGTACTAGCTGAAAGGTTGCCATTTTGAAACAACCCAGAGACATCTGGCGATCTTCTTCTGAAAAGTCACAGCTTTGCAACCCCTATGGAGTGGTTCTAGTCTACATACACGGGGTCTCCATGAGTCAGAATTGACTAGATGGGAACCAACAACAATGTACTTTGCCCAACATGATGACCTTTTCCAGAAACCAGCCTTTCTTGATGGTGTGTCCAAAGTAAGCCTCAGGACCATGACAAATGTTTGACACACATAGCTCATCATTTCCACAGTGGCATCATTTGATGTTCCTTTTTATTATCTTCTGGTGTGGTGGTGTAGGACCACCACTGGACTGCTAACCAAAAGGTCAGCAATTCAAACCTACCAGCTGCTCCTTGGAAACCCTAGACAGGGTCACTATGAGTCAAAACCAACTCAACAGCACTTAATAACATAACAACAACAACACAGGTGAGGAAACCAAGTTTGCAGGACATCAGGTGGCTGGCCTGAGATACCATAGGTACCAATCACCCTAATGGCTGCTACCATTCATTCATACTCACTACAGTAACATGTTACTGCTGCTGTGTGCCACAGAGCTGGTTCCAACTCACAGCAACCCTGTATCAGGTTTACAAGTCTGTAAGTCTTTATGGAAGCAGAAAGCCTCATTTTTCTCCCTCAGAGCAACTGGTGGATTCAAACTGCTGATCTTGTGCTTACCAGCCTAACACGTAACCCATTACATTACCAGGGTCCTCCCTCTTTAATCTGTTCTTTTCAAAACTACTGAATGAAATATTACATGCCAAGATCTAGTGTAGAAATCCATGACAATTTCTAATCTCCTGCAACAGCTAACCATACACTGCACTGGTCCTGGACAGACAGCTTCTCCATCTGCCTACTCCCGCCTGACCTAGGCTAGTGAGGAAACAGACTAGGTGAACTAGAAATTCACAGACATACAGAGTTAGAGTAGAGACTGGCTGATATCAACAGGTATGTGGACTTCAGCATGTGCCAGCCCCTGACTTCGAGGCCTAAGGATACCTGCATATGATCTGCTATTGTTGTTAGCTGCTGTCCTCCAGCTCTGACTTTTGGAGAACTTATGAATAACACAAGAAAACACTAAACAGTCCTGTGCCATCTTTATGAATATTGCTTTGTTTGAGTCCTTTGTTGCAGCTATGCATCAATCCAGGTAGACACCCAGCATGGAAGGAGTTAACAGGCTCACTCTCTGGGTTATCCAGGGCTTGGGCCATCCACAAAATTCCCTGGTGAACCCAGAAGTGCCCATTCTTCTTGGTCACCACAGAACTCCAAATAACATGAGTTTGAGCTTTTCTCCTTCCAATAATGCCCACACCAGTCTGCCTGCTTCGGCATTGATTCAACCACTATGACTAGCGCATCTCACTTGAAGCAAACCCTTGGTGCAAAAATATGATTTCACAAAATGCTGCAGGGGTGATCAATCACATTACAAAAGGATTCTGGGACTTTAAGGAGGATCAGGAAATCACCACCCTCCAAAGGGGAAGAGCCTGAGTTGGGAGCAGACATAGGACAGTCAGACATCTTCCATGAGGAAGAGCCCAGACCCCCTCATGCCTCTCCAACCCACTGAGTGATGGCTTACTTGGGCATTTCAGGCTTTGCTTATAGCTCTTAGTTCTATAAGGATGGGAGCAGATAAACAGAATAGTGAAGAGTGGGCAATGACCGACAAGATAAACAAAGATAGAAATGATATACTTGGGAAATCATGGGATTTGTCCGTGGGAGATGAGCTTCACTGATGCCTCATTTTCTGAATTGTGAAAGCATTGAGCACAGCCCACCAGAGTGGGATTTGCAAACCACCAGTGGGGTTCAAGGGTGCGGCTGAAAGCCCTAACCAGGGACAGGGCTGTGCACAAAGGCAGCCTTGGATCTGCTTGTGGCTTGACACCACACAAAGAAAGAACAGAGCCTGATCCCCAGGAAGCACCCCCATTACCCGGCCCTAGGGTGGGGGAGGCTTGTGCAGTGTATTTCAGGGGCTTCTATCACCCAGACAAGAGAGGAACTCTGATGACACAGAGGTCCCCTTGCTCATATACTACTCACAGGACCTGAGGGCTCTTCAGACCATATTGAAGTTCATGGGTTTAGTGCACAAAGCATCCTGATCTGGGAACATGGGTTCTAGGTCTAACTCTTCTACTTCACACAGTGTGCTTTTAAGGTAACCACTTCACCTTTGTAGGGCTCAGTTTTTTCTTAGTTAAAATGAAGATAATCCTGACATCATTGGTACTGGGCTGAGTGATGGCAATGGTGGTGGTGGTTCCAACTCACAGTGATCCTGTATAGGGTTTCCAAAACTGTAAATCTTTACGGGAGCAGAACGCCTCATTTTTCTCCTGCAGAACAGCTTGTAGTTTCAAACTGCTGACCTTGAGGTTAGCAGCCCAATTCGTAACCACTATGCTGAGCAGTATCTCCAAAAACTCATCTCCACCTGGAACCTCAGAATGTGACCTCACTGGGAAATAGAATCATTGCTGAAGTATTAAAATGAGATCTTACTGGATTAGGGGAGACCCTAATGCCAAGAATGTGGAATTACTTGTGTGAGACATGTTTGAAGACATACAGAGACAGAGACATGCAGTAAGAAGGCCAAGTGATGATGAAGATAGATATGGGAAGATGCAGCTACCAGCTATGGAATGTCAAGGATTATCAGAAACTGCCAAAGACTGGAAAAGACAAAAAAGATTCTCCCCTACAGCCTTTTGGGGGAACGTGAATCTCCTGATACCTTGATGTTAGAATTCTTACCTCCAGAACAATGAAAGAATAAATCTCCGTTTATTTAAGTTACTGAGTATGTGGTGACTTGTAATGTGTGGCAGCCTGAGGATACTAACACAGTGGGTCATGTGTATATTCCTCAACAAGCATGTAGTCTTAGAAGAAGCCAGAATGTTCCTTAACAGTGAGGATGGGGTGAGACTTCTACTTTCTTTGTTTGGACACATCATCAGGAAAGACTAATCACTAGACAAAGACATCATGTTTCACAAAGTATGTTGTTGTTGTTGTTGTGTGCATCAAGTCAGTTTCGATTCAAAGTGACCTTATGTGACAAGAGTAAATTTCCCCAGAGGGTTTACAGAAGCACACTGGTAGGTCTTTCTTCCATGGAACTGCTGGGTGGCTACGAATGACCACCTCTCTTACTAGCAGCTGAACACTTGACCATTGCAGCACCAAGGTTCTTTTAGTAAAGTACTGAGTCAGCAGTAAAAGTGTGAGAAACCCTCAATGAGACGGAACACAAAAGCGATAACAATGGACTCCAATGCAACAATGTTCATGGAGATGGTGTTGAACCAGGTCACATTTTGTTCTATACATAAGGACCCCATGAATTGGAGCCGACTTGGCGGCAACTCCACTGGACTGCTAACCACAAGGACAGCAGTCCAAACCCACCAGTCACTCTTGGAAACTCAGTACAGGATCACGATGAGTCAAAATCAACTCAATGATACACACAAAATGCAACGAACCCCCAAAATCCCATGATAAATAAATTCTGGCAAGCAAAGGCTAGCGCACACAGAATTCCTACAGATTAGAAGAGAAAAGGTTAGTTGGAACAAGACAGTAGCCAGCAGCAAGGATCAAGCTGCAGCATAGGCCAAAAAAGGGACACATAAGGTAGTCATTGGGGATTCTAGCGATGATCTAGAAAGGAGGCTCCTCTTGGTTCAACTTGGAATTGGAGCCTCCTTGGTCTACCACTTTCTATCTGCACAACTCCAGTCCCCACTGGGAGCTTGGGTTTTGTCATCCATATGTTAGGGTTGAGAGTAGTGTCTATTACAATGCTGAGGATAGACAGAAACTTCAGGAATGAAAATGCCTGACCCAGTGCCAGGCATGTAGTAAGCACTTTTCTTTAAAGAAGCATAATGTAACAATTTATTTAGATGATTAAAATAAATACAATGGGAAATGAACATCACAAAATTGTACATGTTAAAATAGTGTCATATATTAGATGACTTGATGAATTGCTACACTGATGAAGGCCAAAGATTACAGATTACACTTGAATGAAAAGGCAATGTAAATCCTCACAACGGGACGAATGAACATCATGACAAATGAAGGAGAAATTGAAGTTGTCACGAATATCATTCTACTTGGATCAACTACCAATGACCATGGGAGCAGCAGTCGAATAATCAAATGACACATTGAACTGGGCACATCTTTAAAAGTGTTAGAAAGCAAAGATGTCACTTTGATGACTGAAGTTTTATCTGACTCAAGACATGGTATTTTTAAGTCACCTCAAATGTCAGACAATGAAAAAAGAAAACAAGACATTTGATATATTTGAACTGTGGCATTGTCCAAGAATATTGAACCTACCATGAATTGGTGTTGGAGGAAAATACTAAAAGTGCCATGGGCTGCTAAAAGAACCAATAAATCTGTTTTGGAAGAAGTGTAGCCAGAGTAATCCTTAGAGGTCAAGATGGCCATACTTCGTCTCCCATACTTTGGACATATTGTCAGGAGGGAACAGTCGCTAGAGAAGGATATCATGCTTGGTAAGATGGAGGGTCAGAGAAAAAGAGGAAGACCCCTAACGGATGGATTGGCCAGGTGGCAGCACCGATGGACTCAAGTGCGGCAACAGTAGTGAGATTGGCCCAGGATCAGACATTGTTTCGTTCTGCTGTGCATAGGGTCACTATGAGTCAGTGCTGACTCAATGGCACCTAACAAAAACAACAACATGAATTGGCAGAAGAATGAACAAATCAGCCATACAAGAAATATAACCAAACTTTTCCACAGAAGCAAGAATGGAAAGACTGTTTTACTGACTTTGGACACATCATAAGGAAAAATCAATTGCTAGAAAAGGACATCATGGCTGACAGAGAGTCAGTGAGAGGGATTGACACAGTGACCACAACAAGCAGCTCAAACCTACCAATGACCATGAAGATAGTACAGGACCGGCCGGGCAGCATGTCCTTCTGTTATACAGCAGGACAGACACAACAACTCTAACAATAACGACAATACTAAATGAAGACACCAGGGTGATGTTCACCTAAAAATAAAACTCAATATCCAAAATACATCACCCATGCGTTTGCTGCTTCAACAAAACACACACACATCTAAAAGGTGTCAAAATTAACAGCTGCAACATCGATTCTTGTATGTGATTTTAGCTTAAAAGATTTCAGCAAACAGACTTGGAACACCACTTTCTGATTTATTTCTTGTTTTCCTGTCAGCAGTAGTATTGAGAATATTCAAAACAAGACATATCATATTGTACAGGAGAGTTCAGATATATATTTTATGTGCCTGGCCTCTGTTGCAAGAACGTACAAGGTCTGTACAAAATCTAAGTCTGTCCAAAATTCCATACTGGTACAATTTCAAGCAATAAGCACTTTGAAAATGTGACTTTTGTTTATTTTGTTTGTTTCCTTCCTCCTTCCTTCTCCTTTCTTGCTTCCGAGGGGAGCCTCAGCCCAGATATGGAGCCCAGAACACCCCACAAACAAGTGACTGGAGTAGTTAAGGTAACTCACACTGATATTTGGGACCCTGTGAAGAGAGTGTCCTCCAAGCAGGGGCATTGTGGCTGGCCAGAGGAGGGTGGCAGCAGCAGCGTAGGCTATGCAAGAAGAGGGAGCATCTTTCATGCATCCTTCCACCTGTCAGTCAGAAACTGAGCCCACAGGGCAGAGAAGCTAGGCTCCACACACACAGAAGGGTAAGGGGGACCCAGCTGGCCACCAGCTGCCCACAGCTTGTGGCCCACCATGCACCTCCAATACTTCTGCTGTTATAAAGGAAACCACATTTCAGAAAGCTTGGGATTCCACATTTTAATTCTGATTATGCCTTAATACAGCACGGAGACCATTTGGCGTGGTGCCTTTCCGCTGAATGTATGAACATTTTAATGGAATTGTGTTATCATGCGAATGTGTGGCCAACTGTTCAAACAAGATATTCTATGTGGTTTTCTTGAAGAGCTAAGCAGGTTGTGGTGGAACAGAACACAGAATAGCAATTCTGGGACCAGACATTAATGCATTGAAAGCCTCTCTCCATTGTTTTATTGATATGCATCCAGCGTCACATATTCCATGGTGTTACAACTGCCACCAGCATCGCAGCCAGATGTCAATGACCCCATGTAAGCACGTCTTAACATGTCCAAAGGGACTGGAGGCAGCACCTGGATACCTGCAAAGTGCCAGCATCTAGGTGTGTTCTGTCACCTAGGTTGTCCTCTCACTCTCTGCTGCCTCTCTTACAGAGAGAGCGGGTGACAGTTCCTTGCTGGAGACGGAGAACTCTAGAGGGATGACTTAGCTAACGGAAAGGAGCATCTCCTGATACAACACACACGCACATTCTTACATGCACAGATGTAAATATACATGCTCATGTGTGCACATAGACACACGCATGGACACACACACATTTGTGGACACACATGTGCACACACCAGCCTTGAGAAACCTCAGGAAGCACTAATAAAATTTAGGAAAGAATCACACTCTAATCCTGATGCCCAAAGTCCAGCCAGAGGAGAACTGGGACCTCTACTCTGTTTCGTGGTCCTTCTATTTGAGGGTCCTCTATCAAGTTGATTTTCAACTCACAGTGACCGCATACGACAGATCAGAACTGCTGCATAGAGTTGTCTAGACTGTAATCTTAAAGGAAGCAAATCGGTATGGCTTTCTCTTGTGGAGTCACTGGGTGGGTTTGAACTGCCAATCTTTTTTTGGTTAGCATCTGAATGCTTAACCTTTGTGCCATCAGGGCACCTTTCTGCTCTGTTACCCACAGTCATTCCTCCAAACTGCTTTGTCTTCAGCAAGGAAACACCATTCACCCAAGACCCACCTGCCTCCTGAGTTGTTACTATTGTCGACTCACAGCAACGCTGTATAGGGTTTCTGAGGAGCAGCTGGTAGGTTTGAACTGAATAGGCTCATCTTCCCCTCTAAGGCTTTACCCCAACTATCTCCACGTCCCCTTACACCCATGGCAAGCCAAGACTATAAGACAAGAAGATACACTCTCTTCTGCTCATTCTAACCACTGCTCCAGAGGACAGGTTGGACTGCTCGAAGCTGGGGCTTGTTTCCCCCAAATGAGATTCTCTGGTGTCCCTCTGAAGCTGCTCCTTGGCATCTCTGCTAAGCATTGTCCACTCATACTCCTCTCGTATCTGTCTGCTCTCAGTTCCAGCTCACACTGTCCCCCTTTCTGGAAGCTTCCAGTCATACGTGGACTGTTTGGACTACCTCTTCTTTCATCTGAGGCACTTGTAAACAGTGACTTTTTGAAAAAGGGCCTTGTGTATTTTTATGCACCCATGATTTATGGAAATAATTAAGAAATTTGATTACAATTCCATTGTGGCTGTTTACTTGGAGAACAAACCTTCTTTGTGAACACTTCCTCATACTGACTAATGCACTGGAGTTTCTTTTTATTTTTAAAGCATACATTTTCCTTGTTGATAGTGACTATGTATAGCAGTTGCAGCTGGGGCTGTTTTCACTAGGTTTCTAATCTAATAAGTCCAGCAGAATAATAATACAGCCGTGTGCACAGCATGACATGGCTGTTCCTTCAGGGGATACAAGGCCTAGAGAGCTTTCCTTGCTTGGCTCCTTGATGAGCCATTTGTCCTGATGAGGGGCAGGTGGGAGGTGAAGAAAGGAGATACTCACACGCCAATTAAGGAGGAGGCTTATAGTCTCAGTATCAAAGGGAGTTCCAGGGACAGGCAGAACCACCTCAGGCCTGGGGTTGAGAAGACCTCATTGACCAAGGTGATCCATAGTAAGGATGGGGTTCCTCTGGATTCCACTGGGTAACACTGGACTCTTCTGGGTTCCGGCTGGTCCCACTGAGTTCTCCTAGGCTCTACTAGATTCCACTAGGACCTGATAGGTTCCACTAGGTCCCTTGTAGTCCTCTGGATTCTGATTCCTCTGAATACTGGTTCCATTGGACTCTTCAGGGTCCCTCAGGGTAACACTGGGTCCTGTTGGATTCCATTGGGCTCTGCTGGGCTGATTTGGGACCTTTTTAAAGTGTTGAAGAGCAAAAATGTCAGCTTGAGGATTAAGGTGCACCTGACAATAATCTCATATGCATGCAAAAGCTGGACAGTGAATAAGGAAGACCAGAGAAGAATTGATGCCTTTGAGTTACAGTGTTGGAGGAGAACATTGAAAGTGCCATGGGCTTCCAGAAGAACAAACAGATCTGTGTTGGAAGAAGTGCAACCAGAGTGTTCCTTGGAGGCCAAGATGGCCAAACTTCATCTCTCATAATATGGACATATTGTCAGCAGGGACCAGTCTCTGGAGAAGGATATCATGTTTGGTAAGGTGGAGGGTCAGAGAAAAAGAGGAAGACCCCCAGTGAGATGGATTGGTAAAGTGGCAGCATCAATGGGCTCAAGCATGGCAATAATCGTGAGGTGGGCCCAGAACTGGGCAGTGTTTTGTTCTGTTGTGCATATAGTCACTATGAGTCAGTACCGACACGATGGCACCTAAGCGCAACAACAACAAGTGGCACTGTGGGCTAATGTACTGGAATGCAAAGTCGGTTTGAACCGCAAGGTTGGTGGTTCAAGCTCACCAGCCACTCCTCAGAAATCCTATACAGGGTCGCTATGGGTCGGAACCAACTCGATGGCATTTAACAACAACAAGTTCTCATATGGCTATGTGGAATAAAGCGCTGGACCACCCGGTGGGTTTGAACCACAAGGTCAATCTCTTCAGCAGCTCCTTGGAGACCCTATGCAGGGTTGCTATGAGTCTGAACCAAGTTGATGGCACTCAACAACACAACAAATTCTCTTCAGTCCAGCTTATCTTCCCTAACTGTGTGCTACTGGGTCTTCCCACACTTCTTTGTGGTTGTTTGAGTCCTTCTGAATCCTCTGGAGTTGTGCTAGGTCCCGTGGGTCCTGCTAGTCCTTGTTGGGTTCTCCCATGCTCCACTGGGTTCTTCTGGGCCCTATAGGGTTCCATTGAATCCTACTAGAATCCACTGGGCTCTGATGGACCCAGATGATCTTCCCTGATGTTCTGGTTGCACATCTCTGAGTTGCCTAGGCAGTTGGTCTAGCTCCAGAGGACTGCAAATCTATCTTCATGTTGATGGGGAATATTTAACTGCTGTCTCGCCTCCCCCATCCTGGGATCTCATAAAGAAGTCTAGAGCCAAAAGCTTTTTAAAGAATTATTCTGTGCTTCTGCATTGACATGAAGATTTCAGAAGGGGACCAACAGTAAATGAGGACCTACTACTGCCACACCAAGCCTGCATTTCACCTACTGGGTCCTCTTTACTCATCACAGTCCCAAGGCACTGGGTCATAATGCCCCATGTTTGCTAATGTGCCTGAAGTAAAAAACCTGCGAGGGGTTGAGCTGGTTTTCAAATGCAGATGCATGACCCCTTCAGACAGATCAAGGACCCTCACACAAAGGGTAGCAACATGTGACTGCTGTCCCTTCTAAGGATGGCACAACTAAAAGGGACTGAAAGGGGCCAGTGTCCAGCAGCTCCTGGTTCAGAGCCATGTTCCTGGGATGGACCAGCTTCTCCGCTGAGTGCCTTGCACAGTCACCATGAACCATGATCTCAGCACAAGAGGAGTGGACAGAGCTGGCCATCCTCCCCAAGGCTCTGGAGAGAGAATCTAATTTTAGCTCCCAGAGTCTAAAATTGCTGGAATAGAAGTATATCATTAAACACTCAGCTGGTTCCAGACCTAGGAAATCACAGATGAAAGTCTGAACTGATATACACAATAAGAATCAAGTGTGTAGGTCAGTACTCCCCACAGACCATTGCCCAAGGTCCAGGAATTCAGTCTCTCAAGGTGTTGTTCTGGTGCCAGGAGAAGCTGGCAGACAGTTGTTCAAAGATGGGGATGCCTCAAGACTAGGCAAACTTCTCATCAGATGCCCAGGACTGTGTGCTATTAACTCTTTCAAAACCCTCTCCTCCTTTGCTGACCATAGTAATAGTTCTAAAACTGGGTAGCCTGTCACATTTAAGGCACATCACGCTGCTTGTCAAAGATTTCATTTCGCTTGGATACACTATCAACACTCATGAAAGTGGCAGACATGAAATAAAATAGTATTGCATTAGGTAAATCTGATGCACAAGGCCTCTTTAAAGTATTTAAGAGTAAAGATGTCTATTTGAGGACTAAGGTGTGCTTGACCCAAGACATAGTATTTTCAATAACCTCATATGCATGTGAAAGTTGGACAGGGAATAAGGAAGACCATAGAATAATTGATGCATTTGAGTTATAGTGTTGAAGAAGAATATTGAAAGTACCATGGACTGCCAGATAAACAAACCAATCAGTGTTGGATTAAGTACAGCCAGAATGCTCTTTGGAAACCAGACAGCCAGACTTTGTCTCTCATACTTCCAGCATGCTTTCAGGAGGGGACCAGTCCCTGGTGAAGGACATCACGGTTGATAAAGTGGAGGGTCAGAGAAAAAGAGGAAGATCCCAATGAGATGGATTGGCACAGTGGCAGCAGCAATGGGCTCAACTGTTAACAACAGTTGTGGAGAAAAAGAGGAAGATCCCAATGAGATGGATTGGCACAGTGGCAGCAGCAATGGGCTCAACTGTTAACAACAGTTGTGAGGATGGCTCAGGACAAGGCAGTGTTTCATTCTGTTGTGCATAAAGTCACTATGAGTTGGGACTGACTCAATGGTGCCTAATAACAACAAAAACAATGCTTTCTGCTATTTCTTCTCCCCACCCTTCACCTTTCTAGAGAGTCTGCTGGATTAAAAAGCAATAGGGGGGAGAACAAACAAGATGGCAGATCGGGTGGAAGTGCAGTAAGGAGCTCCATCAGCAACAGCACAGAATACAGGGCCAAGCAGGCTGAGGGGATGGTCCCAGAACTGTGAACCACATATAAAGGAATATTTAGAAGGTTGGAGGCTTACAGCGAGGGGAATTTGTAGCAGAAGCAAGAAATCCATTGCTTTCTAATTCAAGATGCTCAGCTGCTCCAGGAGCCGCCATGTTGGGTGAGACCAAGCGGGGAAAGAATCAGAGCAGCCACGACGCCTGACAGAACCACAGAGATAATGGTGTGGACATTCTTTTCTTTTGGTAGCTGTTCATTGGTCCCTTGCTGTCTGCGTACCTCCATTCTGGTGACTATAGGGGTG
>NW_006408741.1:4034543-4035218 GCF_000296735.1 Chrysochloris asiatica
AGGATAAACAGAAGCTAAGGGATTTTGCCAAAGCCAACCCTGCTATGAAAAACATCCTAAAGGAAGTTCTGTGGACTGAGAACCAACAAGAACAGTCAACAGCTACAGAATGACATACGTGGCAATCGACAAATGTAAGAGTCAAGAACAGAATAAAATTATAAGAACAGAGGATCTGGGAGGTCAGTCTATGATCAAAACAATGACAACGTGAAAGAAGGTAAACACAGAGGAACAGAGATTCAGGTGGTGGGAAGGTCAGGTAGATTACTGGATAAAATAGACTGTCTTAAATGGAAGGTAGAACTAATGAAATATAAGGTAACCCCAATGGGGTTGGGGTGGGGGGTTTTAGTTTGGGTGTTGGGGAGGGCAATACAAGAAAGGGAGAGGAAGCAGAAGAACAAGATAGATTGGGGAACACTGAGACAGGTTTGCATGGCCTAGTGGGACCGAGGTAAATAGTGATGCACACTCAACCTTGGAGCAACAGGGCTCTGGGATACAGGGATCTAGGTATAGCTTGAAGAGAGTAAATAATACTAAAATCTTTGACTGCCTTATGAATATTAATTTCCCTTGCCTAATACTGTAAAATAGACGCTTGAGTGGGATAGAAAGGAACGTTGGGAAACATGATCACAGAAAACTTGTAAGCCCGTCTTCAGCCTATAA
>NW_006408741.1:4036327-4043480 GCF_000296735.1 Chrysochloris asiatica
TAATCTTACAGTCCAGAAACAGAGGACCCTAGGACCATCAAGAGAGAAGCGCACAAGCAGAATGCGGGACCTTATCCAGAGAAGCAGCAATGCCAGAGATGGAGGCAGAGATGGGGGCAAGGATAGGGGGAGTGGCTGAGGACTCTAGATTCATGGACTAAGAAGAGAGGGACTAAGAGCTGGTGGCAGAATGTGCCCTTTGGAAATGTAATTTATTATATATGCCCGAGCGGTTTTTTTGTTTGTTTTTTTAAAAAGCTGAAGTGGATAGAGAGAAATACTGTTAACTGATGGTACATGGAGGGGATTATAATCATTGTAATGAAACAAGGTGCAAGATTTGTTGAATGTAAAACTGATAATATGCCCTGTTAACTTTCACTCAATCCACAATAAAAACCTTAAATAATTTTTTTTTTTTTTAAGTAATGGGGGAAGATTTCTATCTATGTTGGATTCAACCTAAACTCCCTCATTGTGACAGTGGAAAACAAGATGTTACGTGTAAAAAAGAAAGAAAGAAGGGGAAAAACTGTTATTGATTGAATTGTTTACCCCAAAAATATATGTTGTAAATCCTCAACCCCTATACCTGTGGGTGTATCCCATTTGGGGAGAGCATTTTCTTTGTTATATTCATGAGGTCATGTCAGTGTGGGGTGTGTTTTTAGCCAATCACAGAAAAGCAAGCACAGAGGAGGTACACACCACATGAAGATAGCTAAGGAACCAAAGAACAGAAGCTGAAGAGACAAGGACCTTCTCCCAGAATCAACAGAAAGGAAAGAGCTGGCACTCTGAATTCAAACTTCTAGCCTTCTGAACTGTGAAGAAATAAATTTCTGTTCATTAAAGCCTGTGGTATTTCTGGGATAGTTGTTGTTGTTAAGTACTGTCGAGTCGGTTCTGACTCATTGCGACTCTGTTTAGGATTTCCAAGGAGCAGTTCATGGGTTTGAACCACTGACCTGTGGTTAGTAGTCCAGTGCTTATCCTACAGTGCTAGATAATTAGGATACAACCCAAATGTCCATCAACTAATGAATATTTATCAGCAAATGTGGTTTATCTGTTCAATGGAATATTATCCAGCTATAAAAAGCAATGAAGTGCTACTAAATCTACAATGTGGATAAATTCTGGGAAAAAAATGCTTAATGAAAGAAACCAGGCACAAAAGGACACATATTGTGCGGTTCTATTGATATAAAATATCCTGAGTAAGCATAATAACAGAGAAAGTTGACCAGTGGTCTCCATGAGCTTGGGGAAAGGAGGAATATGGAATGGCTTCTTAATGGGGTTAGGGTCTCCCTTTGGAAGTGATGAAATGTTTTGGAACTAGACAGAGGTGGTTGTTGAATGACATTGTGAATATACTAAAGCTACTGTACACTTTAAAAGGATTGCTTTATGTTGTGTGAATTTCACCTCAGGTTAAAAAAAAAATTAAGAGATGAATTTATTTGGGTGTGGAGGAAGTATTATATATAAGATGGAGTTGCTTGAGAGCAGAAACTATTTCAATTCAATAAATATTTGCTGACCACTTACTCAATGCCAGCCCTATGTTCCATGCTGGTGATGGAGGAGAAGGCAGAACTGGAAATAAATCATCATAATAGGAGGAAACCTTTGAACAGGGTTTGGAAAATGAAAAAAAAAAAAAAATCACCAGGTGAACAAAGGGTAGAAAAAGGGCATGTTTAAAGGCATTGTGGGCAGAGGAAACAGCACGAGAAAAAGGCAGACTCTTAAATGTCTGTGGCCGTGGCTTCGAAATTAACACAATTGAGCATATTCTTAACTGTTCACTGACACTGGAAATGATAGATGGGATTTCAGTTTCCCTTGAAATGGTCACTGGGCAAATGAAACAAGGAACAAGCTATATATTTTCCTCCAGTTCCAGGAGAACTAACTAAAAACAAATTTGTCAAAAAGTGAATTAGTCAATAAAGGAAAACTTTGACAGAAATACAAGGATAAACTGACAAATTCACCATTATAATGAGTCTTTAACATGCCTTTCTCAGTAGTTTATAGATCAAATAAAAACTAAAAGCAAAAAAGATCAAGAAAATTTGAATAACACAATTAACAAGCTTTATCTAATGAGGATATTTAAAACATTGCATCCAAGAAATGAATAATGCATTGTTCAAATTTACAAATGCAGCTATATATTGAGTCTCAAAAATTTCACAAGGACTAACATCATACATCGTATATTCTCCAAATCACATTAATTAAGTTTGAAATCAAACAAAGTAAAACTCAGTAACAAAAAGTTTCCAGAGAAGTTTCCATGTTTGGAAAATAAAGTAACAGTTTAAAACAACTAAAAAAAAAAAATCATAATGTAAATTATAAAATACTTGTAGATCATCAAAATTTGACCATTAAAACTTATAGACATAGCTAAAACATTTTGAGGGGAATTTATAAATATAAATGCTCATATAAGGAAGGATAAATTTTCATGAGCCGAATTTCCAACTTAAGATGTTAGGGGGGAAAAAAGAAAGTAGAACAATCTCAAGTAATGTAGAAAGTAGGAAATAATTACAAAAGAAAAATTAATGAAATAGAAAATATATGGACAAACAAAGTCAAAAGTTAGTTATTTGTTGTGGCCATCGAGTCAGTATTCCAAGCAGCGGCTAGTGGGTTTGAGCCGCCGACATTTCAGTTACAGTTCAGTGTTTTTTGTATAGCACCATACCAGGACTCCTGAAAGAACAATACAAGTGGCAAAATCCTGATGGGGAAAAAAATGACAATATTAGGAGTGAAGAAGACATAACCAGAAATGCTTTTAAAATGTTTAAATTATTAATATCACAACAGGTTTCCTTTTTCCTTGTGGATCTTTCTAGATGTTTTGTCCAGTACTGAAAAGTGGTATATTGAAGTCGATGACACTATAAACCAAGTAGACTTAACAGACATATATAGAACAATGACTGTAGGATAAGCACTGGACTGTGAACCACAAGGTCAGGAGTTCGAGTACACCCATCACTCTGCAGGAGAAAAATGAGACTTTCTGCTCCTGCAAAGATGTACAGTTTCAGAAACTCTATACAGGACCGCTATGAATCAGAACAGACTGTTAACAACACCAGCCCAACAGAAGAACCATATATATTCTACTCCAGTGCCTAGGCATCACACTCCAGGATAGACCACATATTAGATCACAAACCATTAAATGTTAAAATACTGAAATCATACAAAGCAGTTCTCTGACCTTAAGTAAGTGAAGCTAGAAATCCAGAACAAGGGGAAAAACTAGAAAATACAAAATGTGTGAAAATTAAACACACACTGTTAAACTCATGTTCCTGAACTAAATCTAAAGAGAAATTGAAAATTTCTTTGAATTAAATGAAAATGAAAGCGCAGCATATCAACAATTATGGGAGGGCTGCAGTTCTCAGAGGAAAACTTAAAATAATAAATGCCTATGAGAAAAAAGGACTCCTGGTGTGGTGCTGTAGGATAATCACTGAACTCAGAGTCACAAGGTCAGTGGTTCAAACCCACCTTGGAAACCCTATAAAGGGTCACTATGAGTCAAAACCGACTTGATGCCACTTAACAACAACAGAACATGAAAAAAAAAAAAAAAAAGGAGTCCTGGTGTGGTGCTGTTAGGATAAGTACTGGGCTGATCACAGGGTTGGCAGTTCAAACTCACCAGCCGCTCCTCAGAAACCCTATTCAAGGTCGCTATACAGAATCAGAACTGATACTATGAAACTTAACAAGAACACATGGGAAAAAAAAATAAGTAAGATCTTAAATCAACAGCCTAACTCTATCACTTGAGGAACTAGAGAAGAAGAGGAATCAAGCCTAAACTTACCAGAAGGGAAAAAATAATAATCCTAACAAACACCAGAATAGAAGTAAATAAAACTGAATACAGAAAAGCAATAGAATCAGAAAAAGCAAAAGCTGGTTCTTCAAAAAGATCAATAAAATTGACGAGCATGTAGCTAGACTGGCAAAGAAAACAGAGAAAAGATACAAATAACCAAAATCAGCAAAAAGCAGATATTACAATTGACTTGATGTGGTGGTTATGTGCCGTGGAGTCAGTTCCAACTCATAGTGACCTTGTACAGGGTTTCTGAGGCTGTAAATCTTAACTCTTTTTGTCTGTCAAGTCAGTAAAGGAGCTCTGGTAGCATAGTGGTTACAAATTAGTCTGTGAATCTCAGGGTCAGCAGTTAGAAACTACCAGCTGTTCTGCGGGAGAAAGATGAGGCTTTCTGCTCTTGTAAAGATTTACAGCCTTGGAAACCCTGTACAGGATCACTATGAGTCGGAACAGACTCCAGGGCACATAACAACAACAACAACAACATCATGAACAGCTGAAGTCCTGGTGTGACACTGTAGGAAAAGCACGGGACTGCTAATGCAAGGTGCACAGTTCATACCCACCAGCCACTCTTTGGAAACCCTACACAGGGTCACTATGAATCAGAACAGACTGGATGGCACTTAATAACAAAACATTATGAACAACAACAGTAACAAACTGGATAACCTAGATTAAATGGACTAATTCTTAGAAATACACAACTTAGTCAAATTATCTCAAGAGAAGATAGTTTCAACAGACCCATAACAAGTGAAAAAAATTGACTCAATGATCAAAAACTTCCCAACAACAACAAAAATTCTGACCCAGATGGCTTCACTGAGAATTCTACCAAAGACTTAGATGAGAACTGACACCAACCCTATGGAGAAGGGAGGAATGTTCCCTAATTCATTCCATAAAGCAACCACAACCCTGACACCAAAACAAGACAAAAATACCACAAGAAAAGAAAGCTATAAACCAATGTTGTTGTGGTGGTGGTTAAGTGCCATCTAGTCAATTCTGACCCATAGCAACCCTGTATAGGGTTTCCAAGGAGCAGCTGGTGAGCTTGAACCATCGACCTTGCAATTCAAGCGACTTTGCTGTCTGACGCATTAGCCCACAGCGCCACACCAAGACTCCATAAGCCAATAGTCCTTATAAATACAAATGCAAAACTACTCAACAAAATACTAGTGAACAAAATCAAATAGTATATTAAAAGAATCATGCACCATGACCTACTGGGATTTATTCCAGGAATGGAGATGGTTCAACATTATAAAATCAATCAACTAAATACACCACGTCAATAGAAAAAAGGAAAAGAACCTCATTATTATCTCAATAGATGCAAAAGAAAGCATTTGATAAAATCCAACTCCTTCCTGATGAAAACTCTACAGAAGATTGGAATAGAAGGTGAAGTCTTCAATATGATTCAGTACATATAGGAAAAGCCAACATTATTCTTGACAGAAAAAGATTGAGAACTTCCTTCCAGAAATCAGGAACAAGTGTTAAGAAGCAAAGATGTCACTTTGAGGACTAAGGTACACCTAAGCCAAGCCATGATATTTTCTAGCACCTTCTATGCATAAAAATGTTGAATAATTAATATGAAAAACTGAAGAAGGATTGATGCCTTTAATTATGATGTTGGTGAAGAATACTGACTGTACTGTAGACTAGCAGAATGAACAAATCTGTCAGGAAAGAAGTACATCCAGGGTGCTCTTTGGAAGCAAGGATGGTAAGATGGCGTCTCACATACTCTGGACATGCTATTAAGAGAGACCAGTCCCTGGATAAGGATTCATAACTGGTAACATAGAGGGTCATTGAAAAAAATAACTAAGGCCCTCCTCTAACAGTGTACACAACAATGGGCTCAAATGTAACAATTGTGAGGATGGCACAGGACCAGGCAGTGTTTGGTTCTGTTGTGCATAGGGTCTCTATGATCCTGAACCAACTGAATGGCATTAACAAAGTGAAGTGAAGCTGCATATATTTCATCACTAAGCAGTTTCACTTATTACACATACATACGAACACAAACCCATTATATGGTGTTGTTAGATGCTGATGAGTTGGCACCAACTCATAGCAACCCTGTGTACAACAGAGCAGCTTCCTCAAAGTAGAATCATCTTCTAAGTGCCTTCTAACCTGAGGGGCTCATCTCCTGGCACTCTAACACACAGTGTTCCACTGCTAATCTTAAAGTGTTCGTTAGCCAGTTTTTTGAGAATTAGATTTCTAGTCCACATTCTTCTTTCTTGTCTGTCTTAGTCCAGAAGCTCAGTGGAAACCTGCCCACCATGGATGACCCTGCTGATATTTGAAATATCAGTGTCAAAACTTTCAGCATCACAGTACCATGCACGTCACTACAGTAGGCAAACTGACAGACAAGTGGTGATAAAGATATATTGTTGTTGTTGTTAAGTGCCATCAAGTCAGTTCGACTCATAGTGACCCTGTATAGTGTTTCCAAGGAGTGACTGGTAAGTTTGAACCACCAATCTTGCAGTTCAAACTGACCTTGAGGTCCAATCCTTATCCTAAAGTGTCATACCAGGACTCCATAAATATAGGATAAGCACTGGACTGCTAACCACAAGGTTGGCAACTCAAATTCATCAGCTACTCCTTGAAAATCCTGTACAGGGTAACATGGGTCATAGCCTGTATAGGGTTTCCAAGGAGTGGCTGTTAAGTTTGAACTACTGACCTTGTGGAACAGTGCTTTATTCTACAGCCCCACACCATATATACAATAAACATGGGACTAAAAAACCACAAGGTCTGAAGTTTGAGCACACCAAACATTCTACTGGAGAACGATGAGGCTTTCTGCTCCTGCAAAGAATTAAAAAGCCTTAGAAAACCATATACAGGGTTGCTATGAGATGGAACCAACAGGGTCACTATGAGTTGGAACCGACTCAATGGCATTAACTTATTGTTAGGTGTATACATACACACACACGTAGCCCCCGATTTACAACCGGGTTATGTTCCAACAATTCCATCATAGGTCAGTCTGACATAGGTCGAATGCCTCATTTCAAATGAATAGGTGGTGCTTCTCATGCTCCAAAATGCTGTGTGGAAGGGGGCTTGATGGTGGCTAGGGTGGAGGTGCAGTGAAGTTCGCCGTCAGCAATACCACAGAATACCAGGCAAAGCAGATCCAGGGCAGAGCTCCAAAGCTCAGAACCACAGAGATAGGAATATTTTGAAGGTTTAAAGGCTTATAGATTGTGG
>NW_006408741.1:4049321-4057191 GCF_000296735.1 Chrysochloris asiatica
TTACAATGAAGTTGGTGTCAGTGTCATAACAATGAAGCTGGATTCATAACAGCTATTGGTCCGTTGTTGTATGTTGTCAGAATTGAACATCACCCAACTTTCCTATCAGACTCTTGACACTGACTTCATTGTAGACCAGGATGTAGCCTGCATATACAACAGTGTTCTGAACAGTAAATCATAGAACTGAACATCTGCACATGAGCATCTGTGAATCATGACACCTGAGAATGATAGCAAATTACACACTACAACATTGCATGCAGTACATGTAACTAATGTTAGTATATGGAAACATAAAAGGATGGTGATGCAAAAGGTTAAGTACTTGACTTAGCCAAACAGTGGTTCAAACTCACCCACCGATACCTTGGACGACAGGCCTAGTGATCTGCTCCCAAAGTTCACAGCCTTGAACTTTTAGAGCAGTTCTACTCTGGACACATGAATAAAAATTAATTCGACAGCAACAAACAACAGCCAACCACCACACTAAAGCTGAAAGAGACAATGAGGGATCTTCCTCGAGAGTTGATTTGGACTTCTAACTTTCAATACTGTGAAATAATAAATGTCAGTTCTTTAGAGCAACCTACTTGTGTTATGTTGTTACTGAAGCCCTAGCAAACTAAGACATGGCCAAAAAGCTGCAAACGCATGCAACAAATTATTTTGGTTTCCCAACAATCTGTCCATTTCCACATCTCCCTGGCCTCCAAAGATGCAAATATGAACTCAGATCTTCCCATAAGATCTGACCTCAAATTTGACTCTTGAGCATTCAGTAGTGGCACATGCCAAGATGGGACAGCTCTGGGCACAAGCAGAGAACACGAGACTCAGTTGGAGAAGAGAAAAAAGGCTAGGATATTGGAGGCTCCACAGCTTTGAAATTAATCAAGCACCAGGCAGAGTGAGGGATGCCAGTTCAAACAAAGACCATGCTGGCATCCACTTGCCTGCCCATCAAATCCCTAGCACTCCTCTAGAATCCTCAGATTAAATAAATATTTGGCAAAGTATCATTGGCAGAATTATAATAAACTCAACTCAATTCCCACCACAAACTGGCAAACTCCTTCAACAACCCAGTCCAATTCGTTTACCTCAATTTCCAAATAGCTAGCAATGGGGCCAGCTGGGACCTAAGGGATCCTAACAAATCTAAGTCAATATCTTATGCCTTATTATTTGTTAAAAATGCTGAGATAAAATGTAGGATGGAATTGACTTCTACACTAGGGGCAGAATGAGAAGGAACTCAAAGAGTTCTGGGAAAACCTCTGGTTTTATTCACCCTCTCTAAGGCTCTCAATCAATTGTTATCTTTATATTATAATAGCATCATGGGAAGAGTCTCAAGTATCTTTTCACTCATTCAACAAATATTATTGAGCATGTATTACATTTGAGGCACTGTGCTAAAACCTGGAAATAGAAGCGTGAATACACAAATATGTTCTCTATAAAACAGGGTATATAGTCTAAAGTCACTATCCATCATATTGTGATGGCTTGCATGTTGCTATGATGCTAGAAGCTATGCCACTGGTATTTGAAACACTAGTAGGTTCACCATGGTGGACAGTTTAACAGGGCTCCAAACTAAGGCAGAATAGGAATAAAAGCTTGGCAATTTACTTACAAAAATTAGCCAATGGAAACCTTATGGATCATAACAGAATATTGTGTGATCTAGTACTGAAAGATGAGCCTCTAGGTAGGAAGGCACTCTAAATATGCAACAACCACAATAATGGACTCAAACATATCAATGGTTATGAAGATAGAGCAAAACCAGACAACATTTTGTCCTATTACTCATAAGGCGATCCTGTGTCAGAGAAGATTCAACAGCAATTAACAATATAGTCTTAAAAGAGGACAAAGATACCAGTTAATTATAGTGGTGCTTGATAAGGGTTATAGTAACAGACAAGTGCTGAGAGCAGATAGAGGGAACACTTGCTCAAGGATTGTTCCTCAAGGCCTACCCACCTTTCCAAGTTCTTCAACTATTCTTTGGAACACATGGTCTTCATCAAGAAATTGTCCCTAATATAGCAACCTGGTTTTAGGTTCTGGCCCTCAGTGAAATCTGGCTGATTCCCAAGGACACTGTCTCTCTGTGACCTGCCCAAATGTTCGTTTTCCTTTCACAACCCAAGCAACACAGAACCTAAAGGTAAAGTCCTTGCTTCCCATTACAAATTCCAAAATAATTTTTCTGATGTCTTCAAAACCTCAGCTCCTTTAAAGCTACTACCATTCTAACATGTTGCACTTCCTATTACCACCATCTACAGATCTCCAGGTCTTCCTGCTCTCACTGATGAGTTACCCCTGGATCACTCTCTTCCTTCCAATCTAATGCCTGTCATAATTCCAGGTAATGTTACCACATATGTGGATGATCCACCTATCACACTGGCTTCTCAGCTCCTCAATCTCTTCTCCTCCCCCACAGTCTGTCCACACATTCCTACAGACACTATGAGTACTGGGTATTTTGGTGTTGTTCTTGTTGAGTGTACAAGGTTTCTGAGGAGTTGCTGGTGAGTTTGAACTGCTGATCTTGTAGTTCAAACAGACCTTGCAGTCCAGCGCATTAGCCCTAAGAACATGTACCAGTCACTTCCCAGCCTTCAAATGTCTATAGCTGCTGCCATTCCATTATGTTACCCACCCCTTCCTTCCCATTGCTGCCATCTTCAGCTCTTCAGGTCTTCCTGCTCTAACTGATGAGTTACCCCTGGATCATGTGGCACAGATGTCTACATCCTCCTTCTTGAAAAGACTTTTCTGTTTCCATGATGTCCTCACAATCACCTGATCTTCCTCCTCCCTTGCTGGCAGTCATTTTCAGACTCCTTTGATGGATTCTTCTCTGCTTAACCTCTAAATACTGAAATACCCCACTGCTTACCACCCTCCCACCTATTAACTTATTGTCCTTTGACATTAAGTGTTTGATGATCCCAAATTTATCTCTCTAACCCTGACCTCTATACTAATATATCAACAGTCTATTTACATATCTGCTTGGAATGCCCAGTAGGCATCTGAAACGTAATTTATCTAAAAAAAGAATGTTTAGATAATGTTCTCTCCACTTCACTAAATGGCACAACCATCTACTCCATTCTTAAGGCAAAATGCCTTCCTCGACTAATCTTCATTTCTCATTCTACATCCAATCCATCAAGAACTGTGTCAGCTCTGCCTCCAAAACACACCTTAATTTGCCCACTTCCCTTTCATCTTCAATGCATACACCTTTGTGTAAAGTTCCATTAGCTCTTCCCTGGAGTCCTGCAGCAGTCTCTACCAGGCTTACCTGTCTCCTACAGTCACTCTTCACACTAGGGCCAGTACAAGCTTCTAAAACGAAATCACTTCTGGGAATGTAAAATGGTGGAGCTACTGTGGAAAATGGTTTGGCAGTTCTTCAAAAGAACATTGTTGTTGTTAGGTGCCATTGAGTTAGTACCGACTCATAGTGACCCTATACACAACAAAACGAAACACTGCCCAGTTAATCATTGCTGTGCTTGAGCCCACTGATGCTGCCACTTTGCCTATCCATCTCACTGGGGGTCTTCCTCATTTACTCTGACCCTCCATCTTACCAAATGTGGTATCCCTCTCCAGTGACTGGTCCCTCCTGACAATATGTCTGAAGTATGAAGAAGAGAGATGAAGTCTGGCCATCCTGTCTTCCAAGAAGCATTCTGGCTATACTTCATCCAACACAGATCTATTTGTTATTTTGTCAGCCCATGATACTTTCAATATTCTTCTCTAACATCACAACTCAAATGCATCAATTCTTCTATAGTCTTCTTTATTCACTGTCCAAACTTCATATGCATATGAGGTTATTGAGATGCAGTTCATGCTGAAGGCTTGTGGGCTTTGATCTCCATCAGCAAGTATTTTAAGTCCTCTTCACTTTCAGCAAGTAAGTTTGTATCATCTGCATATCACAGGTTGTTAACGACTTTTCCTCTAATCCTGATGCCACATTCTTCTTTATATAATCCAGTTTCTCAGATTATTTGCTCAGCATACAGATTGAATGAGTATGGTGAAAGAATACAACCCTAGTGCACACCTTTCCTGACTTTAAACCATTCATTATCCCCTTGTTCTGTCCAAACAATTGCTTCTTGGTCTATGTACAGGTTCCTCATGAGCATAGTTTGTCATAATCCACACAGTTACTGTAGGACCAGCAATTCCACTGCCCTAGGTATATACTCAAGAGAACTGCACTGTGTGTCTACACAAAACTTGTATATGTAGAAAGAAACATAGTAACCAAAAAAGTGGAGACAATTCAAATGGTCATCTACTGATGAGAGGATGGTATTGTAGGATAAGCACTAAACTGCTAACTACAAGGTTAGCGGTTCAAACTCACCAGCTGCTTCTCAGAAACCCTATATAGGGTTGCTGAGTAGAAATTAACTCTACAGCACTTAACAACAACAACAATCCATATGCACAAATATTACTCAGCAACAAAAAGAAATAAAGTATTGAGACATGCTACAATTCAGAAAAACCTTGAAAACATTGTACTAAATGAAAGACACCCAACACAAATGACTCTCGACTGCACAGTTCTATTTACACAAAATGTCCAGAACAACCAAATCGAGCTAGAAAATACACAGGTGGTTGTCTAGGGCTGGAAGATGGGGAGGGGAGGGATTGGTTGCTGATGCGTACTGCTAATGGATATCTTTTGGGGGTGGTGAAAATATCCTAAGCCTGGCTGTGGTGAAGACTGGATAACTTTGTGAGCGTACTAAAACACCAGTGAATTGTACACTTTACATGGGTGAGTTGAGTGATATGTGAATTACATCTCAAAAAGTTGCTATATTCAATCAGTCAATCAATCAGACAGAATCATTCCCTTGGTTAAAATCCTCCATTGGTTTCCCACTGCACTTAAAATGAAATTCAAACTCTACTCTGCATCCAATGAGGTGATGCATGACCTGGCCCCACCCAAGTACTGGACCTAGCCACCTGCTGCTCACCCCTATGTTTATTGTACACAGAGTGTTCTTGCTGTTCCTCAAACACAGCAAGAAAATTCTCCTCAGGACTTTTTCACTGGTTTTGACTATCTGGCTATTCTCTCTCTGATTATTGAATGGCTGGTTTCTTCCTCTTCAGGTTTAAATTCAAATGTCACCAGATGCTGCCAACTGTAGGGACACAAACTCAATGCTCCAAAATGTCCACTCCAAGGTAACCTCAAAACGATATCTCCCCTCCTTTACCCCTGTGTCTGCTATCAAGGAAGGCGCAAACATCTCCTCCTCAAACTCTCTTGTTCCCCTGCTTTAGTTATGCATATGCTGGGAAGGAGCCCACTGCCAGGCCTCCTCCTATGATTGCTCCCTTCTCCCAAACTCTTAGTTCTGTATGAGGGGACAGGCAGCCTGTCACCTAGGGATTTTCCTATCTCTTCCTGGTTCTGTATATGCTCTTAACTGTCCTTATGCTTGTGAAGAATAGTCCATGATATAAAAATACACTAGCCCCTCGTGTAGAAAAACTTAATGTTTAGCGAGCCATCACTGGAAACAACTGTGTTTTGTCCTATGTAGGTAAGTTCCCATGTTGGTAAACCATCTCTTTTCTGTAATAAACTAATGTCTCTCAGAATGAGTTTTGGTCATTTTTTTCAGTCTCTGGGCACCTATGTACTCAGAAGACTTTTTCCCTTCTGGGCCTGAAATCCAATAATAACACATACAAACACACACACACGCACACACAGAATGTAAACTTTGCATTGCATTATCTTGTTCTATTTTCTTCATTTCTGTTATCACTATTAGCATATACCATATGAATTTCTGATTTGTTAACTGTCTTTCCCCCAATAAAATGTCAGCTCCCAGAGAGTAACAGCCTTGCTTATCTTTGACATTCTGTCCTCACTCCACGGCTTGAGTAGGCACTCAGTAAACATTTGCTGCAGGAATGAATGCAAGAAATCTTAGAAGGCTTCCATGGGGACAGAACAGCTATGTTTGAGCACTAGAGGATGAATAACAGTTATTCAACTCTAAGGGGTGGAAAAAGAATGTCCAAGAAGAGAAATGGGGAAAGACTGCAAAGCCATTTAGAAGGCCTGAAAGATGATTGGCATGGGAAGAATGGTGGGAAACACAGTTGAATGGGCAAGCTGGGGCCAGGTTAGGTGCTAACTTGTAAGCCACATTCAGGAGTTTGGATCTTACTCAAGATGAATGGAAAGTCAACAAAACGTTTTTAAGTAAGGGAATGCCAAAATCAACACTGAGGCTTAGAAACATGGTTCTGATATCAGTTGAGAGGATGAATGGAAGGAAGGCAATGGAGAGGGCAGGCAGCAGTGTTAATAGGTGCAATAAGGATGGAGAGAATTCATTTAATTCTAGATATTTAGGCAGAATGGTGATCGATTGGATCTGGGTGCTGAGAACAAGAAGAACTAAAGTCAAGATGTGGACTTGGGAAATGGATGCTGTCATACAGTGAACTAGAGAACTCAAGAGGAGAAACAGATTTCAGAGCAGAGAAGAAATGAATACGCAAGATCTAAGAGTGGAGCTGTCCAGTAGGACATCTGGATTGTTTTTCAGAACTTCAGGAGAACTGTCTGAACTGTATGTAGATAAAGAACTGGGTGTCATCATTGTAACTAAAGTCATAAAAGCAGTATAAAGGAAAATCTTTATACTAAAGAAAATGGAGCGATTCAGACCAAATCTTAAACTGAATTTAAGGAATGAGGTTAGGAATGTTGTTATTGTTGTTAAATGCTGTCAACCAGTTCTAACTCATAGTGACCCTGTAATAGAGAAGGTTTCCAAGAAGCAGCTGATGAATTTGAACCACCGACCTTGTGGTTCAAACCAGCCTTGTGGTCCCGTGCATTACCCCATATTGCCACACTAGGACTCCAGGGTTAGTAATAAGTCCTTGCAAAAATAACAGTAAAGGCCACCAGAGAATTGGAAGGAAATCCCACAAAGAAAGGTTTCACAAAGAAAACAAGTGAAGAGTATGTTTCAAGGGGAAAGGAGTGGGGGAAAGTGATTGTCAGATGATGGTGAGATACCCAGAGAAATGAGGGCTGAGAAGCGGCTGGTGGGTTCGGTAACAAGGAGGATGCTGGTGGGAACATTTTCAGGAGAATGGCAGTCAGGTTGCAGAAGTGGAGACCACCAACATCAAGGAATTTGGGTATGGAGGGGATATAGAGGCAAGTTTAAAGATGCAGAAAGGAGGATTAACCAGAGAGTTAAGTCATTAAGAGAAAATGTCTAGTAGCTAATATTGACTACACTTGTATTATGTGGCAGGCACCATTCAAAGTACTTCTGATAACATAATCATTTACTCTTTTAAACAACAACCACAATACTGGACTCAAACATATTAACAATCATGATGTTGGTACAAGAGCTACCAATGTTTCATTCTGTTATACACATGGTCTCCATGAGTCAGAGTCACCTCAACCACAACTAACAACAAAAAATCTGAAACAATACTAGAAAGTAGATACAGAAAGGTGAGACAATCCCTTAGGTTTCTCCAAAAAGTGGAGAGGAGATAATGGTATCATCTCAGGGAGATGAACCACTATCCCTTCATTCCAAGGAGTGGTGATGGCAGGCAGGACACACCAAGGTCATTGATAAACTGGTAGGGGGTAGCTGAAAACACAAATTTCATGTCTTCTACTTTGGTTGGAGAAGTAGGTTGTTGTTGTTGTTGTCAGGTGCCATCGAGTCGGAACCGACTCATAGCGACCCCATGCACAGCAGAATGAAACAATGTTCGATCCTGGGCCAAC
>NW_006408741.1:4059636-4060636 GCF_000296735.1 Chrysochloris asiatica
TTGACAACTTCAATCTTTTCTCCATTGATAAGAATGTTGTTTATTGGTTCAGTGGTGAGGATTGGTCCAGGTTACATTACAGGGTCAGAAATGCTCAGAGCACAGTTGTTCCAGTTAGGACAGCTTCTCCTCAGCTGGCATAGGCAGGCCTCTCTGCCTGGTCAATGGTGCAAAAGTCTTTTATGGCTGCTGATAAATGCTTAAAGGCCATACTACTGAAGGCACTTGGCTCTAGCTCCGGGGTCAGCAAACCTATCTCCTACACTTAAGGACCTGGAGGTACCCTACTCTATAAGTAGGCTTTCTGCCCACAGCCATTCAGCTTTACTTGCTCGGAAGGCTGGGAAGTCCATGGCTCTGTCTTGTGCTCTGGTTCTTGACTCTGTTGCTGCTGCTGCTGCTGTTCTTCTGCCACTTTTCCAATGTCACAGATTTCTGTACCTAGATTGAGGAAGCTCAGTGTGCAGGGATCTTGTGGTCCAAAGGACAGAATCCACTCCTAGCCAATCTTCTTTGATGGTAGTGAGATTCCTGCTTCTTGCTTTTGAGATGGCTTATTTTATTCAGTTTAGATTTCTAGGTTTTTATAATTACAGTGAACTCTGTTAACATTCACTCACACTGAATCATATAGTCCTGCCAGCATCGTCTCCCGTCTTCTCTTAACCAGACTTATCAGGGGGAAAATGTTTGGTGGGAATTATAAAGACTAAGGCTAGAAGAGATATATTAGATAATTTACTACACCACAACCCATTACTGTGAACTGTTGCAGCCAAATGTAGTTCAAATTTGAACAGCCACATCCCAATGTCAAGGTGACATCACCGTTTAACCTGTGTTGGCTCCTTGCTCATCTACTCCCCTGAACTCCAACTCAATCTGGGGATAAAGAACAGCTCCTTCAAACCTAAATTATTTAAACTCTACTTAAAACAGACTGCTTTAAGTTCTCATTATTTTCTTTTAAAAAAAAATCTTCAGTGCTTTATAAAATTTG
>NW_006408741.1:4062083-4084599 GCF_000296735.1 Chrysochloris asiatica
TTTGAGGACTAAGGTGTGCCTAACTCAAGCCATGAAATTTTCAATTAATCCAACTCATAGTGACATACAGCAGAATGAAACACTGCCCTGTCTTGCTTCATTCTCACAATTGTTATGTTTGAGCCCATTACTGCTGCCACTGTGTCAATCCAACGTATTATGGGTCTTCCCCTATTTTGTTGACCCTCCACGATTCCCAAAACGATGTCCTTCTCCAGGGACTGATGCTTCCTGACAACATGTCCAAAGTACGAGAGAGGAAGTCTCACCATCGTTGTTTCTAAGGCGCAATCCAGCCCATCTTCCAAACTGATTTATTTGTTCTGCCAGCAGTCAACAACAACAACAAATTGGCAGTCCATGGCGTTTGCAATATTCTTCACCAACACCATAATTCAAATATATCTCATGTGAAAGCTGAAGAATGAATAAGGAAGACCAGAGAAGAATTGATGCCTTTGAATTATGGTGCAATCAGAAGTTCAATATTTGTGTTCTGTTTTTGTTTTTTAGGCAAAATTTATAGAAATTGGAATGCATAAATCTCAAAGATTACATGAATTTTGACTAATGCATATACTTGTGTAATCCAGACCTCTGTCAAGGTATTTGCTATTTGTTGCTGTCGAATTGGCTTCAATTGATGGTGACCTTATGTGTAATAGAACAAAGCACTGCCTGGTCCTACACCAAGCTTTTTCATTGATGTTATGTGTGAATCTGTTGTTTCAGCCACCATGGCAGTTCATATCACTGAGGGCCACTTTTGCCTTCAATGACCTTCCACTTTACTAACATGATCTCCTTTTCTAGAAATTGGTCTTTCCTGATTATATGCTCGAAAGTAAGTGAGCCAAAGTCTTGCCAGCCTAGCTTCTAAGGAGTATTCCGGTTGGATTTCTTCTAAGACGTATTTGTTCATTTTTCTGTTAGTTCACAGTACATTCAATATTCTTCACTAATACCACAATTCAAATGTATCAATTTTTCTCTGTCTTCCTTTTTAAAGTTATAAGACGTTGCTATCAGCCAAGAAGCTTCTCGCATATCCCTTCCCAGTAAATTGCAAACACCATGACTCTAGACAGAGGAAGCAGTATTCCAATTCCTTTATACCATAGATTAGTTTTGCCTAATCCAGAAGATCACATCATCAAAATATACAATATGTATACTTCTGTGTCCGATATGTAAAGCTTCATCCACATTGTATTGGGTATCAGTAACTGGTCCTTTATATTGCTGAGTATGGGATAACTGGATTCCTGGTGTGGTACTATAGGATAAGTGCTTGACTGCAAGGTCAGTTTGAACCACAAGATCAGAGGTTCAAACCTACCAGTCACTCCTTAGAAACCCTATACAGGGTCACTATGAGTCAGAACCAACTTGACTGCACTTAACAACAACAACAACAATGGGGTCACTATGAGTCAAAATCAATTACATGGTACCTGACAACAACAGTATTCCACTGCAGGAATACAAGGGGGTTTCAAAATGCTTGTGGAAAGTTCCATGATCTTTCAATTCCGTTTTCCACACTTTTGGAAGCCCCCCTCCTATGCCTGTTAATGGATAGCTGAGTGATGGCCAGCTTTAGTTATTATGAGTAAGACTGCCAAGAATATTCTTATACAAGTCTTTCTGTACACATATATTTTCATTTCTCTTAGTAAATGCCTAAGAGTGGAATTGTTGAGTCATAGAGAAAGTATACGTTTAGTTCACTTATGAGGAATCAACCAGATATTTTTCCAAAGTTCTTGTAGCATTTTACATCCCCAGCAATATCATATAAAACCTCTTGTTACTCTATAACCTTGCCAACTGTTGGTGTCATTGTTGTTTTTGTTGTTAGGTGCCATTGAGTCAGTACAGTCTCATAGTGACCTTATGCACAGCAGAACGAAACACTGCCCGATCCTGGGCCAGCCTCACTACTGTTGCCACGCTTGAGCCCATTGATACCACCACTTGGCCAATCCATCTCGCTGGGGGTCTTCCTCTTTTTCTCTGACCCTCCACCTTAGCAAACATGATATCCTTCTCCAGCTACTGGTCCCTCCTGACAACATGTCCGAAGAATGAAAAACCAAGTTTGGCCATCTTGGCCTCCAAGAAGCACTCTGGCTGCACTTCTTCCAAAATGGATCTATTGGTTCTTTTGGAAGCCCATGGCACTTTCAATATTCTCCTCCAAAACCATAACTCAAAAGCATCAATTCTTCTATGGTCTTCCTTATTCACTGTCCAGCTTTCGCATGCATATGAGGTTATTGAAAATACCATGGCTTGAGTCAGGCGCACCTTAGTCCTCAAGCCGACATCTTTGCTTTTCAAAACTTTAAAAAGGTTTTGTGCAGCAGATTTGCCTAATGCAATACATCATTTGATTTCTTGACTGCTGCTTCCGTGAGTGTTGATAGTTGATCTAAGGAGAAAGAAGTCCTTGACAACTTCAGTCTTTTCTCCATTGATAAGAATGTTGTTTATTGGTCCAGTGGTGAGGATTTTTGTTTTCTTTACATTGAGATGTACTCCACACCGAAGGCTGTGCTCTTTGATCTTCATCAGTAAATGTTTTAAGTCCTCTTCATTTTGAGCAAGCAAGGTTGCATCATCTGCATATTGCAGGTTGTTAATGAGTCTTCCTCCAATCCTGATGCCACGTTTTTCTTCATTTAACCCAGCTTCTTGGATTATTTGCTCAGCATACAGGTTGAATAAGTATGGTGAAAAAGTACAAACTTGTTGCACACCTTTCTTAATTTTAAACCATTCAATGTACCCACGTTCTGTTCAAACAACTGCCTCTTGATTCCTCATGAGAAAAATTAAGTGTTCCAGAATACTCATATTTCGCAATGTTGTCCATAGCTTGTCATGATTCATACAATCGAAAGCCTTTGCATAGTCAATAAAGCACAGGTAAACATCTTTCTGATATTCTCTGCTTTCAGCCAAGATCCATCGGACATCAGCAATGATATTCCTCATTCCACAGCCTCTTCTGAATCTGGCTTGAACCTCTGGAAGTTCTCTGTCAGTGTATGCTTGCAGCCATTTCTGTATTACCTTTAGTAAAACGTTACTCGCATGGGATATCAAAGAGATTGTCTGATGATTTCTGCATCCCATTGGGTCACCTCTTTTTGAAATGGGCACACATACGATCTCTTCCAATCAGTTGCCTAGATAGCTGTCTTCCAAATTTCTTGGCAGAGATGAGTGAGTGCCTCCTGTGCCACCTCACTTTCTTGAAAGATTTCAGTTTCGATTCCATCAATTCCTGGTGCCTTGTTCTTTGCCTAATTCCTTCAATGCACCTTGGACTTCTTCCTACAGTATCACTGACTCTTGATCATATGCTACCTCTGGTGTCATATTTCTTCTTAAATTTTAACCACTTGGGTGGGCATGTCATGTATGTCATTGTAGTTGTAATCTGTATTTTCTTGCATGGTAGATGTGTGGTAGCTACAATTCGCCTGACTAAGAAGGGCCTGTGCCTAATGTGTTAGGCACATTAATCTTTTCACATTAATGTGTGTCAAATTTTATCAAATATTTTTTTTTTCTTGTATAAGAATTCTCTCTGGGTCATAATTTTCTGAGACAAAGGAGGTGACTGAGAAGTTTTGTTTTTAAAGTCTTTCTCTTACAGTTTCTGCTGGTTCATAAGCGAATGGTGATAGAAAGAGTACATAATGATGAAGGTGGTGGTGACGGTCTTATAAAAAAAAATGAGCAAAGCAAGCAGAAATGGTGGTACTGTCTGTAAAGAAATGGAAGTACAAATTGGTCCTGATCATCTGAAATTGTGAATGATCTGCTTGCCATAAAGTTAAATCTCGACTACAGAACAGTCAAAGGGATAGAAGTTAGAATAGTTGAAGACGTTATATTGTCTTGATCTTGGAAGGACAAAGTCCAGTTAGGTGTTGCAAATCTCTAAGCTTGTAAAAAATGCCTTATAGTATATTATCCTTCCCAGGGTGCCCAGCTCAGCCTCATGCAAACAAGGTAGTTGTTGCTAGTTGCTCTGATTGTTTCCAGTTCAAGGCCAACTCTTAGAACAGAATGTTGATTGGTCCGGCACCCCCTTCGCCATCTTTGATATGTCTGAGTGCATTGTGGTGGCTATTGTATCAATCCATCTCATTTTCCCTGACCATGAGGTCTTTTTCTAGGTACTAGTGTTTTCTTATGACATGTCCAAATTAAGCAAGAGGAGTTTTCGCCATCCTCACTTCTACTAAAGAGAGTTTGGTTTTATTTCTTCTAACACTAGTTTATTTGTTCTTCTGGCAGCCCATGATATACTTAACATACTTCACCACAATTCAAATGTATCAATTCTTCTGTCTTCTTTTTTCCAGGTTGTTGTTATTGTTAAGTGCCAACTCATAGCGACTCTGTATAGGGTTTCCAAGGAACAGTTGGTGGGTTTAAACCATCAACCTTGCAATTTGCAATCCAGGGCTCATCCTACAGCACCATATATGGTGGTATGGTTGAATAAGTTATGTAGACAGACCAAAAGTGAAAACATTTTGAAGAGAAGTCTGTTCAGATATCCCTTCCATGTTGAAGAGCTCTGTTTGGTCCTCTTAGGCATGGCTGGGTGACTTTTTCTCTGCTTCCACCTATTTAATTCCATCACTGACCTTCTACATTATACCATAACTATCTATTTATGCCCATGCATCCACCACTATGAGTCCTGGTGTAGCACTGTGGATTAATGCGCTAGACTACAAAGTCAGTTTGAGCCACAAGGTTGGTGGTTCAAGCTCACCAGTCACTCCTTGGAAATCCTATACAGGGTTGCTATGGGTTGGAACCAACTCGACATCACTTAACAACAACAACAAGAATGCTCCACTAGACCCCAAGCTCCTGGAAGGTAGAAACCACTTCTCATGTATCTTTGTACAGTCAATCTCCACAATTCATGGATTCTAGATTTGCAATTTCACCTACTCATTCAAATGTACTGTAACCCCCAAATCAATACCCATGGTGTTTTCATGGTCATTCTCAGACATGTGCAGAGCAGTGAAAACTCTGAGCCAGCCAATGCACATGTTCCAAGGTGATGTCAAATGAGGCAACACCCTGCCTTCTTGTTCCAGCTCTCATAGTGTAAGAAAGTGTCCTTTCCGCAGTTTATTTATAGCCACATTTTTGCATTTTTGGTGCTTTTTGTTGGTCATTTTGCTGTTTGAAATGGCCCTTCAGTGTAGTGCTGCAACATTGCTAGGTGTTTCTAAGTGCAAGAAAGTGTGATGTGCCTTATGGAGAAAACAGGCAAGTTATACAAGCTTGAGTTAGACAAGCCATGGGTTTAATGGTAATAAATCAATAGGACATATTAGATTTTAAAGGCCCAAACCCATTGTTCTTGAGTTTGACTCCAACTCACAGAGACTCTGTAGGATAGAAGAGAACTGCCCCAGTGAGTTTCCAAGGCTGTCAATCTTTATGGAAGCAAACCACCAGAGCTTTCTACCACGAGAGACTGGCAGGTTCTAACTGCTGACCTTTGGGTTCTCAGCCAAATGCTTTAATCACTATGCCCCCAGGGCTCCTGTGTGTATATTAGGTAAGGTGTCTTTAAATAGAAACACATACAAGGCTATATATTGATCAGGTGACAAAAATGTTGTGCCCAGCTGTTTAGAGGAATCTAACTCTATGTTTCCCTATGGAGAAATGGTTCGGTTTTCATTAACTCAGTGTTTTTGGCAACTTTTTAGCACATGTTATTATTGGTGTTAAATGTCATCAAGACAGTTCAGACCCATAGTGAGCCTGTATAGGGTTTTTGAGGGGCAGTTTGTGGGTTTGAACTGCTGACCTTGTGGTTCAAACTGACCTTGCCAACCAGAGCATTATCCTGTGGCACCACACTACTGCAAATAACAAGAATCTAATGTATGTCCTTTGTTGTCACAGAGGTTGACCTAGACATTAGAAGTGAATGAGTGAAGAAATGGATGGAAGAGGTACCTCATCTACTCGTAAATGCATGTAAGACAAGCTGGGTTCATAGACATTTGTCATTTGGATGCGGGCACACCAGCGGTGAAAGCAGGAGGTATACGGATGGGCCTGGTCCTTCAACCACAAGGGGCAGCCTGGCTCTCCATCACCCAGACCCAAAAGCTCAAAGGAGTGGAGGGGCTGGTGTAAGCCCTTACAGCTCACTAGTAGCCATGGTAGTTCTAGCAGCCAGGGCTCCTTATTCCCAGTCCCCAGACTTGCCACATTCCAGCTCTGCCCCCTGCACCCTCTGTACAGTCACACTCTACTGTGTTCACACACGTCGTCTCTCAGATGCTCTTGTCGGGAGTTCTGCAAGGACAGGCCAATCTGTGAGCCAACCTCCTATCCCCAGGACCCTTCCAAATCAGCAGCAGGCACCAATAGGTGGTCTCTGGTACCACCCAGCATGACAAGACTTTGAGCACTTGGGGAAGGCTGATTTTTGCTCTGCTCCCTTGCCCTACAGCCACCTCCCTTCCTGTCTCCAAGGGTGATGCCTATGGCAGTCCACACAGAGAGAGGTGCACCTCTCCCTATGACCTCCCTGCCACCAGTCTGTGTCACTGTTGAAGCCTCTCCCTTAGGGGAGAGTGGGCATGAGCATTGAGGTATGAACACTGCACCCGTTCTGTCTGGAAAAGGGGGAATACAAACTAGATAGGGAGTTATTCTAATCCCATGGCCTAAGCAATTTGGGACAAATGATTGTGGGGGGCAACACTGCAGGCTCTATGCTGACATCCCCAAGTCCAGCTGGGACTGGGAGTGACTCTGATTCCCACGGACAACTTGAGGAGTTCAGTGCAAGGATACTATCATTAAAATTTTGGACAGCAAAGGCTTGGCGCCCAGTAAGTCTTAAGATTGCTCATAACTTCTTGATCCATATTTTGAATTGAGTTGTGTCCCAGATATGTGTTGGAATCCTAACCCCTCTACCTATGTATACAATCTTGTTTTGGAATAGCGTTTTCTTTGTTATGTTAATGAGGCTACATTCATGGAGGGTGTTTACTAAATTTGATCACTTCTGAGTTATAGAAAGAGCAGATTAGACACAGAACAATTGTGAATAGGGAAAGACAGTTGTCATGTAAAAGTCGTCAAGGAATGGAGGAATGTTAGGGCTATAGAAGCTGAAAGAGACTAAGATCTTCCCCCAGAGCAGACGAAGATAGCCTTCCCACAGAGCTGATGCCTGACTTCAGATGTCTAGTCTCCTGACCTGTGAACAAATAAATGTCTCATCTCTAAAGCCACAAGTTCTAGGCTTCTAGCCTCTTGGCCAGTCTGTGGGCTAAAGGAAGACTTCCCAACTTTAGCTTTGAGTGCCAGGCTGCCTGGAACTCCACCATCAGAACCTCCTTACCTTAAGTTAAGTGTTGCCCTCTTCACCCAGCCTGCTTTTAGAAAGAAAATATTCTAAGAAAAGATTACATATAAATTAGTCATTGTCTTAGTATGAGATTGTTTATTAGATCATCTTTTTTAAGATAGAGGGATCTTGCATTGAAATGTCTAAGTGCCCAGGAAGGGAAAAGGATTCCAAAGCCTAGAAAGGGGAGGAAGAGGAAGAGCTCCAGAGAACTGAAAAGAAACTCCATAGACTTCACAAGAAAACTGGAAACACTCATTCACTTGTTCATTTATCAATAACTGTAGAATCTTAACAAATTCTTTTCCTGCTGTCAGATGCAAACTCGAATACCTGCAAACAGGAGCCTCAGGTGGAGATTACTCCCAGGATTCAATCCACTCATCTTCTGACTCCCAGGAAGGGGCAGCTCAAAACTCCATAAATGGGGGGAGTTCCCCAGCATCTTCCTGCATTTTTCACTGCTCTCTCCTACAATGACCTTTCATAGCATCTGCCTTAACCCTGATCCAACTGCATACAGTGATGCTACAGAGGAAAGAGAGGTCACTTATAGATGGTCAGAATCTCCAAGACCCTTACTAGTCTTCAGAAGTCTTGAGGATGCAATGTTTAAGGACTCAACTGCTAACTGAAAGATCAGCATGTCAACCCACCCATTGCTCTGTGGGTGAAAGCTGTGACAGTCAGCTTCTGTACAGATTATTGTTGTTGTTGTTGTTGTTAAGTACCATGGCATCAGCTCCTACTCATAGCCACCCTCTATAGGGTTTCTTTGGAGTGGCTGGCAGGTTTGAACCACCGACCTTTCAGTGCTTACCCTACAGTGCCACACCAGGACTCCTCTGTACAGATTTCAATCTTGGGAACCCTATGGGACAGTTCTTCTCTGCCCTGTAGTATCCTTATGGCAGCATAAGTTTGGTTTTATAGTCACTAATCTTCTAGCCCTGGAGTCCTGGTGTGACACTTTAGGATAAGCACTGGACTGCTAACAGCAGTCGGAATCGACTCGATGACACTTAACAACACTGATCTTCTAGCCCAACACTCCCAACTACATATGGACACCTGGGGTCCAGGATCATAACAGGGGTCCAGTCTTAGTGGTTCCTGATTCCTGTCTTTATTGCAGACCATCATACAACCTTCCTATAGACTACATCTAACTTCAGCTTTCAATACAATACTTGCTGTCATTCGTGAATTGTTCTCAAGGCCCAGAATGCTTCCTTCTTGTACTAAGGAGTCCCAAATCAAGGGCAAAGTAAAGGGGATCACAGAGTACAGAGGACTGTCGATGCCTGCATACAGGAAGCTGTCTCTATGGCACTCCAACCCTCCCTCCACCACCTACCAAATCACTTCCCATGTCTGCCCATTGGAAGGTGCTAATGGTCATCCTTGCCCACACCAAATAAATCAGCTTACCTGACCCCTTTCCCTTCCCTCTAGCTCCCAGACTTTGTTCCCTGATCCCTTTGCGTTATATGGTTTCTTCTGAGTGTCACCTACAGAAACAGCCTCTCATTGGTGTGGTCCAGCAGAGTTGGAAATCAGTGGGCATTAGGAACCACTCTCTCCCCTTAAAATAACATTTGTATAGAAGAAGCTCAATTTGCACAGAGGGTGTGTGTGTATGTGCCTTTCCATTTATGAGGAGAAGCCTCAAATCTTCCAATCCAACTTTTTGCCTTTCTGTCTTTTGTTTTAGCTTATACCAAGTGAAAAAATCAGCCCAGCTCCTGATAAAGATGTTCCGTTTTACTCTGCAAACAAGTTTCCTAAGTAGTGGGGACTTTGTCTTTTTCATGAATATAAAATATTTCCATTAAAGGTCTACTCCTTTTTTTATTTTTTTGCATCCTGAACACTGCAAGAGATACACTTGGTTCAAGACATTCATTATGCAGCTCTCTCAATGCCTCCCTGCCGCAGAAGCCGGATAAACTGCCGTGATTCAATATTACTGCGGCCCACCTAACTTGTTTCAAGTGTATATGAAATGACCTCGAGGAGCTGGTGGATTCTGCTGCTGTGTGCAGTATGCAGATTTTACAAACAAGATTTAGGTTCACAGCTGGTTTTCAGAATAGCTTAGAGTCAAAGACTCAAAACACAGAAGACAGCGAATGAGTTCTTATCAAAATGTCAAAATCGATTTTGCCAGAAAATCTTGGTTGGAAACATCTGCAAAAGGTTAGAGGAGAGCATCCCTCCTCTGGTTCATATAGATGCCAAATGAATCGGGGCAAATGGAACATGACAAGCCACCGTGAGGTTTCAGTTCCTTCTGTGCCCACCCCATCCTCCCTTCCATGAGGGAGTAAGTCTAGGTTTGCAGGGACCCTGAGAAGCTCCCAGGAAGGAGAGGGAGGCTATTCAGAAATGAAAGCATCCAAGCATGGAGAATCCTTGGCAAAGTGCACCCTCCTCTTGCTGGGGAGGAGGACTGGAAACCGCTCAGCGAGGATTGAAGAACTACCCTTTGTCTACCTTCCTCTGATCCCAGGAAGGAAAGTGAGAATACAAAAATAAGAATAATTTTTGGCTACGAATCGGGCTGTTATCCTCAGGGTCAGCAGCTTGAAACTACCAGCTGTTCCGCGATAGAACGATGAAGCTTTCTGCTCCCGTAAGGATTTACAGCCTCAGAAACCCTGTGCAGGGTCACTACGAGTCAGATCCAACTCTACAGTACTTAACAACAAATATATATATATAATATGTATATATATATATATATATATATAGAGAGAGAGAGAGAGAGAGAGAGAGAGAGACAGAGACAGAGAGAGACAGAGACAGAGAGAGAATCCTGGTGTGGCTCTGTGAAATAAAAGCACTGGGTTGCTGGATTGCAAGGTCAGTTTGAACCACAAGGTAGGCAGTTCAAACCCACCAGTCACTCCTAGGAAATCCTATACAGGGTTGTTATGAGTAGGAACTGGTTCAATGGAACTTAACAACAAATTGTTGTTGTGTGCCATCGAGTCAGTTACAACTAATAGTGACCCTGTAAAGGGTTTCTGAGAGTGGTCAGTGAGTTTGGACTGCCCACCTTGTGGTTAGCAGTCCAGTGCTTTTCCTATAGCATTAATGTGTTGTTGTTGTTGTTGTTGTGAAGGGCCCTTCGGTTCTGACCCATAGCAACCCTGTATAGGGTTTCCAAGGAGCAGCTGGTGAGCTTGAACCGCTGACCTTGCAGTTCAAATGGCTTTGCAGTCTGGCGCATTAACCCACAGTGCCACACCAGGACTCCAGCATTAATGTGTATGTACATGTATATCCATGCATACACATATACATATATTGGAGTCCTGGTGGGGCATTGTAGGATAAGCCCTGGTCTGCTAACCACAAGGTTGGCAGCTCAAGCCCACCAGCCACTCCTTGGAAACCCTATACAGGGTCATCATGAGTCGGAACCAACTTGATAGCACTTAATAACAACAACATATATATGTTGAGCCCCTGGTCCTGTTGTCCGGACTGGTCACATCATCTGACAAGAAGTATAGGAGCTCGAATTTGAGGCTACTAGTTCTCCATTTGCCAAACATAAAAATCATCCCATCCTTGCCCCATCCATTTCACTGCAGGAAGGAGTGGAAACATGAGATACTTTACATAGAAGGAAGAGCTTTAAACCATTATAAGGGGAAAAGGGAAAACAGAGGTGCTAGAGAAATGTATGGTATCCTTGTCACTGCCGTACCAATGAGCTGAGACACAGGGCTCTGAGGCCTTGCCCGCAGATGCTCTGGAAGGCTGAGGCTTTGATCGCGTAATCGGCATCATCTGTGCACAGCGTAGGCGGATGTTGAGGTCAGAGCTAATTACTGATTCTCATTTTTTCACTTCAGACAGAATCATAACGCTATTAAGATCTAATACATTTATTACTGTGATTCTCAACCGGGCAGTATTAAAACTTGTGAAAGTGACTTTGCAAATTACTAAACAGTCACCAAGTTAATGAAGCAGGACTTTTAAAGTGACTGAGAAATAATTCCTATATTATAAAGACAGCAATCTGTGAAGGGAGATTTGGTTTAAAAAAAACACATTATAACGTATAATGGAAAATGTTAATCTGGGGTGAATCCAATCAGAGCCGGCTGAAGAGAAAAACAGAGGAGAAGTGAGAACACAAATGAAGTGTATGTATGTGCTGGAGCCCATGGGAAGGAAACTTTGGGAGATGATGGGTTCCTCCAGACTTCCTCATGGTCACCGCATACTTGACTACTATCAGCTCAGGTGGAAGACGCACTGCACAGCCATGTCCAAAGAAGGAGACTCTGCTTTGAGCACATAGGGTTTCCTCTCTGTCCCCATTAGGGCCAGAAAACAGCTGAGCTTCCCATTGTCTGTGTGGCTGACTTAGATGCTCTGGCAAGAAAGAAGACAGACATGCTCCAAGGTAACGCATTGCAGATCTGGGCCACGGGGGCATTCCTGAGAGGATCTCCCTCAGCCCTGGGGCCTGAGCACCTTCCTAGGTAATCAAGGGTGCCAGCTGCCCACTGCAAAGAGGAGAAGAGGTGGGAAGGGAGCTGGGAGGCCCGACTGCCTGGGTGGTAATGATGGATATCCTGTCAGTTAATTAGGCTCCAGGGCTCTCTTTCAGAAGCAGCTCTCTCTATAACGAAAACACTTTAGAAGGTGCCACATCAAAGCGCAGAGCAGAATGAAGCCAGGGAGAGACAGACATGGAAGCCAACACCAGCCAAAAGGGAGAGGAGGCCCATGTTTCTTGTTAGCATTTGACAGCAAGCACTGTGTGTTACTTAGTGAACCAAGGCCTCCTTTATGCAAAAGTGTTTTTCTCATTCTTGGCCCAGTGGTTTCCACAGCACCCCCTCCCACCAGATTTCAAATCCTATTATACAGTCAACATCTGTGGCATTAATTTCCACCCTGTAAACAAATGCAGGCGGCAGAGGCAGGTCATTTGATGAGTCAATCAATGCGTGAGCAGCACTCTACACTGGCTTTCTTTACTCGTGTAAAATGCAGCATGGCCACCAGCAAGATGAGTGGAAGAAAAATGAAATACCCACCACAGTTCTTTCCCATCAGGACCCACGTTCTTCCCCAGAGCACCCAGAAACAATGACCGGCTCATTCTGCACTTTGCATGCTGGCATGGATTGAATAGTACCCCCCAAAATACATGATCTGTGTTGGAAGAACAAATAGATCTGTGTTGGAGGAAGTGCAGCCAGAGTACTCCTTGGAGGCCAGGATGGCCAAAGTTTGTGTCTCATACTTCAGACATATTGTCGGGAGGGACCTTTCGCTGGAGAAGGATATCATGTTTGGTAAGGTGGAGGGTCAGAGAAAAAGAGGAAGACCCTCAGCGAGATGGATTGGCCAAGTGGCAGCATCAATGGGCTGAAGCATGGCAACGATGGTGAGGTTGGCCCAGGATGGGCAGTGTTTCATTCTGTTGTCCATAAGGTCACTATGAGTCAGTACCGGCTCGATGCCACCTAACAACAACAACAAAATACATGATGGTTTGAACCTCAAGGTCAGCAGTTCAAGCTCACCAGCTACTCCTCAGAAACCCTATACAGGCTCGCTATAAATCGGAATCAACTCGACGGCACTTATCAATAATCAACAACAACAAAATACATGGCAAGTTGGCTGGGCCCTGATTCTCAGTGGTTTGTCAGTTAAGTGATAATGTAATCACCCTTCAATGATGTGATCTAATATAATTATTTGATGTGTTGTAAATCCTCACTTCTATAATATTAATAAGATAGGATGCAAGCTAAAGAGTTCTGTTGTATCTTGAGTCATCCTCATAACCAAGAAAGCAGAGTTTATAGGGACCTACCACTGGTGTGGCACTGTGGGCTAATGCGTCAGAAAGCAAAGTCGCTTGAACTGCAAGGTCGGTGGTTCAAGCTTACCAGCTGTTCCTTAGAAACCCTATACAGGGTCGCTATGGGTCGGAATCGACTCAGTGGCACTCAACAACACCATCACCAAGAGAGAAGACCAAGAATGGAGTGCATCCTTTGGACCTGGGTTCTCTAAACTGTGAAGCTCCTAGATCCAGGGAAAGATTGATGCCAAGACACATGGAGATCTCCAAGGAATGCTGGGTCTACAAATGCTGAAAGGAGATAGGAAGCTTTCTCTAGAGATGGTGCTCTGAACTCAGACTTCTAGCCTCCTCAACTGTGAGGGAATGAACTTCTGTTTGTTAACGCCCTCCACTTGTGATATTTCTATTATAGAAGCACAAGGTAACAAAGACCCATATGTAATCTGGATTCTGACCATAGACAGGCTAACACTAGGTCTTAAGACTAGGTCTTTGCATCCTGTGGTGCTGTGATTCTCAACCGGGGGTGATGACTCTAGTCCCAGCAGTGGGGGAGGGGCCAGTTGTACTGGCATGTAGTGGGTAGAGACAGCCTCTGGATGACACAAATGGTTAACACTTGCACAAAAGGGAACCAATGTGATGAATGGCAACTGGATGGTTTGAACCCATTCATCAAGAAAAGCTTGGTGATCTGCGTCCCTAAAGATTATAACCAAGAAAACCCTAAACAGCTCAGTTTTACTCTGTAGCATATGGGGTCACATGAGTCAGAATGACTGAATGTCAATATGGGCTTTTAGTAGGTAGACACTAAGGATACAGTTAAATGCCCTACAGTACACTGGCCAGCCCACCTCCAAAGAATTGTTTGACCCAGAATGCTGGTAGAGTGTGGTTGAGAGTCCTTGGTTTTGTGTCTTCAAGGAAATCTATCTTCCATCATCCTTGATAGAGCATGTTCCCCATGCAATGGAGGAACAGGAATGTTGCTTATGCCCTGTGCTTTCTAGCATCCCCTTTCCCATCTGACTGTTGAAGGAGCATCCCTGTACATGCTTAATTAACTATCCAAGTCAGTCACCATGGACATGTGTCTACCACCCTGGTGGTCAGCCTGCAGAGGCAGACCCAGGGTCTCCCCACATGATGATGCAGTATGTGGGATCAGGTGAGTCTCCCACCTCAGTTTGCCCTCAGAGTCCTCAATGGGCCACCTATTGCACAACTGGACATAGGAGAGTGTTGATATAGGAGAGTGTAAGGCCACCATGTTCTTGTTCTAATTGAGTGCCTGTAAGCCTCAGTTTCCCCATTTGAATCCTGGACAATGAAATAAGAGACAAGAGGGCTCCATAGGACCAAAGGCCCTAGAGAACAACCAGTCTTCCCTGAATTGTTATCAAAATGTCCACGGCTTTGAGGTCACTGTTTCCCACAGAGCAGCCATATTTCTCTCTGACTGTTTTCCCAGCATCCTCTCACCCTGACATCTGTCAGAACCTCTAGCCTGGCTCTGATCTGCTGACAGCTCACCCAGGCATGGGTTATTCTGGGAATTTGGCTGGTTCTCCTTCCTCCCCTGAGAAGTTCAGAATCAGCCTTCGTTGGAGCTGCTAACACCCAATGGCTTTGTCCTATATTCATTGTGTCTGGGACCAGTGAGGAAATCCTGCCCAGCTGCTCAAAGCCAAATGGGAACTGGTTAACACTATTATCCCTGACTTACAGACGAGGATCAGAGAGGTGGTGATGTCACTCACTACCCTCTTCACAAGCCACTTTTCATCACTCCCACCTGCAGCTGCACCTTCCCACCATGGAAGTCAGCAGCACCAAATCCCAGTGAACCAGACCTCTCCTTCAAGCGCTGAAAGCCCTCAGGTATTCCCAGGCGCAGAAAGGAAGACTTGGAATGGGGTGACAGGTGAATGCCCACTCCTCGCTCTGGTAGGTAGATGCCTAGGATGGTGAATGTAGACATCAGGCTTAACACAGGTGAGCAGCAAAAGTATGGAAGGAAGAAGAGGGCCTGAAATTTGGAAAGAAAGAAGCCCTCTACTCCCTTCTTATCAAGAGGAAGACAATGAGTATAGATGTGTGTGAGACAGAACCTGTGGTGCCAGGGCCTCCCCTCTCCTATCTGATACCCCAGATCACCCCCAGGAAGTCCCAGTGGGGATACAGTCCCAGGGTTAGTACTGGGAGCTTGCTTTGAGCCCTCCAGGAGAAGCCTCAGGAGGTGGTTGTCCTGCTGGAGACCTTCCTCAAGCCAATGAATGATATTCCTTGACAAGACTTCTAACTGGCAGAAGTTAATTGAAAGATTAATTCCTTAATTGAAAGATAATCTTTCTACATTTTCTTATCTTTTCACTCTCTTCTTTCAGATGTATAGTCCCCCTTCAGAATCTGAGAAAATGAAGTTCTAATCTCCCAAGGCCATAGTTGATCCAAGAGGAAGACTTGCTGGTGAGCAAGCTTGGAGCTAAGGGAGCGATCAGGTCCTCTTCTCCAGGGGCACTGCTGCATGACCGGCCACTTCCAGACTAGCCAGTGCACAGTGCTTCTGTGTGCTAAGGAACTACCATTACCCCCAATCCCTCAGGTGAGGTTCTCTCTTGGGCCTTTACAAGCATCTTCTTATTTAAATAAAACAATTCAGTTAAAGCACTTAGCAAAGTGTCATGCACTTAGTGAATTCTCAACAAAGAAACTATTATTCAGTCAGTCAATGAGCTGTTGTTTCTTCTACTTGCTGTAGAGTTAGTTTCAACACATCTTATGTACAATAGAGCAGAAAATCACCTGGTCTTGTGCCTTCCACCAGCACTATATCAGACAATATTCTGATGTTATCTGTAGATCTCATTGGCTAACTTTGAAAGTAGATTTTCAGTCTTTCTTCCTAATCTGTCTCAGTCTAGAAGATTTGCTGAAACTTGTCCAAGACCTACTACCAGTTTGTGTGTGTCAGAGTGGAAGGAACTGTGTGCCGTAGATTTTTTTTAGTGATTGACTTTTAGAAGTAGATCCCAAGGCCGCTCTTCCAAGGTGCTAGTGAGTGAACTTGAACCTCCCACCATTCAGTTAGCAGCCCATTGAGTTAACTTTTTCCACCATCCCAGGACTCCATCCAATGACCTAGAGAAGACCACTGAAGTTCAAGGAGATAAGGAAACTAACTCGAAGTCACACAGCTCATAAACAAAGGAACTGGGGTTAAAAGCTCTTTCTTCTACATTGCAAGGACACTCACCCTCCTGGCTTCCCCTTAAAGGTAATCTGTCCCTCTGCTCAGTCCAAAGCTCCATGTCTCAAGCCATGAAACAACTATGAAAATGTTTGTGCCTGTGCTCTGAGGATGCTGAGATTCCCTGCTCCCCACCATGAGCTCACAAACTCATGGGTCAGTACTGCTTCATGCTGTCAAAGCAAGACCTGGCTCCTGAAATCTGACAACGGTGACCAGATTTCACCATTGGGCCAGCAGGTTCCTGTGTCCTGGCCATCCCCATGAGACCCAAGGTGAACTTGACTTAGGCCTTGTCTCACCACGTTCCTCTGTTGCTCTCCATCAAACCTCCTTCAAGTGGGAAAGGGATGCCATCACCATAACTTCCCATCTCTGTTTTCATTTTCTCTCAGGTTACAAACAGCTCTGCTCTTCCTGTAATTGTTGCTATTGTTATTGTTAGGTGCTTTCTTATTGGTACCAACTAACTCATAGTGACCTTATACACAACATAGAAAACCACTGCCAGTCTTGAACCAACCTCACAATCATTGTTTCATTTGAGCACATTGCTGCTTCCAACTCATTTCATTGGGGTCTTCCTCTTTTTCATGGACCCTCCATTTTACCAAGCATGATGCTCTTCTCCAGGGACTGGTCCATCCTGATAATATGTCCAAAGTATGAGAGACAAAGTCTTGCCAACCTAGCTGTACTTCTTCCAACAAAACTTTGTTTGTTCTTCTGGCAGTCCATAGTACTTTTAATATTCTAATCCAACACCATAACTCAAATGCATCAATTCCTATATAGTCTTCCTTATTCATTGTGCAACTTTCACATGCATAAAGGCTATTGAAAATATCATGATGTGGGTAAGGCACACCTTAGTCTTCAAACTGACATTTTTGCTCTTGAATACTTTAAAGAAGTCTTGTGCAGCAGATTTGCTTAATGCAATATGTCATTTGATTTCTTAACTACTGCTTCCATGAATGTTGATAGCGGTTCCAAGCAAAATGAAGTGTTTGACAACTTGAATGGTTCTCCATTTATTATGATGTTATTTATTACTCCAGTGATGAGTATGTTTATATTGAGGTGTAACCCATACTGAAAGCTGTGGTCTTTGATCTTCATCAGTAAGTATTAAATGTCCTCTTGTTTGTTAATTAGTCCTCCTCAAATCCTGCTGCCATATTCGTCTTCATATAATCCAGCTTCTTGAATTATTTGCTCAGCATATGGATTGAATAAGTAAGGTGAAACAATTCAACCCAGTTGCATACCTTTCCTGATTTTATACCATTCTGTGTCCTCTTGTTCTGCCTCTTAGTCTCATGAGCACAATTAAGTGCTCTGGAATACTCATACTTTAAAATGTTGTCCCTAGCTTGTCATGATCCACATAATGGAAAGCCTTTGCATAATCAATAAAGCACAGGCAAACATTTTTCTGGTATTCTGTGCTTTCAGCCAAGATCCATCTGATGTCAGCAATGATATCCCTCATTCCACGTCCTCTTCTGAATCCGGCTTGAACCTCTGGCACTTCCCTGTTAATGTATGGTTGCAATCATTTTTTAATTATCTTTAGCCAAATTTTATTTGCATGATTTCTGCATTCCATTGTGTCACATTTCTTTGAAACAGGCCCAAATATGGATCTCTTCCAATCAGTTGGCCAGGTAGCTGTCTTCCAAATTTCTTGCCATAGATAAGTGAGTACCTGTAGTGCTGTATTAGTTGGTTGAAAGATTTCAATTTGAATTCCATCAATTCCCAGAACCTTGTTCTTTGCCAATGCCTTCAGTGAACCCTGGAGCCTTGGACTTCTTCCTTTAGTACCATTGGCTCCTGATCATATACTGCCTCTTGAAATGGTAGAACTTTAGCTATTTTTTTTTTGGTACAATCACACTGTATGTTCCTTCCATATTCTTTTGATGCTTTCTACATTATTCAATAGTTTGACCATTGTTGTTGCTGTGAAGTGCCGTCAAGTTGGTTCCGACCCATAGTGACCCTCTATAGGGTTTCCGAAGAGCAACTGGTGAGCTTGAACTGCCGACCTTGCAGTTCAAAGGCTTTGCAGTCTGGCACATTCACCCACTCCATAGAATCCTTCAATATTGCAAGCTGAGGCTTGAAGTTTTTCTTCAGTTCTTTCAGCTTGAGAAATGCTGAGCTTGTTTTCCCTTTTGGTTTTACTAATTCCAGTTCTTTGCACATTTCATTATAATACCTGACTTCTTCTCAAGCTGCCCTTAGAAATTTTCTGTTCAGCTCTTTTACTTCCTCATTTCTTACATTTGTTTGAGCATATGCTGGACAGCAAGTTTCAGAGTCTCTTCTGACATCCATTTTGGTCTTTTTCTTCATTCTTATCTTCTTAATGACCTTATGCTTTCTTTCTGTATTATGTTTCTGAAGCCATCCCACAACTCTTTGGTCACCGGTCACTAGTTCTAATGCATCAAATCTGTCTTTGGGATAATCTCCAAATTCAGGTGGGATGTGTTCAAGATCATATTTGACTCTCATGGACTTGTTTTCATTATCTTCAGCTTCTAACTGAACTTGCATATGAGCAATTGATGGTCATCTTTTATGTTGCTTAAAAAAGGTATTTGCAATGAATAAGTCATTGGTCTTGCAAAATTCTATCATGCAATCTTCTGCATTGTTTCTACTACCAAGGCCATATTTTCCAATTACTTATCCTTCCTCTTTTTTTCAACCTCAGCAATCCAATCATCAATAATTATCAATACACCTTGATTGAATGTTTGATCAATTTCAGACCAAAGAAGTTGGTAGAATTCTTCAATTTCATCATCACTGGCTTTAGTGGTTGATGTATAAATCTGAAAATATATGTATTAACTGGTCTACTTTGTAGCTGTATGGATATTATCCTATCACAGACAGCATCGTAGCTCGAGATAGATCTTGAAATGTTCTTTTTGATGATGAATATGATGCCATTTCTCTTGACTTTATCATTCCCAGCATTGTAAACCATATGATTGTTCAATTCAAAATAGCAATGCCAGCCCATTTTAGCTCACTAATGCCTAGGCTATTGATCTTTATGCATTCCGTTTCATGTTTGACAACTTCCAATTGTCCTAGATTCATACTTTGTACATTCCATGCTCCGATTATCAATGGGTGGTTGAAGCTGTTTCTCCTCGTTTTAAGTTGTGTCCCATCAGCAAAGGAAAGCCCCAATCAACTGAGCTTTGAAGAGGCAGCTCTTCTCCAGTCATATTTTGAGTGACTTCCAACCTAATAGGTTCATCTTCTGCACTATACGTAACAAAATATTTTGGTGTTATTCATTGTGTTTCAATATTCTATACTCTGATGCTATCTGACAGTGTTCCAGTGCTCTTCATCAGGTTTTCAGTGGCTAAACATTCAGAAGTGGTCCGCTTCTCCTTCTTCCTAGTTGTCTCAGTCTAAATGCTCAGTGGAAACCTGTGCACGATGGGTGACTCCACTGGTATTTAACATACCTATAACATAGCTTTCAGTATCACAGCAACACGCAAACTACCATAGTTTGACAAACTGACAGACAAGCGGTAGTGTCCTATAGTAGTAACCCAATTTTCCCTCACAATTAAACAGATTTCTTCAAAGGTAGAAGCTCATATTAAAGTAAACCCTTTTCGAAGTCTTCATGGGCTTCCATAAATAAATACAATAGATGAAAATGATGAGTGTTCACTGAGGGATCTGGGAAGAATACTGAAAGTACCATGGACTGACAAAAATCAAACAAATGTGTCTTGGAAGAAGTACACCCAGAATGCTCCTTAGAAACCAGGATGGTAAGTAAGACTTCATCTCTCTTACTACAAATACGTTATTGGGAAGTACCAGTCTCCAGAGAAAGACATTATGCTCGGTAAAGCGGAGGGTCAGCAAAACAGAGGAAGACCCCCAAAGAGATGAATTGCACGTTAGCAGCAGCAATGGGCTCATGTACATAAATACTTTTTGAGTATGGCACAGGACCAAGCAATGCTTCATTCTATTGTGCATAGGATCTCTATGAGTCAGAAATGACTCAATGGCATTTGACAACAACAAATCTTTATGGGAGCAGAAAATCTCAGCTTTCTCTTGTTTAGTGATTGTTGAATATGCAAATACAGAAAGTACTGAGGGGAAAATGGGGAATGACTGCTTAAGGGGTACAGAATTTTGGTTTAGGGTAAAGAAAAAGTTTGGGAAATGATGAAAGGTGCACAACATTGTGAGCAAATTAATAGTTAATGTCACTGAATTGTACAAGATGCTGTTATTTTGGGGCACTGTCCAGTTATTTATGGAAACCAATGAAGACTTCAAAAAAGGGCTTACTTCTATGTGAGCTTCTATCTTTGAAGACACTTGTTCACTTGTGAGAGAAATTATATAAGGTTACTGTTAGAAGAAGTGCAGCCAGAGTGCTCCTTGGAGGCCAGGATGGCCAAACTTCATCTCTCATACTTCGAACATATTGTCAGGAGGGACCAGTCACTGGATAAGGATATCATGTTTGGTACAGTGGAGGGTCGGAGAAAAAGAGGAAGACCCCCAGAGAGATGGATTGACAAAGTGGCAGCATCGATGGGCTCAAGTGTGGCAACAATAGTGAGGTTGGCCCAGGACCGGGCAGTGTTTCATTTTATTGTGCATAAGGTCGCTATGAGTCAGTACCAACTCAATGGCACCGAACAACAACAACTATAGTAACACATATCAACTTCAATGTGACAGAGTAGAAATGTTCCATAGGGTTTTCTGGGCTGTAATTTTTATGGGAGTAGATGCCTAGTCCTTTTCTCCTGGGGAGTTGCTGGGTGGATTTGAACCACCAATTTTGGGGTTAGTAGATGAGCACTACATTGGTGGTGGTGTTTATGTGCCCTGGAGTTGGTTCCAACTCATAGCAACCCTGTACAGGGTTTCTGAGGCTGTAAATCTTTACGGACAGAAAGCCTCATCTTTCTCCCGTGGAACAGCTGGTAATTTTGAACTGCTGACCTTGAGGTTCACAGCCTGATTCATAACCACTACACTACCAGAGCTCCTTAACCACTACATTTTCAGGGCTTTTACACACTTTTTGTTGTTGTTAAATGCTGTCAAGTCATTTCTGACTCTTAACGACCCTGTGTAGGGTTTGCGAGGAGTAGCTAGTGAGTTTGAACTGATGACCTTGGGGTTCACAGTTCAGTGTTGATCCTACAGTGCCACTCTAGTACTTACAGTTGTTTAAAATGTCAAATTATATATTTATATATATGGAGTCCTGATGTGGCACTGTGGGTTAATGCACCAGACTGCAAAGCTGTTTGAACTGCAAGGTTGGCGGTTCAAGCTCACCAGCTGCTCCTCAGAAACCCTATACAGGGTCGCTAGGGATTGGAACTGACTCGACGGCACTTTGCAACAACAACAATGTTACATACAGTGCTTGTGTTGTTGTTAGGTGCCATCGAATCAGTCCTGACTTTATAATGACAGAACAAAACACTGTATGGCCATGCACCAGCCTCACAATGTTAGTACGACTGAGCCCATTGTTGCTACCACTTAACCACTGATTCTTCAGCTTACCAAGCATGATGTCCTCTTCCAGGGTACTTATAACATAGCTTAAAATAGCCAGTGCAGCATCGTACCCAGATTCAAAGAGCAATATGCCTCAAGCAACAAGGAAGTGCAGATGTCCTGTGTCCAGTGTCCTGCAGGCTGGCTCCACTCATGACAAAGATACATGTGAAGAGTTTGAATAAAAACAAGTTCATATACCAAAACCAGGGAAGGACATCACTAAAAAAGAAAATTATAGACCAATATCCCTCATGAACATAGATGAAAAAATTCTCAACAAAATCCAGCAACACATCAAAAAGATAAGACATCATGATCAAGTGGGATTCATATCAGGGATGCAAGGATGGTTCAACATTAGAAAAACGATCAACGTTATCCACCATATAAATAC
>NW_006408741.1:4087919-4100081 GCF_000296735.1 Chrysochloris asiatica
CTACCCAAAATGGGGGGTAGGGCTACAAAGGCAAGAAGTGACTGGCTTACAAGCTTTCAAGAGGGAACCTAGAGACAGGGGGCCTGGAGGAAGGCAGAATCTCCAGTGAGTAGCATCCAATCTGCCTAGGCGGAGTTGATGAAATGAAATGCAGATATGATACAACAGTGAATAATTGTTATCAGGACTGATTGTGAAGGTTGGAAATGTAAAGGTAGACATTTTATAGCAAGGAAGGCAGTGATTAACTTTTCAATCTAGGAGCAGAGGTCCCTAGGACCATCTATGGAGAAAAACCGAGAGCGGTACCCTCCCCAGAGAATCAGTGATGCCTGAGATGGAGGCAGAGACAATGACGTGGAGCGATGGAGCAGCTGGGGGCTTTAGATCCAGAGAGGGAGAGGACTGTGTGCTGAAGACTGGGAGGGTGGGGGATATAGTGTAGGGGGTAGGCTTGCAGAGTATACCCATTGGTTGGTTGATCTGATGATGATGCATGTAGGGGATTGTAACCATGACAATGATACGATATATGACAGAATGAATGTAAAACTAATGTTCTCCCATGTAAGCTATCATATAATTCACAATAAAACACTAAAAATAAAAATTTTTAAAAGCCAAGTCCATAAAATGTAAGAATGAAAAAAGTCACAATCCTAAAAGTACTTCAGTCTATATAATATGACTATATAAGTTTATGGAGTCCTGGTATGGTGTTGTGGGTTAATGCGTTGGACTACAAACTCGGCTTGAACCATAAGCTCACCAGCTGCTCCTCAGAAACCCTATACAGGGTCATCATGAGTTGGAACTGACTCAGTGGCACTTAACAACAATAACTTACAAGTTCATAGAGTCCTGGTGTTGGAAACCCTATACATGGTCACTATGAGTCAGAACCAACTCAACAGCACAAGGAACAACTAACCCCAAAATTGGGAGTTCAAAACCATCAACGACTCCTTCAAAACCCTATACAGAGTCACTATGACTCAATGGTACTTTACAACAACAACATAGTTCATACAACTAAATCAGAGAATAAACAGTGTAAATTGACATCTGATTACTTTATCAAAGCCCCTACATGTCAATATTTAATATATTTTATCCCATCCTTACACTGAACAGCTAGCTGGGAAGGTCTGCAGTTCAAATTCACTGGCAGCTCCTCAGAAACCCTACACAGTCACTCTGAGTCAGAACCCTCTGGATGGCACTTAACAACATCATCCTATCATCAGGGAAGGGAATGTTAACCTTGTGTCTGAGGTTATCTTTAGCCCTGCATAGTAATTGCCATCACTCATTTGTCTGTCTTACTGTGATAGCTTGTGTGGGTCTTATTGTACATAGCTGGACTCTAGGTCACCAGTATTTCAAATACCAGTTGTGTCACCCATAATGGACAGATTCCAACACTGTTTCCAGGTTAAGATGGGCTACGAAGAAATGACTGGAAATCTACTTTTAAAAATGTATTTTGTTGTTACATGCCGTCAAGTCAGTCCCAACTGATAGGGTTTCCAAGGAGTTAATGGTGGGTTTGAACTACTGGCCTTGTAGTTAGCAGTCCAGTGCTTATACTACAGTGCTAGCCTATGGAAACCTTATAGATTGCAGCAAAAAACATTGTTTGGCTTCCTTGCTCTGGGCACAACATCAGGAGGGAACAATTATTAGAGGAAGACATAATTCTTTGTGAAGTCGAAGGTCCACAAGGGACGGGAGACCCTCAGAGAGATAGAGTGACACCGTAGCCACAACAGTGGACTTGAACATGCCAGTACTCGTGAGGATGATGCAGGACCAGGAAATAGTTTGTTCTGTTGTACACAAGGTCTCCCTGAGTCAGAGTGGACTCAACAGCATCTGTCTATCTAACAATCACTGTGATGATTGTTACAATATTCTCACTCCTAGAGGGTGAGAATATTGGATGAAACAATACCCAGGGCATCTTGAATATTTCAGTGTTATCCATAGACATGGACTGTTCCTACAAAAAGGAGCCAGCAGGAAATCCCCCACTGACCAGAAGACTAATCAGACCCGAAAAGTCAGCTATATGCAGACACAGAAGGACGCCAACTGTTGGCACAGGAATTTGATTATGTGTGCAAAATGCAATTAATTTTGGTTTCACACATTTAATGTGACTATGAACAATGCCAACGGTGACACATTCAGAGGTGTCGCAAGGAAGGCTTGTGCTTCTCGTGGGGACCAGTACTTTAGAAATGGGATTGATAAGTTAAAATATGTAACAACCAATTAGAATGGAGACATCAGTCCAGGAGTCCAAGGACTTGGTTCTCTGATGAAAATTCCTCCCTGGAGTGTATCTAAGTCCTGCCCCCTCTCACCCTCTGCCCACCAGAAGAGGCACAGGCCTCCAGCACCCCATGGTCTTCTCACCACCTTACTCGGCCAAGTTCCCCAGTCCCCATGTGCATTTCACCTGTCCCTTCTCCCACAGCCCTGAAGTCACACAAGGGCCAGAGGTGCAACTGCATCTCTTGGACATCACTTTGAGGGAGAGGGGCAAGATCCAGGTACTCTGAAGTAGGTCTTGGACTGGGACACTAAGGCCAGTTCAGGTAGGGAGACACCCAGTCAGAGTCATACTAGAGCCTGAAGGCCTCTTGAAAAGTGGCCAATCCAACCGTTCGTTTCCCAGAGAGGGAACCCAAGGCCTTGAAGGGGCGGAACCTGCCTGTCCTCACACAACACAAGGCCAGCCCAGGAATGTCTTCCCGGTAGCGCACAGACTACATCAGGTTCTAGCAGAAGTCAGCCCTTCCCCCTGTACCTCTCCCCTCCTGGCGGGGGCAGCCACACTGCACTGGGACAGACCAGGGCATAGCATCTCAGTGTCAGCCGAAGCATTCCAGAAAATCCCTCACTGGAATGATTAGCCAAAGGAGAGACTCCCCGGACCTAGAGGAGAGCCGTGAGCCTTTCACTATGTCCCGTGCTGACTGTCCTCAAGTAGGAATGCAGTATGATGCATGAGCCTGTTACCCAAAGTCACATGACACAGGAAAGGCAATTTCTCTTGTGCACAAGCTTTCCTTCTGCCATTGTTTTCCTCCAACATGGTCAAACAGTCCTAAACACAAAGACCACCCGTGTCAACCTGCCCCCCACCCTTACCTCAGGTTCTACCTCTTCCAAAACCTAACTTTCATGCATCCACACAATTTGGTGCAGGTTGTAAGAAACCCTGGTGGTACAATGGTTAAAGTGCTGGGTTGTTAACCCAAAGGTTGGCGGTTCAAGGGAAAGGTGGTGGTCTGCTTCTATAAAGATGAACAGCCTTGGAAACCTTATGAGACAGTTCTGTTCAGTCCTGTAGGGTCCAGCTAGGAGTCAGATTCAACTTGAAAGCAGTAGGATTGAAATTTATTTTTTGTATGCCTTGGGTGGCAAAAACAGTTAAGCGTTGGACTGCTAAACAAAAGACTGGTGTTTCAAACACCCAGGGGTGCCTCGGAAGAAAGGCCTGGCTTTCTGCTTCCCAAAGGTCACAGCTTTGAAAACCCTAAAGAACACAGTTCTATTCTATAACATATGAGTTCACCGGTTCACCGTGATTCACAATGAACTGAATAGCAACTGATTAGCGTTTGTTTGGGTATGCCTAGGACTACCTGGCCTAGATTTACAAGCATTTGGGTAGATCCTGCTGCAGACTGGAAGCTCATGGAAAGCACAAGAAGCTTTCATTCTCCAGAGCCCAGAGGAAGTTACCCCAGCTCCTAGCAGAATCCTTTGCCAGAATTATCTCCCAGGTCTGATCCCCATGTCATGAGTTTCCCACAAACACAACAGTCTCTGGAACCCAGCAACTATTGGACCAACTCTTCCAAATAGCAATCTTGACAAACAAGATCTAGTCACAGAATGAATGCAGAAATTCTCAGGACAGGGTGTGGATGGTGCTAGATGCCCAGTAGGGTTCAGAGGAGACAGGTCAGCTGTTAGGAAGCAGGTGGGTCTTTAAAGTCCAAGGAGTCCCAACGTGGCCACTCACTCTGTCAGAACCTGGTGGGAGACAGAGTACTCTAAGGTTGGCAGAGACTAAAGATCCAAGGAAGAGCAAATCCAAGCATTAACAAAGACCCTTCCCAGCACAGAGGAAGTTGGGGCATGATGATAGAGAGCTCTAGGGAAGCACCTAAGCCAGCATCCAGCTGTGTATCCCTTCCTTAGATGAATTCCTGGGAGTCCCCATTGCCTGCCAAAACAAAGTCATTAGCCTGGAGGACCTCTGAGTTCCCATCCTGCCTGATGACCATCGGGTTTTGTTCCCTTCCTTCTGCCTGTTAGCAGGTTCCAGAAGTACCCTTAAGAAGGCCTGCCAGGATCTGATTATAATTACAATAATAAAATATTCATGATCACAATAATAGCTATTTATTTAGTGCTTACTGTGTGCCAGGCTCGTTGATAGGTGCATTATTAGACTTCATCCCATTTAAAAAGTTACACTGGCTGTGTTTACACTGTTAATTAGCTACCATCAGAGCCAACCTGGGGAGAAGTCCAGTGTCCAGACTGCCCTTTCTGTGTCCTTTCTCCTCTGCAAAGACCACTTCCTGAGTACCAACAGCCAGTGTTTTTATGGTCTTCCATGAAGGATCTGGGGACTTTGGTCATAATGAGAGGTCAATGACTGATGAGCAACCATCTATCCACTTGCCACAGAATGAACAGACCCTCAAATTAAAGGGATAAAGTCACCAACATAGATAAACTAGACCTCAAAAAGTTACCAGGGTTGGGGAGGGAAAAGAATATGAGCAAAGATCCCTACCAGGGATCTGCCAGCATGCCACTTTGAGGGCAGACACCTTCTAAGGACATTCACATCTTGGCCAGTTTGGGAACACTGGCCAAGTTTGGGGACAATTCTGTTCTCTCCCTGCCTTTGCAAAGATCTATGTGGCACTATAAGATAAGCACTAGTCTGCTAACATAAAGGTCTGTAGTTCAAACCCACCAGCTGCTCCTCAGAAACCCTATACAGGGTCACTATGAACCAACTCAATGGCACTTAACAACAATGTTACTCTCTTGATTTCTGGTATTGGCCAAAGAGGCTAAGAGGGCTGATCAACCAAAGACATCCCCCAATGCCTGAATAGCACCAGGTAGATATGGAGCCCACCTTTTGGCCTGTCAAGTCCAGCTCAGAAGCCACAAAAATTAATATTTAATTGAAAAATTATTTCCTGCATAAACATCCACAAATGTTCACAGAACAGTCATCCTCCACTGGCAAATTTCAAGAAAAGAGATGAAGAGGTGGTGGAAAGTGGGGTTGGTTCAACTTTAAGGTACATTTTTAATTAAAAGAAAAAGATCAGAACTGTGATGTAGCATCACAAAGCAGATAATTTTACAGCTGGATGGTCTCCCTCTGATGTACTTGAAAACCATTTTCAAGCGACATAAAGTTTAACATACCGGTACATCTGCCTACCCACTAGATTCTACATGGAATTTAAAATTTAATTATATTAAAGCTTTGTTACAGTGTGCATTGCAAGCATGCTAACCAAGTGGAACTTTAACAAAAATCTCTGCAGATAGCATTTTTGGTTTGGGTGTTTCTTACGTGTGTGTGTGTGTGTTTTGTTTTTTTGGTTTTTTTTGTTCTTTTAAACCCAGTTTGGTCGAACCCAGAGCTGATTCTGACAAACAGCTGATGATTCTGTCTGGAGTGTTTACTGCTTACATAACAAACCACTTGGGACCCAATGTTTATTCTCCTGGGTGCAGCTCAAAAGCTCATTTTCTCTGTGTCTTCTCGTTGCTAGAGCAGAAAGATGAACCAAAGGAAAAAGGAATTCAGAGTTGTGGGGTTGACTCAGGAGTCTTTGGGGGCAGGGGGGATAGTTATCCTGGAGAGAGTTTCGTCACTATTAATTTGATGTGCAAATTAAAGAACTATTTTCTCAAGAGGAAAAGAAGTTGCCATATTAAGTTATTAATATGAGGTTGGATGCTTTCTGTGTACAATTAAAATGCAACCAGTTTCTACAGGAAGAAAAAATTCCATGTAAGCATTGTTGTCATCGTTAACTGCCACTGAGTTGACCCTCCAAAATGGTGGCTCGATGTACAAAGAGACAAAACATGACCTAGTCCTGTGTTAGTCCCATGATTGGTTGGGAACCAGACTCTTAGGATCCATAGGTTTTGATTGGCCAATATTTAGGAGCAGGTCTTCAGGCTTTTCTTTCTAGTCTGTCTTAGTCCGGAAGCTTTGCTGAAACCTTTCAACATCATAGTAACACACAAGCTGGTATCATTTCCACTGACGGGCAGCGGGTGGCTGTGTATGGAAATGCAATAACTGATAGCATTGACTCTGGATTCTACCACGGAAACACCACTGACCCCCATGAAAACACTGAAGAAAAAAAAATAGTTGCCAGGGAATCAAATCTGAGTTATGGCAACTCATACGTGTCAGATGACTGTGTTCTGTACAATTTTCAATAACTGGTTCTTCAGATGTAGATCAGTAGGCCTTCTTCCCAAGCACCTCTGGTTGGACTCAAACCTCCAACCTTTTGGTTAGCAGCCAAACACATCAATCATTTGCACAGCTCAGAGACTCTCCAAGAAAGTTCCCTACTGGGCAAAGCTGGTTTTCAGAAGTGTAAGGTTAGGCTCCAGACAAGGCAGTCTGGTTGGGACCTGGCCTTGGCATGAAGTAGCTGTGCAGTCTTTTTAAACCATTTCACCTCTCTGGGCCTAGTCTACTAAAAGCAAATAATAACAGTATCTAAGTCCTGGTGTGGCACTGTGGGTTAATGCACCGGACTGCAAAGTTGATTTGAACCTCAAGGTCGGCGGTTCAAGTTCACCAGTCGCTCTTTGGAAACCCTATACAGGGTCACTATGGGTTGGAACCAACTCGATGGCACTTAACAACAACAACAACAACTTTATATAAAATTATTGGAAAATGAAAGACGATAATACATATAAAGTACTTAAGCAAGTATCTACTTGAAGTAAATTCTCAATAAGTATTTGTTATTGTTATTTGTTATTGTTATTGCTGTTGTTTAAAAAAAAGAAAAAAGGCAATGCTGAGCAAGTCAATAACTTCATCTGGTGGGCTAAAATAAGAAAGCTTATGCCCCAGCCAGGAAACCCGTACAATTTGAATCATGACACATTCAGAGGTGTTGCTTACTCAGGTAAAAAAAAAAAAAAAAAATGAGAGAGAAACTAGTTCTCATTTTTCCACTTATTTAGCCATCCATCTATCTAACAAGCATCTACTGAGCCCACAACTATGGAAGATATGAAAGTACAAGTGATACACACAGCCTAGTCCTCAAAGAATTGCAATCTAATGACTCAGATAAATAAGTCACAACCAGCACTATAAAGCAGAAAGGAGGCAGAAAACAAATGTGGAGAAATGCTATGAAGGTTCTGCAGGGGGAGATGCCACACTCAGCTAGAAGAGCCCCAGCTTTCCAAATAGGGGCTTTTAAATAGTGATCCTAACAAGTGGGGCATGTCCCTGGGAGGGAGGGAGGAGACATTAGAAAATCTCCAGAGTGTCACAGATAGTTACAGAAAGTGTTCTCTGAAGAGCTAGAGGTAGCAGCATAAAATGATACCTTTGGTATATTATTAAGTTAAAAAAAAAAAGTTAGCTATATTGAACAGAAAGGAACCCTGATGGCATAGTGGGTTACGAGGTGGGCTGGTAACCACAAAGGTCAGTAGTTTTAATCTACCAGCTGCTCCTCAAGAGAAAGATGAGACTTTCTGCTCCTGTAAAGATTTACAGACTCAGAAACACTATACAGGGTCACTATGAGTCGAAACAGAATTAACACCATAAAATCACCACTACTAGCACCATATAGTACAAACGGATATCATTTTTAGGTATTTGTATTTGTGTGTGTGTATTTTGTCCCTGGATGGTACAAACATTGACAGCACTGGGCTGCTAACTGAAAAGTCGGAAGCTGTCGTCCACCAAGAGATGCGTTGTAAGAAAGTCCTGGTGATCTCCTTCTGAGAAATCAGTCACTGGAAGCCCTATGGAGCACAGTGTTACTCTGATACACAAGCTAACTCCATGAATCAGAGTCAGCTGGATGGCAGCTGGTATGTGGTGGTGTGTGTGTATCTGTGAGTGTTTGTATTTCATCCCCACAGAGGAACAATGTTGTAACAGATGCTGCCTATGGAAAACGTAATGGAGAGAAATTGAGGATGGGAGAAAACATGGAAGGGGAAATATGATTTTTTATTTTACATTTCTTTGAATATTAATTCTTCAAAATTAGCATAAATTGTTTTTATAATACTTAAACATATTTAAATACATATTTAAATTTTAAGTGACTTATTTATTTGCGTCAGCATATTTAAATTCTGAAATTTTAACTAACATTAAAGGAGGGTATGAGAACTTCAGCTTTATCAATCAGGGACATAAGCTAAAATTTATCTATCCTAAAACGACTGACCAAGTCCCTATAACAAACTGGGACTGTTTTCGATCAAGCCAATATAGCAGTGAACAAAGAGTCAAATACTTATCCCTATGTGGCTCTGTGGATCAGCACTGGACTGGAAACCACAAGGTTGGCAGTTCAAACCCACCAGCTACTCCTTGGAAACCCTATACAGGCTCGCTATGATTGAGAACTGACTCAATGGCATTTAACAACAACACTATTCTAGTAGGAGCCCTGGTGTGGCACTGCAGGACAAAGCGTTAGACCGCAAGGTCAGTTTCAACTGCAAGGTTAGCAGTTCAAACCCACCAGCCACTCCTCAGAACCCACCAACCACTGCTCAGAAACCCAAGACAGAGTTGCTATGAGTGAGAACCGACTCGACGACACTGAACAACAACAACAACAATATTCTAGTAGGACTCCTGGTGTGGCACTGTAGGATAAACACTTGACTGCAAGGGTAGGTTTGAACCATAAGATCTGCAATTCAAACTCACCAGCAGCTCCTTGGAAACCCTATACTGGGTTTCTGTGAGTTGGAATCAATTAGACAACACTTATCAACAACACATTCTAGTAGGGGAAGAGAGCCAATACCAAGTACAGCTCTCAGTGGCAAACAGCGCTTAAGAGAAAAATATAGGAGAGTAAGGAGAACAGGACAAGGGGAGCCAACCAGTTGCCATTGATTTGATTCACACATAGTAATCCCATGTGTGTCAGAGTAGGATTGTGCTCTGTAGGGATTTCAATGGCTGATTGCCAGACCTTTCTTCTAAGGTGTCTCTGGGTAGACTTGAACCTATAACTTTTCAGTTACTAGCCAAGTACATTAACCATTTGAACCACTCAGGGACTCCAAGAGGGAGTTGTTGTTGTTGTTAAGTTGTTAAGTGCTGTCGAGTCAATTCCAACCCATAGCGACCCTGTATGGGGTTTCCGAGGAGCAGCTGGTGAGCTTGAACTGTCAATCTTGCAGTTCAGGAGTCCTGGTGTGGCGCTGTGGATTAATGCACGAGACTGCAAAGCCAAGAGGGAGTAGGTGGTCAGAAGGGCCTCTGTAAGAAGGGACATGGGAGACACCTGAAGGAAGGGAGGGAGGGAGCCATGTGGGTATGTAGGGAGAGGGCATTCCAAGCAGGAGCATGCATGCCATACTTAAGTAACAGCAAGGGGGACAGTGCTAGAGCAGAGTACATAAGCAGGTGACAAGAGCCTGATCATGTAGGACTTGGTAGGCCTGTGGCTGTGATAAGAACCATGGGTGCTTTTGAGCAATGGAGTAACATGAATGCTCAAAGGAAATCTTAAAAGGAAACTATTATGCTAACCCAATAGAAAGAAGAGCCTAAGGTAGACTAGAAAGCAGTGGATGTTGTCAAGAACCGACAGACACTAGATCCTTTTTGCAGGTAGAGTAAACAGGATTTGCTGGTGGATTAAATGAAGGAAGAAAGAGAAAAATAAATCAAGGATGACTCCAGGCTTTGGAGCAAGGATCTTAGAAATTTGGAGTTGCCACATTCTGAGATGGGAAAGACTGAGTTTTGAGCATTTTAGGTGATAAATCAAGATATTTGTTTTGGACATATTGAGTCTGAGCTGTCTATCTGACATCTAAGTGGATAGATGAGTCTGAATTCAGAGGAAGGTCAGGGCTGGAATTACAAATTTGGGAGGCATCAGCATATAGATGGTGTGTAAAGTCAGGGGACTGGAAGAGGTCACCTATGAGAGATTCGCTGGAGAAGTAGAGAAGTATGATGACTGAGCTGGAGGCACTTCAGAATTAAGAGGCCAGGAGGAGAAGGAGACCTGGCAAAGGAGACTGAAAAACAGTGTCACTGAAGAACGAGAGAGCCAAGAAAGAGTGCTATCATAGAGGAAGACGAGATGGGATATGTCGAAGGCAAACTAGGTAAAGATGGAGATTTGACCATTGGATTTGGTGCTCTTAACAAGAGCATTCTTAGTGGAGTGAAGGAGACAAAAATCTATTTGGGTTTAAGAGAGACTGTTGTTGTTGTTGTTAAGTGCTGTCAAGTCGATTCTGACCCACAGAAACCCTGTATAGGGTTTCCAAGGAACAGCTGGTGAGCTTGAACCACCGACCTTGCAGTTCAAATGACTTTGCAGTCTGATGCATTAGCCCACAGCGCCACACCAGGACTCCAAGGGAGTACTTGTTGTTGTTAAGTGCTGTCAAGTCGATTCTGACCCACAGAAACCCTGTATAGGGTTTCCAAGGAGCAGCTGGTGAGCTTGAACCACCAACCTTGCAGTTCAAATGACTTTGCAGTCTGATGCATTAGCCCACAGCGCCACACCAGGACTCCAAGGGAGTACTTGTTGTTGTTAAGTGCCGTCGAGTTGTTTCCGACCCATAGAGACCCTGTATAGGGTTTCCAAGGAGCAGCTGGTGAGCTTGAACCACCAACTTTGCAGTTCAAATGGCTTTGCAGTCTGGTGCATTAACCCACAGTGCCACACCAGGACTCCAAGAAAGTACTAGAGGAGAGGAATTACAAAGGGTAAGAAATCCAAGTCGTTTCGCTGCAACAGGAAACAGAGAGATGAAGAGGTAGCTATAAAGGAGACTTCTTTGGTGATGTTGTTAGGTGCCATCGAGTCAGTTCGGACTCAGCAATCTTATGCACAACAGAATGAAACACTGCCCATTCCTGAGTCACCTTCACAATCTTGGTTAAGCTTGAGCCCATTGCTGCAGCCACTATGCTGAATCCACTTCTTTTTCATGGAACCTCCACTTTACCTAGCATGATGTCCTACTCCAGGGGTTGGTCCCTCCCAATAATGTGTCCCAAGTTAGAGAGATGAACTCTCCCCATCCTGGCTTCTAAGGAGCATTCTGGCTGTACTTCTTCCAGCACAGATTTGTTTGTTCTTCTGGAAGTCCGTGGTACTTTCAATATTCTTCTCCAACACCTTAACTCAAATGCATCAATTCTACAGTCTTCCTTATTCAGTGTTCAACTTTCACATGCATTGAAGCTGTAGAATAAGCACTAGACTGCTAACCACAGGTCAGTGGTTCAAACCCACCAACTGCGATTTGAAACCCCTATCCAGGGTTACTATAAGTCAGGACTGAGTTGACGGTATGTGACAACAGCAACAACAAGAGACACTACAGATTGTTTCATGCTAATAGAAGTGACCCAATAGTTCACTGCCACCAAGTCCATTCTGACTCATAGAGACCCTGGAAGACAAAGTAGAACTGCGTCAGGGTTTCCAAGGCTGTAAAACCCGTTATGAAAGCAAACCACCATATCATTCTTCCTCAGAACAGCTGGTGGGTTCAAACTGCCAACCTTTGGGTTAGCACTTGAGCACTTTAGCCACTGTACCACCAGGGAAGCTCTGATCCAATAGAGAAGGGGAAAATAAGATTGAAAGGTTGAAAAAGATAACAATTGCAAAAATGAAGTCCCTGAGTCAGTGAGAAGGAATGGGATATATCACACAGTAGAGGGGTTGGTCATGGCTAGGAGTTCATAGCCACAGGGGGAGGCTTCTTGTTGTTGTTAAGTGCTGTCAAGTTGGTTGTGACTCATAGCGAACCAGTATAGAGTTTCCAAGAAGCGACTGGTAAGTATGAACTGCCAACCTTGTGATTCAAACTGAC
>NW_006408741.1:4100316-4104507 GCF_000296735.1 Chrysochloris asiatica
CTCCAGATAGGAGCTTTTGTTGTTAAATGCTGTCAAGTCAGTTCCAACCCATAGCAACCCTGTCTAGGGTTTCCAAAGAGCAGCTGGTGAGCTTGAACCACCAATCTTGCAGTTCAAACAGCTTTGCAGTGTGGTTCATTAACCCACAGCGCCCCACCAAATCCCAGGAAGCAAAAGACATTGGGGACTACAAGAGATCTGTGAGGGCATGCAGAAATTCTCTTCGGATTCATTCTATTCTATCATGGTAGGACAAGCACTCAACCTTAGGGCCGGTTTGAACCACAGGGTAGGTGGTTCAAGCTCACCAGCTGCTCCTTGGAAGCCCTATACAGGGTGTTATGAGTTAGAACCAACTTGACGGCACTTAACAACAACAACACATCAGTAAAATAACAAGTAAGGCCAAGAGTTGAGAGTGAGGAGGAAGAGAGGTGCTGTTTGTGAGAGGAGAAAGCATACAGGAGTTACAGACAGAGTGGTATAAAATCTCACAGAGTGGTATAAAATCTCTGGAGAATACTATGGTCCAAGACACAGATTGCAAGTTTAAAATGAAACCAGTTAGCAAAAGCATGTATTTTACAGCCACTCCATATTGAGCTGCTTGGACACAAGCCTACACAGGTAACAATGTGAATTTAACCAGAGGTAGGGTTTTGTCTGGAAGGTGACATGGGGGTGTGCTGCTCTTGGGGTAAGCAAGAAGTAACTTTTTTAAAAAACTTTTATTGTGAATTGAGTGGTCGTTTACATGGGAAAACATCAGTTTTACATTCATCCTATCATATTTTGTTTCATTGCAATGATTACAATCCCCTCCATGCATCATCATTCAACTGCATTTGTTTCCATTCCCTCTGGGGTTTTTTGTTTTTGTTTTGGATGTACACTGAAGCACTCAGGAATATATAACCATTCAAACAACCAAAGGTGATACACCACAAGCCTGCTCCCTGGCCGTCAGCACACAGCTCCTCTCCTTCCCTGAATCTAGAGTCTCCAGGTGCTCCATCTCTCCACACCATTGTCTCTGCCTCCATCTCTGGCATCACTGCTTCTCCTAAGGACATTATGCTGAGTGAAATTAGTCACATAGGACCATTACTGTAAAAAGCTTAAGAAAAAGTACCCAAACTAAAAGGGAAAAAAAAAATTATTTGCTGGTTACCAGGGTGTAGGGGGTGGGATGAGGGGAGGGAGGGGAAAGAAGAAATAACTTTTTATAGGACTAAGTAACTGAGACTTCAATGTTTGTTTGTACGAGCAGATAGTTTTACTTACTGTAACTAATACTCCTGGATTTTGAATGGATCTTTGATGTGTATAATGGAATTGCCAAGAATGATGACAGGAATCATATTGAGAAGAGAGAAAATGGGTCAGGGGCTAAAATCTTCAAAGAACAGATCATTGTTGCAATAAAAGGTACAAGGTGGTAGATCCTTGAAGGTATGAGATTTGTTTTGTTTTGTCTTTTCAGAAAAGATAGAATGACAATGGTACCAGATTTCTTAAAAAAAGAGGAAAAAAGAAATCCCTATACTGCCTCACTATCCAGTGATACCAAGGTTGTGGGAGAGAAAACATTCACCACTTTAGAGGGGCAGGTGGGAAATCGGAAGCTTGGAGGGGATAAAAAGGATTCGTTCAAAGAGCAGCTCTTAAACTAGTTTTGTTTGTTTGTTTTTTAACCTTAAAACTCCTTTACACACTTAAAAAATTATTGAGAACCTCCACAAAGGACTGACAAGCACTGGACTTGTTAAGTGCCATCGAGTCAGTTCCAACTCATAGTGTCATCGTATAGGGTTTTAGAGGAACAGCTGGAGGATTTGAACAGCCAACCTTATGGTTAGCAGTCCAGTGCTGTTCCTACAGTGCCACACCAGGACTTACCACAGAATATATGAAGCAACAGTTTTTAGACACTGGAAGTGCAGGGCAGTGAACCCTGAGAGGAAGGGAACAAATGAAGTGAAGCCTAAGCTTGCCCCAGATTACTTTCTGGAGACTTTCCAGGATAAAAAACAGAAAGGGAAATCAAAAAACACCGACCAGCTTCCTTAAATTGAGGAAATACAGAAAAGAATTTGGAGAAGTCTAAGTGAAACCTGAGTCCTGGTGTGGCGCTGTGGGTTAATGTGCCAGACTGCAAAGCCATTTGAACTGCAAGTTCGGCGGTTCAAGCTCACCAGCTGCTCCTCAGAAACACTATACAGGGTTGCTCTGAGTTGAAATTGACTCGATGGCACTTAACAAAAACAACAAGTGAAATCTGAGCCCTGGTGTGGTCCTGCAGGACAAGTACTGGACTGAGTGCTAACTGCAAGGTCAGCAGTTCAAACCCACCTGCCTGTCCTCTAAAAGCCTATTTTGGGTTGCTATGAGTTGGAAATGACATGATGGAACATAACAACATCAATAGGTCAGATGCATCCATGTCACAACATATAGAGTGTTCATTGTAAAATGTAAATGTTATTTTTTTTAATCTCTTACAAAAATGTTATCTTTTATTTTTTTATGTCAGGAGTATCCATCCCAAGACCACCCTCAGGATTGGTGAATCACTAGGACTCAGAAAAGCTATTGTGCTCATGGTTACAGCTTACTACGGCAAAAGGATGCATGTTACAATCTGAAAATAATTTATATTTGCAGCCATATGAAAATCATCCCACATCCATAGAACAGAGGACAGGAGAGAAAACAAAGAGATGACATCAGAGACTTTGAGACAGTCCCCAACAAGTGTTGATCTGAGTATCGAGTATTTGTGCATGAGACAAAAACACTGGGGAAAGAACCACCAGAGAGGAACAAAAGGAAAAACCCTCAGAGCTCTCACAATTCAGTTCTGTACAACCAGAATAGTAAGCTTTGTAATGCTTGGGTTTAGAACAAATACTCATAAGGGCACTGCCTCAGTGGTAAGGGCCACCAGACTTTGACTGTAGCTTTTCTAGGGGTTCTGGTGACATTATGTGCTAGGCATTGAGCTGCTAACCTTGAGATCAGTGGTTCAAATCCACCAGCTGCTCTTTGGGAAAAAGATGAAGCTGTCTTCTCCCATAAAGATTTATAGTCTTAAAGACTTCCAGTTCTGGCAGCAGCAGAGGCAGTCAGGTAAGACAGGCTCCACGGGGGAGGGACTGAAAATCCAGAGAAGCTGCTTTCACAGAACAGCACCAGAGCTCTGGATATAGCATAAGGTGCAAGGTGTTAGTTTCCTGCACATGCCAGTGGAAAAATCACGGTATAAAGTAAAATAATGCAATTTAGGAATCGCTCAAAACACAGGACTCCCTCTGCAGCCACCCCACCCAGGCAGAGTTCAGAGGGTGGGGCCATAGCCAGACTGGCACAGGGAACCAGTGCTGAAAGCAGTGGAGTGACATTTACCAAAGGAGGTATGGGGGAATTCTACACATTTTTTCCTCTCTTCCCTGTCTGCCTTCTTTGCCCAGCCTGGATGCCCACCCCCCCCTCGAAAAAAAATCCAGCGCTGACCCCACAGTTTTCCCCACAGCACAGAAAGAAAGAGACCCGGTCCCAAGGGCAAATTCTTTGGCAGCTGCTTATGACATCAGCCTCTGGGTTGCAGCCCTAAAATTAACTTGTGTGGGACCCTTTACTCCAGCATATCCAGCAAGAAAAAAGTAGGCCTGTCAGGCCTGACAGACAAACCATATGAACAATCTGTAAAGCCCCAAGATAAAAGGACACAACTATCTTGAGAATTAACACTGTGCACATGCAGATACCTAACTGACCTTCAGAGACAAAAATAGTAGACAATCTTTCTCCCATTAACTTATCAATATCTATCTATGCACCTCTACAGTGGTGACTAGAGGAGGGGCCTAAGTGAGCAGACACCCCCACCCACTGCTGGAGGCTTCTATGGTGCACACACACTACCTGTGTAGCAAGGCTAATGGCCAGTTGGCCATAGTTTTATTTTTGTTTCAAAATGGTGGTTTTTGTCTCTGCTTTTATATTGCTACTGCTTTTGGTCCTTTTGATCACTCATTTTTCCTGGAGGTGGGAGCTTTTTCTCCCTATATTACCCAGGAAGAGACAGCAATCATGGCCATATAGCCAAGCTACAAGCATACTCCATAATATTCCACCATTGAGACAAGAGCCAATAACAGTTTCTAAGCATTACACAAAGGAGCTTTGGTA
>NW_006408741.1:4109292-4118540 GCF_000296735.1 Chrysochloris asiatica
TCTTCCTCTTTTTCTCTGACCCTCCACCTTACCAAACATGATATCCTTCTCCAGCGACTGGTCCCTCCTGACAATATGTCCAAAGTATGAGAGACAAAATTTGGCCATTCTGGCCTCCAAGGAGCACTCTGGCTGCACTTCTTCCAACACAGATCTGTTTGTTCTTTTGAGTGACCCTGTATAGGATTTCTGAGACTATAAATCTTTACAGGAGCAGATAACTTCATCTTTCTCCTGTGAAGCATCTAGTGGGTTTGAACCACCAATCTTGAGGTTAATAGTTCAGTGTTTCTCCTACAGCACTATTAGGACTCTTTAGTTTCTTATAGTATATGTCAAATGGTATATATGAATATTACTTGAAGATAGATATTAATAAAACAACTTTTCCAAAACAGAAAAAGAAGCAATATTTCCCAACATGGTTTTCTGAATTTGGTATTATTAAGATACCAATATCAGAAAGAAATATTATAAAAGAGCAAAACTATAAACCTATGTCCCACATGGCATACATGTTAAAATACTTAACAAAATACGATCAAATAAAATCCAGCTACATATGAAAATAATATACCATGGTCAAGTTTGGTTAAACATTTGAAATTCAATTAAAGTTATTAACCATATTAACAGACAAAGAAAGAAAAATCATCTGGGCATCCTTTAGTAAAGCAAAAAGTATTTGACATCATCCAACATCTGTTCATCACCACTCATCTATCAGTTTGCCATACTGCGGTGGCTTGTATGTTGCTGTGATGCTGGAAGCTATGCCACTGATATTTCAAATGCCAACAGGATCACCCACGGAGGACAGGATTCAGTTGAGCTTTCAGACTAAGCCAGACTAGGAAGAAGGAGAGGTAGACAGTTTCTGAATGTTTAACCACTGAAAACTATGAATAGCAATGATAAATTGACAGACATAGTGCCAGAAAATGAAAACATTATGAATAACACCAAAATATTGTCAGATATAGTGCCTGAAGATGAGGCTCTCAGGTTGGAAGGCACTCAAATTACAACTAGGGAAGAACTGTCTCCTCATAGTACAGCTAATCTTAATGATGTGGCTGGAGTAAAGTTTTCAATACTTCAGTTGCTGATGGGGCACAAATCAAAATGAGGAGAAACAGCTGCAAGTATCCATTAATAACTGAAACATGGAATATATGAAGTATGAATCTAGGCAAATTGGAAGTTGTCAAAAATTAAATGGAATGCATATAGATTGATACTGTAGGCATTCGTGAGTTGAAATGAACTGGCATTGGATATTAGAATCAAACAATCGCATGGTTTACTATGCCAGGAACAACAAATTCAATAAAAATGGTGTTGTATTTTTCATCAGAAAAAAATATTTCAAGATCTATCTTGAAGTACAATGCTGTCTGTGATAGGATAATATCCATACACCTACAAGGGATACCAGTTAATACCACTATTATTCAAATTTACACACCAACCACTAAAGCCAGTGATGATGAAATTGAAGAAATCTACCAACTTCTTCAGTCTGAAATCGATCCAATGTGCAATCAAAATGCATTGATAATTATTATTGACTGGAATGCAAAAGTTGGAAATAAAGAGGAAAGATCAGTAGTTGGAAAATATGGCCTTGGTGGTAGAAATTATGCTGGATAATAGAATTTTGCAATACCAATCATTTATTCATTGCAAATACTTCAAAAAAAAAAAAAACAACAACAACAACATAAAAGGAGACTGTACACGTGGACCTCAACAGATGGAATACGCAGTAATCAAAATGACAGTGGAAAAGCTCAATATCATCAGCCAAAAAAAAGCCAGGGGCAGACTGTGCAACTGATCATCAACTGCTCAGATGTAAGTTCAGGCTGAAGTTAAAGACAATTAAAACAAATGCATGAGAGCCAAAAGATGACCTTGAATATATGCCACCTGAATTTAGAAACCATCTCAAGAACAGATTTGATGCATTCAACACAATGACTGAAGACCAGAAGAGCTGTGGGATGACATTAAGAACACCGTAGAGGAAGAAAGCAAAAGTTCATCAAATAGACAGGAATGAAAGAAAAGACTAAAATGGATGTCACAGAGACTCTGAAACTTACTCTCCAGTTTAGAAGCTAAAGAGAAAGGAAGAAATGAGGAGGTAAGAGAGCAGAACAGACAATTCCAAAGGGTAGCTCAAGAAGACAAAGCATTATAATGAGATGCGCAAAGACCTGGAATTAGAAAACCAAAAGGGAAGAACACGCTCAGTGTTCAATTCAAGCCTTGGATTGCAATATGAAGTCCTGATGTGGCTCTGTAGGATCAGCCCTTGACTACTAGCTTCAGCTTTGTGTTTCAAACTCACCAACCACTTCTTAGAAACCCTATACATTTTGCCTTACTCCTATTGTTCCTCAAGGTCTTAGCAAGATGTGACCTCATTAGGGAGAGCTTCTCTGATCACCTGTGTCTGGAATCCCAAAAATCCATTAATAACTGAAACACGGAATATATGACAACCAGTCAACAATTTACTAGGAAGACTTCCAGGATATGACAGAGAAAGGATACAAAAAATCATCCAAGGAAAAAGACTCATGGAATCAAGTCTGATGAAACTTCATTCCAACTGTCCTTTCCCGGTCTAGTCACAGCAATGAATTGTGACAAGTGTGTCTATCAGGGAAGCTCATTGGAGACTCAGCACCCAAGGTTTTTATGGGAGGCTGGTCATAGAGGCACCCTTTGCCTAGCATGACTAAAATTCCAGATTCCATGAAGAAAAGCAGTGTTCAGCATTAACCACATTGTACAAAAAATGTAGGCTCAGTGACTCACTCTTATCACTTAGGGGAAGTTTTATATAACTGCAGGGAACTGTCTACCAGTCAAGCTCCCAGATGCCAGCCAAGAGCCAATCTTGCAAACAGGTCTTTTCAAGGATAACAGTCCCAGACCTGCTATTTTAGCTTTTTCCTGCACATCATTCCAGACTAGACCAACTGTCTGAGTTATCTTATACTGCTAGAGCAGAAATACCACAAGAGTATGACTTGAACAAACAGAAATATATTCTCTCACAGTTTAGGAGGCTCGAAGTCTGAATTCGGGGCACTAGCTCTAGGGGGAGGTTCTTTCGCTCTTGTCTCCTTTCAACATCTGTTGACCTGATATTCCTTGAAAATCTCCATATGTCTTGGCATCAGTCTTTCCCCCTGACTAGGAGGTTTCCAGGACAGGGACCCTGGGTCCAAAGGATGCATTTCACTCCCAGGGTTTCCCTTTTGGTAAAAGTAGGTCCTTCATTCTCTGCCTGCTGTTCTCTCCTTTTATCGCTTGTAAGATGAAAGATGTTGTTGTTGTTGTTGTTAAGTGCCGTCGAGTCGGTTCCGACCCATAGCGACCCTGTACAGGGTTTCCGAGGGTGTAAATCTTTACGGGAGTAGAAAGCCTCATCTTTCTCCCGCGGAGCGGCTGGTAGTTTCGAACCGCTGACCTTAAGGTTCGCAGCCCGATTCGTAACTACTACGCTAAAGATGATACTGAACAAATCTCAAGGAAACTTCACCTATACTGAATGAGGACTAGGAGTCCTGGTGTGGCGTTGTAAGATTAGCACTCCATTACAAACACCAGCCACTCCTTGGAAACCCTATACAGGGTTGCTATGAGTCAGAACTGACTATACGGCACTTAACAACAACAACAACATCCCACCTTAATCCCCAATCAGCCAATACAACAGATCGGCTGGTTTATCCCATCAGATCACATCATAGGGGATGATCACATTATATCAGATGACAAAATAGATGACAATTACATATTACTGGAATGATGTCCTAGCCAAATTGATACATACTTTTGGGGGACATGATTCAATCAATAGCACTAACTCACTTTGTACTTTTGATTTGTAACCTCTATCACATCTGGTGTGGCTCTGTGGGTTAATGTGCCAGACTGCAAAGCTGTTTGAACTGCAAGGTTGGAGGTTCAAGCTCACCAGCTGCTCCTGGAAAACCCTATACAGGGTCGCTATGGGTCAGAGTCGACTCAACGGCACTTAACAACAACAACAACAACAACAATCACATCTGGGAACTCCTGGTGCGGCAATCTAGGATAAACACTGGACTGTGAACCAAAAGGTAAGCAGTTCAAACCTACTAGCTGCTCCTCAGAAACCTTGTACAGGGTCACTGTGAGTCAGAATTGACTCGACAGCACTTAACAACAATAAACAACATCATATCTGGAGTTAGTTGACGGATACTTTAATAATTTCTATAATTATTTGTTTATAGACTGTCTCCTCTTCTAGACTCATTAAGGGCAAGGGTGGTGCCTGCTTGTCACAAAATTAAAGATGAATAAATACATGTTGGATGGATGAATGAAGAATGGATTAATGTAAAGAGCTTAGCAAAGTGTACGACACATAATCAACATCAGCACAGGAGAGTTACATTATGATAAACTGCTTACTGCTCGAGCCTCCTTGCTATCCTTTGGGGGAAATGGATAGCCACAAATGAAGAAAAGTCGAGATTTTTAACTTGTGGACAAGGAGTTTGCCAGGAAATTTTAAGATATCATGGTCATAAGTCTCATCAAGAAAGATAAAAGTGGGTGAACTTAAGAACTGTGAGCAAAGCCACTGGGGTCTCCACTTAAAGACTTCCCATCACAGACACTGATGGAACCGTTTTTGTCCAGGATGAGTCAAAACCTAACTAGCCCCAGTACCTTCTGGGCTTTCCTTTATCACTAGAGCTACCTCTAGAGCCACCAATTGGCACTGAGTCAACTCCAACTAATGCCAACCCCATGAGTGTCGGAGCAGAACTGTGCTCCACAGGGTTTCCAATGGGGTTTTTTGGGGGGCGGGGGAAGCAGATCACCAGGCCTTCCTTCTGAAGCATCTCTTGGTGGACATAAACCTCCAGCCTTTCAGTGTTAACCATTCATATCACCCAGGCACACATGAAAAGCTAAGAAACTGCATCATTCCCTGGGTAGGGGTGGAGGTGGGGTCTCCATAATGACCAGCACTGGGATAATCTCAGATCACTGTCTCTCACATACTAGGAAGCCACCTGTCTCCCAAGAACCCAGACAGCCACAACCCTTCAAAGCAGTAGCATTCCTGAGGGGCAAAAGCAGGAATTTCAAGATATTCATCTCAAGTTATACATTAGTTGTACTTGCAGCTATTAGGAGAAACCATTTTTTTTTAAGCCTACCAAGTCTAAGGATTACACAATTATTTTAATACAGCCAGCTACTGTGTGATCAATATGAATCCTTGTCTTTTTAATGTGAATCATTATTCAAAATATGTCACCATTCAATCAATACAAAAGTTAAAACTCATCCATATTTAAATTTTTTCAATTGACATCTTATCATCCTATCTAGGAAAGAGCACCACAGATCACAAAATCCATTACTTAATCTTTTGCATTTGCAGAGTTTAGAATTAAACACTAGTATGTGTCATCAGCTCCTAAACAGAGACGGGTACAAGATCAAATGGGGGAGGGGACAGGATGAATGAGACCGGGGAAACCTGTACCAGGTCATTGAGTTGGAGGTGACCTCAGAAGACAATGCATTTGTCTAGCATCTGTGGAGTCGCTGGGTTTTGATGCTTTGAGAATGGGTGTGGGGAAGAAGGTCCTGGCTTCAGGCAAAATTTCAACTTCCTCAGTATGCGTGGCATAATCATTCTATAGGGTTAGAATGCATAGGGTGTCCTCCAGCGTACTCTAACCCTATGCTATAGTCCTACTGGACCCTCCAGCCCCTTAGGGCCCCCTGCTGACTCTCTTGTCTCCAGGCCTTGGCAATGCTATTGCTGTTATTAAGTGCCGTCGAGTCGGTTCTGACCCATAGTGACCCTGCACAGGGTTTCTGAGGAGCAGCTAGTGAGCTTGAACCACCAACCTTGTGATTCAAACCAATTTTGCAGTCCAGCTCATTAACCCACAGTGCCTCAACAGGACTCTTGACAACGGTATGGCCTTCCTCAAATGCCCTTCTCCTTCCTTTCCCTTCCCATTGACCTGAGTTGTTCTTACTTCTCCTCTCAGCTTAGCCATCACTTACTCCAGGAAGTGTTTCCTGAGGTGCTTACCTACAGCTGGTACTGGTAAGTGGCTGCCACATGTGCCACCCTGGGACTCTGCGCTGACCTCTAACCTTGTATCTGTCTGGCTGCATCTTGACTGCTCTAAATGTTCCTGTCACAGAGACTGTTCTACTCACTACTGTGTCTTTGTTGCCCAGTATGGTGTCTGGTACATAGTACAGGCTCAGCCAACAGGTGCTGAGTGGATGGATGGATGGATGGATGGATGGATGGATGGGTGGAAGGATGGGTGGATGGATGGATGCATGAATAAATAAATGGCCAGCTTCTTTTAAACTTGTAAGATTTTCTAGTGCTTCCAAGAACTGACTTGGAGGACAGTGACCCTGGGGGAACAGCACAAGCCCTGGAAGCAATAGGAAAGTGACCCCCCAACCCCGTGCAGTTTCCTCATTGGGAGACTCCTTCCACTCAATGGTGGTATGGATGCAGAGAAGTCACCTTCAGGGGTCTCCCCTCAGAGACTGCCACTCCTCTGTAAGTATGTCAGACTGTAGTGGCTTGTATGTTGCTATCTATAAAGCTAGAAGTTATGCTTTGTTGTTGTTGTTGTTGTTTAGTGCCATCCAGTCATTTAGACTCATAGCAATCCTGTATAGTGTTTATGAGGAGTGGCTGGTGGACTTGAACCACCAACCTTGCAGTTCAAACTGACCTTGTGGTCCAGAGCTTATCCTATAGTGCTATATCAGGATTCAAGACGTTATGCTACTAGTATTTAAATACCAGCAGGCTCACCCATGAAGGGCAGGCTTTCCCTTCTTGACTTATACTTCCCGCAATACAAAAGGTATTTAGGAGAGTATTTGGAGTGTAGAAGTTTTCGCTCTCTAATTTTGTTGTTGTTGCTAAGTCTGTCTAGTTGGCTCCATCTCATAGAGACCCTGTATAAGGTTTCCAAGGAGCAGCTTGGTGGATTTGAACTGCTGACCTTGTGGTTCACAGTCCAGTGATGATCCCACAGCGCCACACCAGGAGTTCTAATAGTTCAGCACTAAATTGTCCAAAACCTGGGAAAGCAGACACCAAACCCTCTCAGATACCAACTTCATTCATTTCATACATACCTACTAAGCCCTAAGGTCAGTACCATGCTTAACTATGAGGATTCAAGAACTAGATCCATGAACCTAACTAAACTTCAGGGAATCTACTTAACACTTACCAGTGGTAGCACCCTAAAACTCACTCCACAAATCCATTGGGTGTCCTCAGCTCTGCAACATAAACTATTGAATAACACATCATCCTTGACTTCTAAGCATTCACAATCAAGTGAGGAACAGAGAGAGATAGATATCTATGGAATGAGTTACAGTTGTCATGTAAAATTCCCTAGCAAAGAAAAGAGCAATTGATTCAGAATGGGGAGTGAGGGAAGAAAAAAAAAAAAAAAAAAGGCATCAAAGAAGAGAAGAAGAGCTGACATTTGGGCTAGGTCTGGTAAGATGACTAAAATGTTCCAAGCAGGGGAAATTACTCCAACACTAAGCGAGAGCTGGAACATGCTTGGAGTATGAAATGCTCCATCAGCATCCCAATGGCTGAAAGGGAATGATGTAATAGAAAACAGGTGTGTGGGAGGGAAGTAGATTCCTTCCAGGTGACCGTGACGACGGGAAAAGAGCACAGAAAGAGAAGGGGACAAGCTCTGAGACCAAACCAGCATTTGGTCAATTTGACTATACAGTCTTCTGGGTTTACCAGGTCATTGGAGTCAGCCACTGGGATCCAGCTAAGAAAAGCACAAAATTACAAGGCAATCACCAGGCCAAGGTGGCATTAGGAAATCTGTAGCCCAATTGTTATTGTTGCTGAGTGCTGTCGAGTTGGTTCCAACTTATAGCGACCTTGTATAGGGTTTCTAAGGAGAGGCTGGTTGGTTTGAACTGCCAACCTTGTGGTTCGCAGTCCAGGGCTTATCGTACAGCACCACAGCAGGCCAGAGCCTGCCCAATTCCTGAGAATAACACATCCATGCAGACAGGAAGCAGGCGGTAAGTGGGGCTGCGCTTGCTGTCTTGGCTCATCACCAAATACCCCCTCACAGGCTGGCACAATAGGATACTTCCCCAGCAAAGCACATGGACTCACTATAACCTCATATACCTCTCCCACTGCACCTTTCAGGGGGACATGTTCCTGCACCAGCAGACAAAGCCAGCTAGAAAGGGGCACTATGAAAGGAATTCTGGGTGCTCTGGGAATGAGGACAGGGCTCTCCAGCCAGGTTGGCATTCAGACAAGATATACAGAAGAAGGAATAGGGGGGAAGGGTAGTCAGGAGTTAGCTGGGCCAAAGTGCCTTTCAGGAGCCTGGCAGTGGGGTTTATCCAAAGCAGGGGGTGTTACTTATGTCTGACTGTGGGCCCAGAATCAGGGATGAACTTGGTACCCCAAGGAACTGAGAGAGTGCTTGTGGAGAGAGCGGGTGTTCAGCACAGCAGGCTGGAGCCAGGCCATCAGAAGACAGATCAGAGGAAGGATTTAGAATTTCATCCTGGGAAGAGCTGGTAACCGCCTCTTTGACTTTGGGCAGGAAGGTGACATAGTCAGACGTGCACTTTTACAGCATCACTAGGGCTTCTGTGGGAAGAAGAGCTGAGGGGACTTGGTGAGGGGGCATTGATAAAAGGGAGCCAAGTGGGAGCCCCCTGCTACATCCAGCAGAAGGCAGAAACTGGAACCGGAGACAGGTGCAGCCTCATGGCAGCTGAGAGAAGCCAGTGAGAGGCAGCTCCAAGCTTCTGGCATCAGCCCCAGGGAAGATAGTGGGACTGAGATGGGACAGTCTGAGACAAGCAGGTCTGAGAGAGCAGGCTTTAAGCCATACTAAAAGCAAAAGCCTCTGAGAAAAGAAACTCTGAGAGTTTTATCCACCATTCCTAATTAGACTCTATCAGAAAAGGAGTTTGCTGAGTCCTCATGGAAGAGAGATATGAAGAAAGGTTCTTTCTTTTTTGTGTGTGTGAATTGAGTGATAGTTTACATGGGAGAACATCAGCTTTACACTCACTCTATGGTATTTAGTTTCATTGCAATGATTACAATCCTCTCCATGTATCATCATTCAACAGCATTTGCTTCCATTCCCTCTCTCTCT
>NW_006408741.1:4118680-4120315 GCF_000296735.1 Chrysochloris asiatica
ACCCAGTCCCTCTCCCTCCTTGAGTCTAGAGTCCCCAGCCACTCCATCTCTCCACGTCATCATCTCTGCCTCCACCTCTGACATCGTTGCTTTGAAGAAAGTTTCTTAACTAGCATTAATGAAAGGGATGGAAAACAGCCACCCTCCAGCTCACCTCTACCACCGCCTGGACACACTATGTCCCACCTTGTCCATCGGTGGTAAATGGGTTGAACTTGTACAGATGCTGCAGGAACCACTCCCATATCCTCAAAAAAAGTGTATGTTGATCCCAGGGGCCAGACCTTTGGGTCCCCTTCTCTAACTCCCATACACACACACCTCTCTTTACACTGGAACTCCTGAGCTTTATGTGCATTCTTGCTTTAGGTCTTGAGCTCCTTGAAGGTGAGAACACTTAATCATTACTGGAACATGTACAACTATACACATGTAATTCATCATGCACATGCACATAGTAGAACATTTCAGTAAGTCTTCAAGGAAATGAAAGCAAGAAATGAAGTTAATGTGCCCTCAAGAGGGAAGAGAGATGTGGAGTAGAAGGAGAAAGATGTAGAGTTCAGATCAGTGTTAGATTTCTGAGGTTGCCATACAAACAATTACAGAGTGGATGGCTTCAAAGACCAAACATTTATTGTCTCACAGTTGTTGTTGCTAACTGCCATCAAGTCGGTTCCAACTCATAATGACCCTGTCTGTATAGGGTTTCCAAGGATTGACTTGTGAGTTTAAACCACCGGCTTTGCAGTTCAAACTGACCTTGTGGGCCAGTGTTTTATCCTGCACTGCCACATCAGGACTCCTGTATCACAGTTGTTGTTAAGTGCCATGGAGTCTGTTCCAACCCACAGTGACCCTGTATAGGGTTTCCAATGAACAGCTGGTGAATTTGAACTGCCAACCTTGTGTTTCAAACTGACCTTGCAGTCCAATGTGCTATCCCGCAGAACCACAACAGGTTTCACAGTTGTTGTTAGGTGTCGTTGAGTCAGTACTGACTCATAGCAACCCTATGCGCAATAGAATGAAACATCCTGTGCCAACCTGTGCTACCCATCCTGTGCCAACCTCATAACTGTTGCTACGCCAGAGCCTATTGCTGCTGCCACTGTGCCAATCCATCTCATTAGGGGTCTTCCTCTTTTTCTCTGACTTTCCACTTTACCAAACATGATACCCTTCTCTGGGGACTGGTCTCTCCTGACATTATGTATGAAATATGAGAGACGAAGTCTGGACATGCTGGTTTCCAGGAAGCATTCTAACTGTACTCCTTCCAACACAGATCTGTTTGTTCTTTTGGCAGTCCATAGTACTTTTAATATTCTATTTTTAATTTTAATTTTAATATTCAATTTTAAAATTGCCAATGCCTTTAATGCACCTCGAACATATCCCAATATTAAATGCCTTTAATGCACCTCGAAAATATTCTAACACCATAGCTCAAATACATCAATTCTTCTACAGTCTTCCTCATTCACTGTCCTACTTTTGCATACATATGAGGTTATTGAAAATACCATGACTTGGGTCAGGTGCCCCTTAATCCTCAAACTGACATCTTTGCCCTTCAACCTATAAAAGAGGTCTTGTGCAGCAGATTTGCCCAATGCAATATGTCATTTGATT
>NW_006408741.1:4121615-4128376 GCF_000296735.1 Chrysochloris asiatica
AAAGGATCAAAAGAAGGTGGTTTCAAGAGGGAGCCTAGATCCAGAGAGTGTGGAGGAAAGTAGAATCTCCACCGAGTAGTATCCAATCTGTCTGGGTGGGGCTGATGAAAAGAGATGCGGATAGGTCACTTGTGATACAATAGTGAATAATTGTTATCAGGACTGATTGTGAGGGTTGTAAATGTAAAAGTAGACATTTTGTAGCAAAAGAAGAGGAGTAATTAACTTTGCAGTCTAGGAGGGGAAGTCCTGGGACCATCAAGGGAGAAAAGTGGATAGCGGGACCCTACCCAGAGAAGCAGTGATGCCAGAGATTGAGGCAGAGATGATGATGTGGAAAGATGGACCAGCTAGGGACTTTAGACCCAGAAAGGGAGAAGAGCTGTGTGCTGACCAAGTTATACCCTTGGTTGGTTGATGATGCATGGAGGGGATTGTAACTATGGCAATGAAACGATACACAATAGGATGAATGTAAAGCTAATGTTCTACCATGTAAACTATCACATGATTCACAACACAACATAAAAAAAAAAAAGAAGATGGAAGGAATACACAGAGTCACTTTTCCAAAAAGAAATGGTTGATAAGCAACCATTTCAAGAGGTAGCATAAGATCAAGAGCCAATGATCCTATAAGAAGAAGTCTAAAGTCTCGCAGTGGTGCAGGCCAAAAGTACAAATCAGGGCACTGGCTATAGGGGAAGGTCCTTCCTTGTCCACAGCTCTGGGCATTCTTAAGTTTTCCTTGGCATCCAAAGGAATCTTCACATGGGTCTGTCTTCCCCATGTCTGTGTGTCTCTGTATCTATACTGCTGTTTTTATAAGCCATCACTCAAAAGGTATTTGGTTTCAGACCCACCCCAGCCTGGTAGTACTCATTAACATAACAAAAGAAAAGTCCTTCAATCCAAACAGGGTCCCATTCACCAGTACAGAGGGTAGGGCTATAACATATGTTTTGGAGGGATCCAATTCAATCCATTAGGAACTCCTTGTGGGAAAAGAGCAGAAGAAGGGTGAGGAATGTGCACAGGGTAGGGTCCACCTCCCTTCTTCCCCCACCACACAGCCCAGAACACTCTTCATACCTTTCCCCAGAAACAGCCTCCAAGAGCTTCTCTATTCTGTAGACTGTACTCCTGAGGGACCCTCCCTAGAACAGTGACGAGGAGTAAGCTGAACAATTAGCAGGTGACATTCATACGGGGATGGATAGGCAAAAGCAGCCCTTATTACCCCATCAAACCCTCATTAGATTCAGAGGGATCTCAGAAGAACGGCATGGGTCCCCTTCCTCCGGTGTGGACCATTCCCAAGCCTTAATACAAGGAGTCCACTCAAGGAAGGCTGCCAAATCCCAACCTACATGCTCTCTTATATCTCTGGCCACATAACTCCAACCCACCCCAGCTAAAGAACAGGACTGAGCCTTGTTTATTTCTTGTGGTTCTTCTAGTTAACTCTGTCCTGGGTGACCTAAAACCCTAGTAACAAGAGCAGTCCACCCCAACAGTGTGCTTCCAGAAATTCTGAAATACCATGCAGCACCAGGCCCACATAATCATAATCATCAGAGAAAAGAATTTTCATGATCAATTATCAGGGTTTTTTGTTAGGTGTATTTTTATAATTTGCTGTTTCTTTGATAAATGACCATTTCTAAGGATAGGGAAAATGTTTATGGCTGCTCTCTAGTAAACAACATTTTCATTAATTGGAACTTCTGATTTCTGACCACATTAGAGCTTTATTTAATTCATCCTGTTCACCCACTATGTATCAAAAAATCATGTCTCATTTTTTTTTTTTTTTTTATCTCTGTCTTAGTTTGCTAGTGCCGTTGTGACCAACAAAATACTGTTAAGTGGGTGGCTTCAAAGAACAGAAACGTAATGTCTCACAGTCTTGATGCTGACATCAGGACATTGGCACTAGGGGAGGCTCCTTCCTTGGTGGTAGCCCCAGGCATTCCATGCTGTTCCTTAGTTTATAGATCAGGGATGGGGAAGCTTTTTCCTGCCAAAATTTATAATATCATTCCCGGGTCATATAAAATTATCAACTTAAAAATTAGCCTGCTATATTTGGTCATTTAACTGTTGTTGTTAAGTGCTGCCCACCAATTCCGACCCATATCGACCCTATGTTTTCCGAGGAGCAGGGTTTCTGAGGAGCAGCTGGTGAGCTTGAACCACTGACCTTGCAGTTCAAACAGCTTTGCAGTCTGGCGCATTAATCCACAACGCCACATCAAACTTACCCCTAATGTCAGGTCAGTTTGAAGTACAAGGTTGGCAGTTCAAATTCACCAGCAGCTCCTTAGAAACCCTATACAGGGTCGCTATGAGTCAGAACTGGCTGGATGGCCCTCACCAACAACAAATGTGATGGCTGGAACTGCAGTTGCCTTGGCAGGGCCAGATGTTCCCCACCCATTATAGATGGCTCCTCACATGGTATCTTTTCCCTTGTGTGTGTGTGTATGTGTGTGTGCCCATGTTTGACACCACTGGAAAAGGATTAGGTTCAAGACCCATTGTACTCAGGTATGCCCTCATTAACATAATAGTGGGGAAAGCCCCATTTCCAAATAATCACATTCTCATGTTTTTATTGTTGTTGTTGTTGTTGTTAAGTGCCCTCTACTTATCTCTAACTCATATGCACAATAGAATGAAACACTGCCCTGTTGGTGGCCATTCCCACAAGCATTGTTATACAAGTATGTTGTTGTTGCTAAGTGCTAGAGTCAATTCTGACTCATAGCACCCTGTATAGAATTTCCTAGGAGCCACTGCTGGTGGGTTTGAATTACTGATCTTGTGTTAGCAGCCCACTGCTTATCCTACAGTGCCACACATTGTTGTTAAGTGCCATTGAGTCACTTCCAACCCATAGTGACCCTGTATAGGGTTTCCAAGCAGCTGGTGAGCTTGAACCACCGACCTTGTAGTTCAAATGACTTTGCAGCCTGACGCATTGGCCCACAGCACCACACCAAGACTCCAGCGCCACACATAGGGGTTGAAATTTCCACATATATTTGGGGAGGACACATTCAATCCATAACACTGTCTACAGCACGTATCACTTCTTACCGGACCTTGCCTGAATCTCTAAATGACATATGTAACTAGTGGTCTTTTCCATGTAAATGTACTCATGGACCAGCTTAACACGAGGCAGAATGACTCAGCAGCACAGGAATGATCAGAGGTCTTTACTCAAGTCTGTGGTCACCATGTTTGACTCAGCGGTTCTTGAAAGACACACTTTTTGTTACCTCCAATAGTGGACACCAGGCTCTTAGGAGGCTGTCTAGGTGCAGGATGCCCCTGGCAAGACTGTTGCCTTAGATGCAAAAAGTAAGAGAGTTTCTGCAAAACAACCCTTGCCCTTGACAGCTCTCCTGGAGGCAGATTAACTCTCTTTGAAAGATAATTTTATGAAATGTGTAATATTGCATCTAATACACTAATCAAAAGTATGGCTTGGAGATTTTAATTCTAACCCTGATAACATCAGAGAGGTAGGAAACAATGGAAATCTTATCACCTCAAAGCAGAGAGTCCAATTAAACCTCTCAGCACGTCTTGTCTCAAGGGGCTCAGAGGAGCCAGCCAAGAAGAGAGGCAACAAGGCTTTAGCATGGGCTTTCATGTGGGTCAGAGAAAGAATAAAAAAATTACCCCAACAATCCCTGCCTCCAGAGATTCATACTGCTGTTTAATTCCCTCCCCTGAGTGTGAGGGAAAATGTGCCTTGCTTCTAACCATGACACTATGGCAAAGGTGATGAGATGTCACTTCTGAGATTAGGTTATATAAGACTGCAACTTCAAACTTGCATCAGACTTTCAATACTGCCTTATTACTTTGCACACTACAATGATGCAAACAGCCATGTTGGAGAGGCCCAAATGTCAAGGAACCAACAGCCACGGAGGAACTGAGGGCCTCTGAGAAACAGCCTGCGAGATACTGAATCCTGCCATCAACTACATAAGCTTGGAAGTAGATCATTCCCCAGCTGAGCCTTTGTATGAGACTGCAGCCTCAGCCTGTACCTTGATCGCAGTCTCTGAGAATCCTTGAATCAGAAGACCCAACTACACTGCATCCAGATTCCTGACTGACAGAGCATGCATGCATGTTGTGTTAAGCCACTAAGTGAGGTGTCTTGTTAACCCAGCACAGTTTGCTGATACAGGTTCTGAGAGATGTGGGTTCCAATTCTAATTCCATCACTTACTATCTTTGTGACTTTCAGCAATTTATCCAATTTACTCAGTGTCTACATTTATAAATGGTGATAATAGTCAATAATTAACAAATGTATAGAATTGTAAGGTGTTATGATGATTAAATGAGACAATGCACCCAAAATTGTTAACATTATTTAAGTTGGCTATTTTTAACTGACAGTTTGCCACAATATGGTGACTTGTGGGTTACTATTACGCTAGAAGCTATGCCACTGGTATTTTATATGCCAGCAGGATCACTCATGGTGGACAGGTTTCAGCAAATCATTCAGACTAAGACAGACAAGGAAGAAGGAGAGGCAGACAACTTCTGAATAGAAAACTACTGCTATGAAGAATAGCAGAGGAACATTGTCAGATATAGTTCCAGAAAAAGAAAACATTATGAATAGCACCAGAATATTGTCAGCTATAGTGCTGGATAATGAGCCCCTCAGGTTACAAGGCACTCAAAATATGACTGAGGAAGAGCTGCCTCATCCAAATAGAGTTGACCTTTATGATGTGAATGGATCAAAGCTTTTGAAACTTTCATTTGCTGATGGGGCACAACTCAAATGGGAAGAACAGCTGCAAAGCTCAATCAATAATCAGAACATGGCATATGCAAAGTATACATCTAGGAAAATTGGAAGCTGTCAAAAATTAAATGGAACGTATATAAATAGTGATATTCTAGGTATTAGTAAGCTGAAATGGATGGATATTGGCCATTTCAAAAGGAAAATCATATGCCAAGAACAACAAATTGAAGAGGAATGGTGTTACATTCATCATAAAAAAATTATGGTGAAATTGAAGAATTCTACAAACTTCTTCAGTCTGAAATTGATCAAACATGCATGCAATCAAGATGCATTGATAATCACTTGTGAGACCACAATCACAAGAAGTTGGTTTAATACTTCGATTTTCCAGCATTGTGGAGAATGAGTATTCCAGAACACTTAATTGTACTCATTGGAACCTGTACATAGACCAAGAGGCAGTTGTTCGAACTGAACAAGGGAATAATGAATGGTGGTTTAAAATCAGGAAAAATGTGCACCAGGGTTATATCCTTTCCTCATACTTATTAAATCTGTATGCTGAGCAAACAATCTGAGAATCTGGACTATATAAAGAAAAACGTAGCATCAGGATTGAAGGAAGACTTGTTCACAACCTGTGATATGCAGATGATAAAACTCTGTTTACCATGAGTGAAGACGACTTGAAATATTTATTGATGAATATAAAAAAAAACTACAGCCTTCAGTATGGATTGCACCTCAATATAAAGAAAATGAAAACCCTCAAAACTAGATCAGTAAATAACATCATGATAAATGGAGAAAAGATTGAAGTTGTCAAGGATTCATTCTGCTTAGATCCACAATCAACACTCATGGAGCAGCAATCAAGAAATAAAATGATGTATTGTATTAGGCAAATTTGCTGCAAAAGACCTCTTTAAAGTATTGAAGAACAAAGATAACAATTTGAGGACTAAGATATACCTGACCCAAGTTATGGTATTTTCAACTGCATCATAAACATGTGAAAGGTGGGAAATGAATAAGGAAGACCATAGAAAAATCAATACATTTCAATTATGGTGTTGGAGAAGAATATTGAAAGTGCAATGGACTTCCAGAAAAACAAATCTGTGTTGGAAGAAGTACAGCCAGAATGCTCCTTAAAAGCAAAGATGGCAAGACTTCCTCTCTTGTTTCATATTCTCAGAAGAGACCAGTAAAGTGGAGGGTCAATGAAAAAGAGGAAGACCCCCAACAAGATGGATTGGCGCAGTGGCAGCAACAATGAGGATGGTACTGGACCAGTTACTATTTCATTCTGTTGTCAATAGGATTGCGATGAGTTGGAACCAACTCAATGCCACCTAACATTTTCAACCAGGATTCCCTGTGTGAATTAAGCCCTAATGTCCATAAACATTCGCAATATGGTAGGAATTAAATTTTCTACTGCACAGGAGCCGCCATCTTGGGAGAGCTTATCTTGATTGTACCAGGATTGATAGGATTAGGAGAGAACATCTTGATTGTATCTTGATTATATCAGGATTGTATCAAGATTGACATCTAAATTTAAAGACACAGTATAGACATAAAACCAAATGGCCACCACTCGTCTGTCTGTCGTACTGTGGTGGTTTGAGTTGCTGTGATTCTAAGGACTATGCCACCGGTGTTTTAAATAATCAGCAGGGTCACCCATGGTGGACAGGTTTCAGATTAGCTACAAAACAAAGACAGACTAGGAAGAAAGAATGACAAACTACTTCTCAATCACTAGTCACTGAAAACACTATGAATAGCAGAGAAACATTGTCAGATATAGGACTGGACGGTGGGAAGGCACTCAGAATGTGACTGGGGTAAAAAATGCCTCCTCAAAGTAGGGTTGACCATAATGACATGAATACAGTTAAGCTTAGGGGAGAAAAGTGCACAGAACCTGCATTTGCTGATAGGCAACAACTTAAAATGA